>NC_050068.2:79920859-80232613 GCF_009764565.3 Dermochelys coriacea | reverse complement strand
TGGATTCATTCCTGCCAGCTCTTAGCAGAAGGACCAATGTGGTAACAGGATTGTTCCAAGAAGAAAGTTTATCTGTTCTATTAATCAAGGCTGGCAGAGATGCTGTGTGTCCATTTATATGCAGTTGTATTTTACTTTATGGTTTAAGATGGAGTGTGCCTTGTGAACAGAACACACAAAATGCCATATTTCACTAACTTTTTGATTGCATCTCATTCAACTCTGCATGTACACTACAGGCCGGTTCATAGAGCCTCTTTCAAAAAGATTGTGATGTGCCTCCATACTAGTTACCCAGCATGAAAGCAACATCTTGTGACCCCGCACATAACAACCTTGTGACCCCCAGTTTGAGACCCCCTGCTTTAAGTTATCCTCCCCCATTGGTTCTCCAAGCTGGATGCAGCTATGAAGCTCCTGCAAGATCAAAGTCAAAAATATTTAGTTAAACTATGCAACCAGTTAGTTATTGCTGCACCTACACAAGGAATACTCAGGCCTGCAGCAAAAGACAAAAACGGTTCTTTAAACACAGTTACTAATGCTGTTGAACTAAGGGCCAGGTCCAAGGCCAAGTGAAGTCAAAGGGAGTCTTTGTTGGCTTTAGTGGGCTACAGATCAGGCCCCAACTGATCTGGTAGAATTAATAAATTGTTGCTCTGTTGTCCAAACAATTTTGAAAATGCTAACAACTGAGGAGAAATGTAAAAACCATCAAAACCCTTGTATGCAGCAATAAGATTTACACATGCAAAAATTCATTCATCCAAATGGATTTTGTGCTTGTAAATATTGTTGTGACTGGTGTGAGCAGAAGTTAGGATTTATCAACTGCATATATCTAATCTAATCTAATCTCCAGGACACATGTAAAACGTAAGTCCTTGATGCTTTTTTGGTGATTCAGCTTTTGCGCAAATAAGATTAATTTTAAGCCCAGAGGGGACCATTAAAATAATCTATCTGACCTCCTGCATAACAGAGGCCACAGAATTTAACCCAGTGATTCAAGCATCAAGACTTGTAACCTGTGTTTGAGCTAGAAAGATGAATCTTGGATCATTACTGTAAAGCATATATAATATTATGAAGCCAGCTAAAACAACTTGAGAGTCAAATTCTGCCCTCAGCTGCATTGTGTCATCTCATTAAGGGTGAGTGGCTTGGTGTAAATGAGGGCAGAATTTTTCAACTAATCATTTATAAAGTTTATTTTGCTTTATGTTGTGTATGTATTTTATATAAATACATTCACTTCAGATACCACGGTGATGGACAATATTAAAAAACCCCTTGTGATCATCATCACTAATAAGAGTCAAGAATCTGAAATGTGACCGTTGATCCTTATGTCAGTGCTTAGTGCACTCTGCAGAAAGGTGGACCTCTGGAAATTCTATGGTAGCTTCATTTAAATAAAAACTGAAGTTTTAATAAATTAAATAAACATTACAGCCAGCACAGTACCCTCTGTGTTAACCATTTTGATCTTAAATTCTATTTATTTTATGTTGTCCCCACATTATCAGTTTTCAAAATGCCAAATACTTTTTTTTTTAAAATGGACAAAGCATAATGGCACTGTAGAAATGACTGGGGGAAAGCTAGAAGTTTGGGCATTTGCATTAGGGTCATCTGAGGAGGAATCGGAGGCTGTTTGAGATTGTGGAGAAAAACATATTCTCTTCATGCTAACATCATCAACAGTGAAACAGTTAATGTTTACATGTAAGTGTTCATCATGAGTTCAAATGGCTCTTAACTGCTTACGATTGACTGCAGACTCAGGCAGATGAGGTTTAATTGGGTTATACTCTGTTCACATTTTCAAAGTTTTCTTTGCAATTATAAGGACTACAAACTTTTTCTTTTGTTTTAAAATGAAAGCTTCGATCGGGCAGCACAATTCTACAGCAAATGGTGGAATCTATGGCAAATTCCATTGTTGTGGAATCATGAAGTACATAGAGCCCTCCTTAATATTTGGTACAATTTCTCCCTCTGGGGCAAATTTTGTCCCTAACTGTTTTAGCTTGTCAGTCTCCCTTGAAAGTGTAACTGCTATAGTTCTCGCAAGCAACAGTATGGGTAGTATTCAGCAGGCTGCTGAGCTACAGTGTCCAGGGGACGGATGGGACACAGGGTACAGCCGAGCAAGTAAAACAGCAGAGAGGGGATTCTAGGACAGGGATCGGCAACCTTTGGCAAGCGGCCCGTCAGGGAAAGCTGCTGGCGGGCTGGGCTGGTTTGTTTACCTGCAGCATCCGCAGGTTCGGCTGATTGCAGCTCCCACTGGCCATGGTTCGCCGTTCTGGCCAATGGGGGCTGCGGGAAGTGGTGGCCCGCACATCCCTCAGCCTGCGCCTCTTCCCGCAGCTCCCATTGGCTGAAGGGCTGCATGCCAAAGATTGCCGATCCCTGGGCTAGGAAATCCTCTGCTTCACAGAGTCCCTCTCCCTTCCTGATTCATGTAGCAGGGCTGCATCAGAGACCAAAGAACCCATTCAAGCTATTGAGTGGCTCCATTGGTCCTCTACAAACTGAGGAGTGGATTCCTCAGCCCTTTCCCTGTGCATCTGCCCAGATACTGGCTAGAGAATTTGCCTCTTAAGTGATGCTTATATGACCAAAGTAAAATAACTTTCTTATTTATTGCCTCAGTTCAACTTCTAATGGACAAGCCAAGATCACAGACAATGCTATTACAATTAGAATTTTTGTTGACAGTCTCAAGAGGTATACCAGGGTAACCAGGATTCACTCACCAGTAGGAGCCCCCTCATGGCCAGTCATGGCATAGCAGCTCTTTACTGAACTTGCACCCCCTGTCAAATGTCACTCCAGTTTCTCTGTATGGTAATTTGTCCAGTGTCTCAGGCCACATAACAGTCTTTAATCTACTCCTTCCAGAGTCACTGTGTTCCCAGACTAAAAGTCCAAAAATGTCTTAGCACAAGAACAGAACCTTCTGCCCGCTCTGGGGCTATTCCTGTTTGATCAGAGTCTCTCCTTGCCTGGAAAGCTTTTCCAGTCTCTCCCAGGCCTCCCTGCATAGAGAGTTTTCCCCTGCTGACTCAGTCTCTTCCCTGCAGTCTCTCTAGATATAGTGACAGTTTCGTGGGCTTCCCCCACTTCCACTGCCATTTCCTGCTCAGAGATTCCTACCTCTGTAAAAACCTCCCTCCACCTCTTAACCCAGCTGGGCTTTATAACTACTTAAGCATGGCTCCTTTTACACAGGAATCACCTCATTCCTATTATATCAGATTGACTTCATCCCAAGCTGTACAGCGCACAGGGCAGGCCACCCTGTTACACCAGTCAATTAATATTTGTGTTAATTGCAAGCTTTTAATGGACAGAATGTTCTTAATAAAACCTGATAATTAAATATAATTACTTAGTTATCCATAGCTTGTATACATCACTAGAGAATGTATAAGTAGTTAAGCTGAATGTGAATCACTCTAGTTTCTCATCAATCCAAAAATGCGTCTGTAGTACATGCCAGAAATCTTGCGTTGCTAAGGATTTTATTACCTGAAATGCAAATGTCTACGCTATTAATTTCCTTAAAGATAATACAGTGAATGTCATTGTGAATTAGAACCTTTAAAGTGTTTGGAAATTATAGCAAAAACTTTATTCTGTTACATAAGAACTACTGAGGGTACAAGAGATTAATGACTGCAAGAAGGAAACAATGACCGAAAGTAAAGCTCAGAGTCATTTACTGAGCTTGTCATTAATACTTCTCATAATAATATTATTATGTACCAGGCACCAAAAGTAGTCTTCGGCAGGGCTCTTCAGAAATGAAGAGGAAGACACCTGCTCCAAAGATATTACATTCTAGTTCTGACATACACGACACAGATAAAACCCAAATAGCACTTACACTAATTCAGGACTTACATCTTCAAAGTCCTGTGTAAACATTAACTAATATATTAATTTGAAGGAAGCATCTTTCCTTGAGGTTGCTGTTAGACAAAAATGAAAACATCCATGTACATGTATATTTTTCATTATTGGTATAGTTTTATTATTGTATACGGGGCTATTTCAAGAAAATGAATGCCTTGTATATTAGTCATGCAGGTTACATGAAACATCTCTTGGCATTCATTTCATCCTACTGTGTGAAATTTCATATGGATAGGATGGAGCAGGTAACATGTGACAACACTATTACAAATTCAAAAACTGTTTAATAACCTGATTTATGTAAGCAGACAAACTATTTCTATATTTACTATTTTAAATATGCAGGAGCTTTTACATCTGTAGGCTGCCTTCAATACCAGTGGTCGTGAGATTTTTCTTGACATGTTTTAGTCCCTAAAATGGGTTACTGTTGAGCAGCTTCTTAGAGGGTATCACTGAGCAATTGCTTGTCCATTCGTTGGGGTCCTGCAAAGTTCCAACCTCTTCTCTATGTTTGTAAATAAACTCATTTTATTTCTCACTAAAATATTTAAAAAAAAAAACAAATAGGGAATAATTATGAGATATCTGTTGGCTAATGTTGCCTTCCAAATAGCAACCAGTGCACCACAATAGACTCTGTTAGAGTAAATTAAAGCAACTAACTAATTAGTCAGTGCTGAAGTTCCCAGTAGAAGATATGCAACTGAAATTTGTTTTGCCTTTAAGAATGGTTCAGTCCAGTTTTACACAATATGCAGAATGTTATTTACTAGTCATTTGTTAATAAGTGAAGCAATTTCAGTAAAGCAATAGAGATTATATGTAATGATATTTCCTAGGTTACAGTAGGCTACTGGAATCTTTTATGGGGTATTGCTGCAGGTTTGGAATTGAGGATACAGGGTAGCCAGATCTAATTATTAGTTAAATTGATGTAGAACATGCCTAGGAGCTCTGTCTTAATCAGGGAAAATGTATGGTTTTCTCCTTTGGATGTAGGGAGTGAGAGTTATGACTTAGTAATATAACGGGCCTTGTTTTCTATTTTCTTAAGGACTTTCCCTTTATGAGTTATTTGATGGTGTGTTGAAAGTCTGGTCCTGTTATAAATCTTTTTATTATTATTATTTACCACCTGTTTTTTGAAGTTATAAAGAAGAGTGAAAAATAGCTACAACACTGGATAAACTAGGATTTCAAAAGCCTGATCCAATTCCCATTCAATTCCAAGAGTCTCACTGTTTTCAGTGAAAACAGGGAAAATGCATCCGATGAAGTGAGCTGTAGCTCACGAAAGCTTATGCTCTAATAAATTTGTTAGTCTCTAAGGTGCCACAAGTACTCCTTTTCTTTTTGCGAATACAGACTAACACGGCTGCTACTCTGAAACCTGTTTTCAGTGAGAACTGGATTGAGACTTAATTGAGGAGGGGTTCTACTCCCTATTCATTACCGATATAGCACTAATATTTGCACCTAATATTGTGTTTGTATATTGCTTTGGTGGACTGAGATTGCTTGGGCTATTGTCATATGCTTCCAGGTGCTTCGGAACTCTTTGAGTTGGTTGAAGCTGACGCAGAACTGTTCAGTACAACATAAAAAGAGTATGGATCAGCTCAATGAAACACTAAAGAACTCTGCCATTGACCACTTGAATAGACTCAAAGCACTGAGAACCTATGTGAAATGTGGCATCAGAGTGGAAAATCTAAAAGGGAGATTAAGATAATGAATGTATTCAGAAGCACTTCAAAATAGTGTGTACAGTTAATACCGAATAAGAATCTCACCCTACTTCATGAAGAACTCAAGAGCTCTGACTCCTGCAGCTGCTCTGTTTCTTGTGTGTTAACATAACACTTCTTTCCTTTTACTCTTGGTTTCACCTGTTTGAGTCAGGAGAAGACAGCTCAGAAGCAAGCATAAAGTAACAAGAACAACAAATCCTTACCACCACATCTGTCATCTTATCATAGAGCTCTTTCATATTTCCCACACTCATATTTCCAGTTCCTTGCCAGCTTAGACATGTGGACCAAATTCAGGCCTACTATAAGCAGATTCATCTCCATAATGGCATACTAGAATTGCTAGGGCATGTATTGGCCTGCTACTGCTTCCAGTACTGCTTCCTGCTGCTCTTAACACTTCTGCTAATTTGTCTGCACTACCGCTAACACAATATGCCATCACACTACAAGTTTAGTCTCATGTGTCTACTTTCAAAGGTTACACTTTTGTGCAAAGTGAATTTATAAAAATCCCTATTAAGAGGACCCTTGGTTAAGAAATAGCAAACAAACAAAATATCTGTATCATTAAAGGTCAAATTCAGATTGGAGCAGGCACAATGCCATTATGGAGATGAATCTGCTTATAGTAGGCCTGAATTTGGTCCTGGTTCGGGGATGGGGGGTGTCTCTCTGACCAGAAATGTCATCCTGGAACTGAGAAATCTTCCTGGCAAAAGTTTAATAGAAATTGAACCTTTCTGCAAAAAGTTAGGTTTGGATGAGTCAGCATTTTCTGATGAAAAAATCTTTCATCCAAAAATTCCCAGGCAGCTCTAACCTTAACTCCCCCCCCCCCCCCCGCGCTGTCTCTCTGTTAATAATAAGGAATGTGAAAAGTCTGTTCAAGAAGTAAATAGCGCATATGATCTAGACCCAAGCAATATGCAAGGGGACTCCAGCTATTGTTTTGTCCATCTCATTTGTGTCAGTAATAGTTGGTTTCTCCTCTATATGTCCAGAAGAAGAAAGGAAACTAGTCTTGGGCAGCAGCTAACAGATATCCAGTTGAATTCCTGGATTCAGAAATCAGGAGTTTTCAATAATTTTTCAAAAGTTTGTAGATGAAGTGTGTACATTCTCCAAAACTCTGTGAATGTTTTTAAGGTTTCATTGTACATGTAGGTGTCAGTGCACATGATCCACAGCCTACATCCATTTCAGGCCAGTGAAAGGATCAAGTGCAATATTCAACTATTCCACAACTCTAGATATTTGATTAAAAGGGGAAATGGAAGTTAGTTCCGTTGCTATATTCGAGGGTGACATTTAGTGACCTGCTGTCAACCAGGAAGGTAGTCTGGAGGTGAGAGAGAGTGTGTGTGCAAGACTGGGACGGTTGGAGAGGGATCGGTGACCATTATACAGTTAAAGCTGGTTCTGTGGATGAAGGGAAAGCAGTGGATGTATTGTTTCTTGACTTTAGCAAAGCTTTTGACACGGTCTCCCACAGCATTCTTGTCAGCAAGTTAAGGAAGTATGGGCTGGATGAATGCACTATAAGGTGGGTAGAAAGCTGGCTAGATTGTCGGGCTCAACGGGTAGTGATCAATGGCTCCATGTCTAGTTGGCAGCCGGTGTCAAGTGGAGTGCCCCAGGGGTCGGTCCTGGGGCCCGTTTTGTTCAATATCTTCATAAATGATCTGGAGGATGGTGTGGATTGCACTCTCAGCAAATTTGCGGATGATACTAAACTGGGAGGAGTGGTAGATACGCTGGAGGGGAGGGATAGGATACAGAAGGACCTAGACAAATTGGAGGATTGGGCCAAAAGAAATCTAATGAGGTTCAATAAGGATAAGTGCAGGGTCCTGCACTTAGGATGGAAGAATCCAATGCACCGCTACAGACTAGGGACCGAATGGCTCGGCAGCAGTTCTGCGGAAAAGGACCTAGGGGTGACAGTGGACGAGAAGCTGGATATGAGTCAGCAGTGTGCCCTTGTTGCCAAGAAGGCCAATGGCATTTTGGGATGTATAAGTAGGGGCATAGCGAGCAGATCGAGGGACGTGATCGTTCCCCTCTATTCGACACTGGTGAGGCCTCATCTGGAGTACTGTGTCCAGTTTTGGGCCCCACACTACAGGAAGGATGTGGATAAATTGGAAAGAGTACAACGAAGGGCAACAAAAATGATTAGGGGTCTAGAGCACATGACTTATGAGGAGAGGCTGAGGGAGCTGGGATTGTTTAGTCTGCAGAAGAGAAGAATGAGGGGGGATTTGATAGCTGCTTTCAACTACCTGAAAGGGGGTTTCAAAGAGGATGGCTCTAGACTGTTCTCAATGGTAGCAGATGACAGAACGAGGAGTAATGGTCTCAAGTTGCAATGGGGGAGGTTTAGATTGGATATTAGGAAAAACTTTTTCACTAAGAGGGTGGTGAAACACTGGAATGCGTTACCTAGGGAGGTGGTAGAATCTCCTTCCTTAGAGGTTTTTAAGGTCAGGCTTGACAAAGCCCTGGCTGGGATGATTTAACTGGGACTTGGTCCTGCTTTGAGCAGGGGGTTGGACTAGATGACCTTCTGGGGTCCCTTCCAACCCTGATATTCTATGATTCTATGATTCTATGAAAGCTAATGGGAGCTGAGAGCCAGTATGACCATCAGTCAGAATGTGTTAGACAGCATTACAATGTCACACAAAGCAGACTCTCCAGGACAGTAACTCAGACAATACAGTAAACTTTTACTGCGTAAATGATGGGAAAGCTGAATGCAGCGTCCCCTTAGATGAAAATGGTGCAAGTGTTTCACATACTTCATATTTTGGACCCTTGTAATGCAGTTTTTGATTCTGAAATATATTGACAATCTGTTATGAGTGTTTTATCCTTTAGAAAGCCATTTTATATTTGTAAGATGTAGTTACAGCAGCAGATAAAATGTTATATATAACACTAACAACAATGAGAATAGTCACTATTTATCGACATTTGACATTCTGTTAGTGGTTGGGGTACAGTAGAACTTAAAGTCACATAATTTTGTATTATTACAGAACCAGGGGAATTTGCAATATAAACTGATAGGGTTGATACACAAGCCTTAAGTCACACTGAAACAAGAGCATGACTTGACACTGTGGGGGTTGTCTCAGACCAGATTTTCAGCCTTAGTAAATTACATGGTTTTATGGATTAAAGTCAGACCCTGGAAGTTAAAGTTAGATTTACAGGTTGAACTGGGCTTCCCCTGCAAGAGATGTGAACGAATGGAAGTATTGCACCTGTGTAGTGCTTACTATTTATTTAATTTTAAACAATAAAAGCTGTGAAGGAATAATCATAAAACCGTTGATGCTTATGCCCTCTAGTCTACATTTGTCTGGTGCTCAGAGAGCTTCACTCTATAAAGGCTGTAGACATTGTCACTGTCTCTTTAATTTACAGCCTTACATCTGTCCTTGAATTTGGTATTTTGTCCCTGGTATTTATGAACATTGCCCCAGGCTCCTGTGGTGGAGTCTTAAAGGTGCCTACATTCTCCCCTAAAATTAACAAACAAAAGCTGACAGCTATCAACAAATAAAAAGTTCTGGACAATT
This sequence comes from Dermochelys coriacea, assembly GCF_009764565.3. Classification (NCBI taxonomy): domain Eukaryota; kingdom Metazoa; phylum Chordata; order Testudines; family Dermochelyidae; genus Dermochelys; species Dermochelys coriacea. Next base: position 80,223,342 of record NC_050068.2, on the reverse strand, counting down.
CTCAGGCCTTTGCAGTAGCACTAAACTCTGAGGGTCAAATTTTTTAAGTGGCCTGACCTAGCTACAATTTTTTCACCTGCAACTTTGTGACCAAAATCAAGTGCAGACAGTTAGTGGCAGTAACAAAGTGTGACTTTTAAATATTTACATGGATGTTTTCAAAGTCAATGGGAGTTGGATGGCTAACTCTCCTTTGTGCCTTTGAAAATTTCCTTCTAGCTACCAGATTGCAAGTACAATCTCCTAGCTAGACAGCTACTGTTCAATAATTGTTAGTGGCCAGCTAGTTATCTGTAATTGACTGTGGGCACAAAATTGCATGTACCGAGAGAGAAGCCATTTTAAAATTTCAGGCCCTCAAAACATATGAAAGGCAAAAGCCAGAGCTCTAGACAATTTTCAGTAGATAATAGATGTGGTCAGCAGCCTCACTGTATTGAGAAAAAACAAATCATGTCATTTTTAACATTTTACTTTTCATGATTATTGTCCATTTTCACTTGAAACACAATATAATGTACAGTGTCAAACTCAGCAGGAGCAAAGGTTATGTTACCAATCACCGTGCAGTTGGTCCTGGTAGGGTAGCTGGAGATACAATAGGTCTGACATCAACTGAGATTTTGTAACATGCGTATTTAACTGTTTCTGATGGTGGCTCTTTCTCTGTTTCAGGACTTCTACTCTGTTCAGTTCCACAGTGCTCTCTTCTTTTCTAGTTTACTTTTTCATTTTGGACTGAGTCTATCTTTTATTTTAGCTCCTACTTTTGCACTGATGATACATCAGTGCCTATTTTCTAGTACATTTTATGATTCCTCCCTTTCCACCTTCTATGGCGGTCTTTATCAAATAAACTTGTGGCTTTGTTTCATCTTCTGTTAGTTAATCCCAGAACATTCTTGTGTCTGTCACTATCTCGACTTCACCACTGCTGACTGTACTGCTAATCCATACCTATTTATACCTCTTGCCTTTATTATTGAAACTCCTCTATGGCTTCCTGAAGTCGTAACTCTCCAGACTCCAGCACATGCAGAATGCAGCTGCTTGCCTTCTCACGTACAAAGGCACTGCCACACCAATCCCATCCCCTCTATTAGCTTTCACCGTCTGGTACAAAATTGCCCACCTTGTTTACAAAGCCCTTTATTCTTTCCTGTCTTGTGATCTTTGTCTCTCTTTACCCTCCATTTGTCTAGCACAGGGCTCTTCTCTCTCTCATCCTTCTCCCTTTCTTTTCCAGTTCTGTCATTTGCAACGGGCTTTCTCTATCTCTCTTCTCATCAGTTCACCATCAATTATCAAATCTCATTTGAAAACATCTCTTTCTCCCTGTCTTTATAATCACTTAATTTCTCTCATGCTGCTATCATTTATTATTTAATTCTCTAATATTGTTTAGTTCTGCCAAGTGATTTAGGGTGTAGTTTATATAAAAGATGATCTACCCAATAAAATACTCTGGCATTTTATTGTTGCTCGATAGGGGTTTTAAATTAGATGCATGGGGAAAATGTAGTCCTCAGCTAGTCAGTGAGCTAGTTAAATGATCTAGCATGTTTACAAGGAAGAATGGCATGCCTGAAATGAACTTCTTATTTTAAAAATCAACAACGTTGGTTTCCTCAAGAATACAATATTTTGAAATGTATTAGTCTACCATGAAAACCAATAACTCAACCCTCTGGGACAAGGCAGACAAACACTTCTAATAATTTACATGAGAAATCCTAGAATTGAAAAATACAGCATATTTTAAAGATTAGGAAGTAATATTAGACATCTCCCTGTTTAGTGTTTAAGTAAAGGAGCATCTGTGTTGCATATTCATTAAGTATCTCTGAAAATAGGTTTCGCAGGATGCTAACAGTTTGTCACTAAATTGGACTTTTTTGTCTGAGCCCTATAAACTCCCTTTCTCTACAGCACAGCTCTCTAATCCCACAATCCCTTTTTCTGGCAGGCTGTACAGCATGCTGAAGCGGAGAGGTTATTTGTTCAGTTCTGAATCCTTACAACTCCCCTGCTTCCTGTCCCAGCTTTTAAAACACCACAGACCATTGAATTTGCAGGCTGTGTAGCACTATCAGATAGGTCTATGAAAAGAGCCATGCCATGTACATACTCTCTCAGCAGTGACCTGAAAGCATATCCGACACACAGGTGTGGAAGAGTTTAATATCAGATAGTTTTATTTTATAGTAATTCATTCAGATTTTTGTTTGTGTCTTTTCCCCCATCTCTGCATAGCAGATTGTTTACATAAACCAAATGTATTGACATGGATCATTTTCTTTAATCTTTGGGGATGTGGCTACCAATGGCATAGATTGTGATTTCCATTCTCAGTTTCAGTGGTATCACCTGAACCCTGGATATGCTTTCAAATGATACAGGTATCATTAGTTTTGTAAAACTGACCATTTCACTGACAGCTTAAATCCTTTCAAAATGTTGAGTAACTGAATTTATCACTCAAGGAGAAATGCTTAAATGTAGTTTCCTTTTAAAATATAGGGGCTGGAAATGAACTTCAAAGGGGAGATATCCCTTGGTGAAGAAGCAGTGTAAGGCTGACTTTAGTGGCCCTGAGCAATTGCTTGTCCATTGGTTGGGGTCCTGCAAAGTTCCACCCTCTTCTCTATGTCTGTAAATAAACTCATTTTATTTCTCACTAAAATATTTAAAAAAAACAGATAGGGAATAATTATGTGATATCTGTTGGCTAATGTTGCCTTCCAAATAGCAGCCAGTGTACCGCGATAGACTCTGTTAGAGTAAATTAAAGCAACTAACGAATTAGTCAGTGCTGAAGTTCCCAGTAGTAGACATGCAACTGAAATTTGTTTTGTCTTTAAGAATGGTTCAGTCCAGTTTTACACAGTATGCAGATGTTTTTTACTGGCCATTTGTTAATAACTGAAGCAATTTCAGTAGAGCAAGAGAGATTATATGTAATGATATTTCCTAGGTTACAGTAGGTTGCTGGAGTCTTTTGTGGGACATTGATGTGATGCTTTAACAGCCTGGAGATGGTTCAACAAGTAGTGAGTTGAACCAATTTCTGAAATACTGGACTGATAGATACACTGTTTCCATTTATCTGTTGCAAGAGTAATAATTCCTTTGCTTCTAGCTGTAGTTTCTCTATTTCTTTATATCTTTTGCAAACAACTTACAAAAGGAGTCTTCAGTTCCTCTAACTCCTAATTTACTTTTATAATTATTAATTTTTATTTACAGAATTTCTTATCTCCCAACCACTGCATAAAGAAATTCTTCAGCTAATGGAAGGTGGAAGAACAGGAAAGGGAAGAATGTGATCCGATGATATCATAAACAAATCCTCAAACAATGTTGCTCTCTATACTTATATGTTTATGTTAAGGGTAATATTCTTTTTGGTATCCATATTTAAAGTGAGATGTGTCTTTAGGTGGTGAACCCTTTCTCTTGGTGATCTTTTTTTTTTTCTTTGGATCATGCATGAATCTTTTTTCTTGTTAAACCATTAAGTGCTCGCTCTATCCTGATTCGTGCAGGAATATACATATTTTTCTTATTCTTCTGGTGCCTGATCCTGTTAGGGGTTCAGTATCTTCAATTCCCACTTAAGTCAAGGTTCCTCACTGGTCCTGGAGCCAGAACTACAGCAGCCCCAGCCCCAGTCAAGAATGTAGTGATGCTCTGGCTGTGCCCCTTCCTCTTCAGAAACTGGGCATGCGGGAGAGCAGAGGGGAAGAGGAGTTAGCATAGGAGGCAGCTATGTCAAGTCTGTATCAAAAGGGCACTCCATCATATAGAGATGCAGTGGCTTCCCAGCCCTTTGGTACTATTGGAATAGTGCATAGGGGCCAGAACAAGTTAAAGAATAAGGCTTACCTCATAGGGTGGATGTGAGACTTAATTAATAAAGCAAGCATGTAAAATGCTTTGAGATCCTCAGAGTCATAGATTTTAAGGACCAAGAGACCCTTAGATCATCTAGTCTGACCTCGTGAATAGCACATGCCGCAGAATTTCACCTGTTATCCCAGTATTGAAGCCAACAATTTATAACAACTATGAAAGGAAATATTCTTAACAGGAATCTCAATAGGGCTTAGCACAGGAGCTGATTTTTATGTATGTTTAGGAGGATGACAAATTCTTCATGATTATTGCTAAATCAAAAGGAAATGCTTACATAGAAGTAAAAGACTGTCCATTGGCTCTCTGACCTACAGTATAATAAGCTCAGGAGTTTCATAGTCACTTCATGTCCAGCAATTAAGCCAATAAATCTACACTGAAAGCGAGACAGTTGAAGAAAAGCTCAGCATCTGGGATTTGTAGTTGCCAAGTACCTAATCCTCTTCTTAGTTGTTGGTGGGCAGAGCAGAGCAAAAACCACTGCCAACAGAGGGAATGGTACATACTAAAGTGACTAATGGAGGGAAATTAGATACAGTGTTTTTGAAAGTTTGCATTTTGATTGCATAATTCTTTGTAAAAGGCACAAGCATGGTCAAATGTCTAATCTTTGAAAACATCTAGAACTTCTGAGGTCAAAGTAAAAAGGGAGATGTGTCAAGGGCTTTCGTATGTATTCTCCATCCTAGTTCCATGGCTTGACCATTGTATGTCAATCCTTTCCAGACAAGGAAGACCTTCAAGAAGAACAGGGTTTTCTGGCATGGCCTTGATGATACAGAATGAGAAGTGATAAAATCTGAAGATTGCCACTAATCACCTCCTGCAATTGGAGGAATCATACACGTGGGATATGCTGTGCCTCACCTGATAGAAGAAGCTCAGAATACAAATCCTCTTTAAAGTTCACTTTATCCCTTAACAAATTAATTTAATTGTATTAGAGGACACGATGATGGCTCTCATATGAGTCAAGGTACACATGGTGTACTTTGAACTGTCCTTTCTTTCCAAACAAACAGATGTGAGAATTAGATAAGCACACACACACAAATGTCAAATACAGATGACTCATCTTTTTCATCATAATGTAGAAAGGACATACATAATTTCTGCAAAGGAAATGTTATTCTATTCTCTCAATTTACATAAAAGAAGCCATGATTTTATTTAGATCCCTTGGGCTGCACAAAATGATGTTGCTAGAATATATTTTATCATTTGCTGGCACTAGGAATCAATGACAAGAAAAAATGTGGTTTTAGTATTGCCCTGCCTGATTTTCCATGATATAGGGCTACAATCCTTTGCTAACATTATGGGCATATCTACATTACGGATTTTTACACCAATGTTGCTACACTGGGTACATACACATTTATCTGAGTCTCCATTATCCAGCTCTCCATATACCAAACCACCAGCCACTCAGGGCTGACAGTGGCAGGGCAGCTGGTGGTTTGGTTAATACGGAGAGACCGATAATGGAGTCTCTTATTAATGGGGTTCTATTGTATATCAATAAAATATTTTGTTCAACTGATACCTATATGCATTGTGGCTAGGGAAACTAAAGTTCAGCTTTTCATTTTAATCGTGGAAGAATGTGGATTTTTATATTTTTTATCAGAGGATTTTGTTTTTTTTATCATGGAAAACTAAGATCCCCGATTATCAGTGTAGCTATACTGGTGCACAAAATCCCTAACTGTATACAAATGCTAAAGTTCAAAGGAGATAGTATTCCCTTCCTGACTGCCAGTCCCACCTCTACAGGGGCAAGTTAAGATAATCAGTAAATGAATTTATACGAATAAACAAATAGGCAAAGAATATGGTCAATTGGCCATGTAGTATTTTTCCAATATGTAACATTAATATATTATTCATTATTTGTTTTGCAATAGTGCCTAGAGACCAACTGAGACTGGGGTCTGATCACAGGTGCTGGAACTAGGAGTGCTGGGGGTACAGGAGCACGCTCTGGCTTGAAGTGGTTTGCATCATGTACAGGGTTTACAGTTTGGTTCAATGGCACTCAGACCTCCCACTATACAAATTGTTCCAGCACCACTGGGCCTGATTGTGCTAGGATCTGCGCAAACAGAGTGAGACAGCTCCTGTCCCCAAAATCTTACATTCTAAATACACAAGAGATGGGGGGAAAGGGATTAACGTACAAGTACAGTGAACATGGTGGTGATTTCCAAAGATCATGTGAATTCCACAATCTACATATAGATATAAACACAATCATACTCGCTTGAACTCGTTCCAAGAGTGGAGTTTGTGTTTGGAATGTATGCTATATTTGAAAAAAGATCTGATACGAGAAAAAAGAAATCCAAGGTTCTGCTCCCAGCTACTCCTACCTCACCGAGTCAAGTCTGTTCAAGGCCTGAGCTGTGCTGTGCTGCTGGTCTGCACGTACCTCCATTCTGTCTGGAGTGTGACTAGTAGGAGATCCATGCTATGGTGATGATTCTCTTTCCTGTTCTGTAACAAAACAAACAAATCTCTCACTGTATAGCACCGGCTGACAAAACTAGTATTTAGGGTTCCAATTAAACGTAAACATCTACAATCTCATTCAGCATTATATTACTCTAGCACAACACAACTCCCTTCTCCACTTAATACAGACTTCCAAATTGACCTGCACTACTGGAATTATGTACCACACATACGCTTTTAATGTATATTTTAAGCTCTAGTGCCTGTAATATATCAGTTTTTCCCTCCGAAATGCTCATTTTCACTGTATCTTTATTAAATAACAATACATTTAAACTCATACAAAAGATCCATCTAAATGCTCTCCCTGAAGACTATGCAGAAGACAGCAAGGGGGGGTCAGCAGTAGTACATGACCCCAGTGCTCTGAGATCTGCACTGGCTGCTTACTGGTTTTTAGGTGAGTTGGTTTTGACCTACAAAGCTCTAAATGTCTTGGAGCAGATATTTGACAGATAGCATCAGGTTCCATCCCAGATACTCCTTTACTACTGAAGAGCTTTGTTCCATTGAAACAAGCCAATGCAGATGCTCCTTCAGTGCTGGGATCTTCCTTGACTCAATCTTTTCTCAGAGAGAATCACAGCCATGCTACCAATCTATTTCATTAAGTGCTGCTAATTAAATGAAGTTTTACATAACTGACAATGAACAACAAAAGTATTGAAAAAACAAATAAACCAGTTTAGTAAATGAGCTTATACCCATGCTTTAAAGTCAGATCATTCTTGTTATCATTTTGCTCTCGTCACCAATTTAATTCCAGCGTAACTAACAGCCAGGAGTCTCATGACCTTTTGTAATCAGATATTAATGCTTTTTACCATTTGAAAACTAGATTTATAAGATTTAAACCGGCATGCATCATTGAGTTTTTCTCTAACTGTTCTCAAGGTAGTGAAATTAAAGTGAGGCTAAAAAGAGTTTCCCAATGCACACAGTATTTGCTTTTATCCATGGTGACTTGAGAAATAAGACCTTGCATTATCACTTGTCTATTGGACCAGAGGGATGTCTGGTTCTGTTAAAAAAATCAATCTGTTTGGGGAAAACTCACGAACAGGGCAGAGAGCTAAATGCACCGAATATCCCATTCTTTGCAAGTAGTGCAACCAGTTCTAGCATTTAGATGCCTATGTACAGATTTAGACATATCATTTTAGGCATTCAAATGTGAAGATAAGGTCCTTCGGTATTAAAAAGAGTTGTTTAGAGACAGATACTTCCTAGGTGTGAACTACAAGAGAGCCTTCCTTGAAGGCAGAACTACAATCCCAGCATATGGGGCAATGCAACTATACTCTGATCTGCATCTTAAGGACAGAACAGCCCCAAACAGGCCATTTATTAGACAGTCCAGGGTATTTTTAGCATCTCAACTATCCAGGGTCAGTCCAGTCCTGGGATAGATTGGGAGATGAGATTGCAATGGCTCTACATCACTGGTAAAAAGAGAATTCTGAAAAATGCTTTAAATCTTCCATGCATGATGCTTTTTTAAACTTGTCCCTAAAAAGGCCAACCCCCTTTTCTCTCTCTTAGAGGCCTGCTAGAGACACGTTTTTCATCATTTGATATATGATGGCAGATGCTGGGTGTAATTATTTTCAGTTCCTCATTTTACACAAAAGCTCATCATCAATATAAATATTCACCTATTATAATGAGAAGCTTCTTTGTATAAAACCGTATTCTCTTAATGAGTATTGCTAACAAATTTCCCAGCTGTTTTTGTTGACTTGATACTCTCCGACTGTACTGAAAAATTGCAGCTTTAAAGATGGCAGTTTTGCAGTTGTAAGTCCTGTGTATTCCACCTAAATCCAACAGATAAAAGTCTAATACGCTTCAGTGTAGATTGTTTTTCAAATCTGGAACCTGACAGAGAACTCAAATTTGACAAAAGCCCAAAACCTGAATGGATGGCTTGAAGAGTTTTAAGCCTGTTATTTCCCACACTGTCCTCTTATTTCAGTTGAAAAGCTGGGAATTCACTCACCAAATGAATTATCCTGGAGATAAAACTGGTGTTTTTGTGTGAAGACTACTGATTTGGAGAACACACCAGAACTCATTGCTCAGCTGATAATACCACATACCATTCCAAATTAGAGGAGATGGGGAAGGGGAAAGTGGACCTCATTCATATAGATACAATTAGAAATGGGCCTCAGTTATAAAATATTATTTTTATTATGGTAGTGCCAAGGGGTTTCAAAAGCAAGACTTGGGCCCCATTTTGCTAGGCACTGTACATACACATAGTAAGAGATGTCCTTTGCCCCCCAAAGCTTCAAATCTGCATAGATAAGACAGTCAAAGTGTGGGAGAAAGGAAATAGTTTCACCCCCCATTTCATAGACAGGCAAGTGAGGCAGCAAAGAGAAACTAAGTGACCTCTCCCAGGTCACACAAGAATCTGGGGTACAACATGGAAATAAACTCAGATCTTCTGAGAGCAACACTAGTGCCCTAACCACAAGACCATGGTTTCCTCTTAAATTGGGACTCAGATCCAAACTTTTCTACAGTTCCAGGGGAGTTTGGTTTTGGCCTGGCCCCATCAGTGGTTAGAATAAAGTTATATAAGTTCACTTTTCAGTGGCTATTAAATTTGAAGAGGTGCTGTAGATAGCTATAGAACGATTGTGGCCGGATATTCTGACATTACCTGTGATTTCTACACTGTGACATTGCATGGGCATAAGTCAGCCTCATGACTTATTAACATGACATGATGAAATCTTCCTAAAGCAGTATAAGTATGTAGCCCCACTGATTATTTTGGGGCTTTTTGAGACTCCGCTTAATATAGTACCTTCCCTTCTCCCTTTGGCTGTACCTGTCTCCCTCCCTTTTCCCACCTTTTTCACTTAATGTAGAGGGGAGGGTAACCTGGTGGATCTTGTTAATTATTGTGCTCCCCTCTCTGCCTGGCTTTTTTCAGAGACCACTGAGAGTGTACGGGGAGACTTTGGCAAACCAGTAAAGTGCCTGAAACCACTATGGCTTATTGCTAAAAGCAGCCAAGTCAGCAGGCTTAGCTTAACGAAGGCAGCAGGGGAGGGGGGTCTTCGGGTGCCACAGAGAGGGTAGCTTGACCCCATGTCCTTCCTGATAAGAATTGTGTTGAAGTGGCTGATACATGCATTTTAGAAGAGCAGGATGTGCCCCAGGAATGTCTATTGGGGGCCTCAAGGCTGCAAACTCTGGAAAAACCCACACCTGGTTAATCAATAATCAGAAGGAACCTTTTGCTGGACCACTGAAACTGCTTGTAACAAGTTTTCTTTAAGGGACATGTCTAATGTATAAATAAGGGGAAAAAGTTTGAGGTAGTTGGACTCTTTTTGGACTCTCCCTCTGGATACATCTTGCAGTTCTCACCGGCAGACGGAAGATTTGGCCACCAGAAGCTTGCCGCTGTGCCACTCAAGAGCCACACTCAACTTTGGTAATTATCAAAGGTTGGGGGTGTTTTACTAACCTTTTGCGGATGTGCATAAGTGCTTGAGACTAAATAAAGCTTAGCTTTAAGTGAAAGCACTTTTGCGTTGTCCTGTTTGTGCCAGCCATCTATTGGTCGGATGGCCGTGTCTCCCCTGATTTATTTCCTGACACCACCTCACACAGAGTTACCAAGAGCTTTGGGTTGAAAGAACCCCGGGTAACAAGAGAATTCCTGTGATAAATGATTGACTTAGTAAGCCTGTGACCAAGAGGAAATGCAATCAGTAGTGCTCAGCGGAGAGCTGCAACTCTCAGAGAAACTGCAGTGCTCAGCAGAGAGCGAAAGGTTGTTGTGCTTCAGCACAATTGAGAGCAGCCATAAGTAGGGTGATTATAGTGTGGAATAAAACCCAGAAACCCTTGCATGACTTTTCACTACTGTCAGAAAATGAGGATAAAAAAAGGGTAAGTGGAGAGGCAAAGGGAGGTGTCAGAGTATCAGAAGTGACATGCATGATTATCAGGTTAGCGATGAGGTGATTAGCTACACATCTCCCGTACATACTGTTGATCAACTGATTTGGTGATCAAAGTCCTCTATACAGGATGATGACAGTTTTCAGAGTAGCAGCTGTGTTAGTCTGTATCCGCAAAAAGAAAAGGAGGACTTGTGGCAGCTTAGAGACTAACAAATTTATTTGAGCATAAGCTTTCGTGAGCTACAGCTCACTTCATCGGATGCATTCAGTGGAAAATATAGTGGGGAGATTTATATACACAGAGAACATGAAACAATGGGTGTTACTATACACACTGTAACGAGAGTGACCAGGTAAGGTGAGCTATTACCAGCAGGAGAGTGGGGGGGGGGAACCTTTTGTAGTGATAATCAAGGTGGGCCATTTCCAGAAGTTGACAAGAACAGTGTCTGAGGAACAGTGGCGGGATGAGGGGGAATAAACATGGGGAAATGGTTTTACTTTGTGTAATGACCCATCCACTCCCAGTCTTTATTCCAGCTTAAGTTAATTGTATCCAGTTTGCAAATTAATTCCAATTCAGCAGTCTCTCGTTGGAGTCTGTTTTTGAAGCTTTTTTGTTGAAGGATAGCCACTCTCAGGTCTGTAATTGAGTGACCAGAGAGATTGAAGTGTTCTCCAACTGGTTTTTGAATGTTATAATTCTTGACGTCTGATTTGTGTCCATTCATTCTTTTACGTAGAGACTGTCCAGTTTGGCCAATGTACATGGCAGAGGGGCATTGCTGGCACATGATGGCATATATCACATTGGTAGATGCGCAGGTGAACCTCTGATAGTGTGGCTGATGTGATTAGGCCCTGTGATGGTGTCCCCTGAATAGATATGTGGACAGAGTTGGCAATGGGCTTTGTTGCAAGGATAGGTTCCTGGGTTAGTGGTTCTGTTGTGTGGTGGCTGGTGAGTATTTGCTTCAGGCTGGGGGGCTGTCTGTAAGCAAGGACTGACCTGTCTCCCAAGATCTGTGAGAGTGATGGGTCATCCTTCAGGATAGGTTGTAGATCCTTGATGATGCGTTGGAGAGGTTTTAGTTTTAGCCCCCAACTAAATTTTCCTATTTAAATTATTTACCTTTAAAATTACTTAAGTATGAAACTGATTTAATTAAAATAGCCTTCCTTTAACACTGTCAACTTGAAAATTATGTTTCCATTTGCAAACTTTATATTTTCTCTTTTAAAAAGTAGCCCCTAAAACTATTAGGCCAGAAAGATTAAGCACAACCCAACGTAACTTATAAACAGAAAAGGGTAGCAGAAAAATCCTTTGAAAAAAATGTAAAAGGATTTAAAAAATATTTAAAATATTTTAAAGGCTGTTTGATGAGGAAAGGAATTTTTTGAAAGCGGTTTGTCAATCTAATGAAGTTCAAATTGACAGCATCTCTTTAAATTCACACCACAACATTTCAAACATTCTCCTCTTATTTATTTTTGTTCAGTCCTTAATTTGGTGACTTTAGCAGAGAGCTAAATGCATTGAATATCCCATTCTCCGCAAACAGTGTGACCAGTTCTAGCATTTAAATGCCTATGTACAGATTTAGACATATAACTGTAGGCATTCAAGCTTAAAATTAAGGCCCAATGGTATGAAAACAGGTTGTTTAGAGACAGATTCTGCCTGGGTATGAAAGGGAGGGAGGTTTTCTCACCTTATGTGGCCTTTGTAGGGGCCAGGCAGAATTGCTCCCAGCATTTGGAGATTTCTCTGATCTGCATCTTAAAGACAGAATTTAGCTTTTAGTGAAGTGAAGTTTTATTTCTTTTTTTAATGGCAGTCTCAATACAGCCATTAAGGCCCAGTGAGGGGCCTTTTGAGCAGTGCCCACTCTCACGATGAGAGTTGGTGGTAAGCTTATCAGCACTTGCTCAAATCATTTTCCTCTTAAGGTGTTATCACCCCCTCCTTCTCTTCTTGAGACACTCATTGCCATGTGTACCAAGTTTAAACTTCTTGTCCTCACCTTTAAGGTTCTATACAGTTCTGTACTGACCTATTATTTGGCTTGTAATTCGTCCTATTTCCCTTTTCACATCTTACCATTTACAAGCCTGGGCTACACATAGAATTTAGGTTGTCATAGCTACGATAGCCAGGGCTATGAAAAAGCCACACCCCCAAGTGCTGTAGTTGTGCCATCCTAACCGCTGATGTAAACATCGCTAGGTCGACGGAAGAATGACCTAGCTATTATCACGCAGGGAGGTGGTGTTCCAGAAAAATCCCTTCCATTGCTGTAGGCTGTATTGGCGCTGTAACTATGCCACTATCGTTCCTCTAGTATAGACATGGCACCACTCTTCTCCTTGCAAGACTCCACACTGTACCCACATATCCTTCAGTAAGTTGGACTAGACAAACTCTTCATCACCTTTTGATCTGCCAAGAGGAGCAGCTAAGGTCTGATCATCCCCCTGCAAAACCTGAGAACTCTGTCCAGGCAAGCAGGCCCTAACACTCTGAGGCACTAGCACTGGCGTTCTGGACTTGCCCATGTCCTTTTACATGTCAGACTGCTTGTGAAATGGGTAGTTAAAATCTTTTTCCTTCATTCTGATATTTCTCCTGTGCACTAGGGCTGATAAAAGTATTTAAGATGGAATGTTTCTGAAGAAATATGGCATTATTTGATTATCAGCCATTCAGTATTAATAACTCTCTCTGCTTGAGATCTACTCTACAGTCTAATTAATTGCCTGATCCAAGACAAAAGCTTTTGGATAAATACGCTCATGAATATTGTAGATAAATGAGGTAGAGATTTTGAAATTACTTTAGTCATTTCTCTCTTTTCTGATAGGTCATTAATTTGCCTTTTTATTTTTTCAGAAATAATTTTTCCTACATTAATTGAAGAAGAGGGACACTTCCAGAATAATAATAATAAAAAAGACCAAACACATTGCATTGCTTTTCATCTTTCTTTGGTGTTGGAATAATTATATTGCACTAAGTTAAATAGAAGTCTTTGAATTCTTCTTCAAGTTTTCTCTGCACTGATCTCCATTTTTAAGGATGCGCATGTGCCCTTGATGTCAAGTCAAATCCTCTGGAAAACCAGTGACTACTGAGGCCTCAGATAGCACATGCAGAGTTGAATAGTCCACTACAGTGGCTGCATATCAGAGAGAAGGGAAAAAAAATCATTTTGTACTCAAGCCATTGACTTGTGATTCTGGAGATGGGTATTTAGCTTCTAGTCTGCCAGAGATTTCATGGATGACCTTGGGGCAAGTCAGTTAATCTCTCTGTGCTTCGGTTCATCATCTGTAAAACTGAGATATTTCCTACATCATGGGGAATGTTGTGAGTATAAATCCTAAATGTTTAGGAATCACATAGATGTTATGGTGATAGGGGCTATATAAATGCCTTGACAGAGGCTGTAGACCCAACTGTTCTTCAATTCCTTCTCACAAAGATAAGGCTAAAGACAAGAAACTTCTGTCCCTCCCTTTCTATCCTCCCTTAGAAATGTAGATAGTTTCTCTAATAAACAGTCAGTGTTAGAATTGCTAGTTTTTAGGATATTAGTGTGTCCATGTCATAATGTGCCCAATGTTAGTGATTGTTTGGATTGAGTTCAATGTCCATCTTTGGTAAATCTTAACCCAAAAAAGATTTCCAGGTGTAAGAGGTAAAAAGAAAAGGAGTACTTGTGGCACCTTCATAAAGAACCAACCTTCCACACAAACTTCCTCATGGCTGGACTTTACAAAAACTAGACAAGCCATTTACAACACACACTTTGCTTCTCTACAAAAGAAAAAGGACACTAAACTATCTAAACTACTACATGCCACAAGGGGCCACAACAGTGGTTCCCGTAACCCACCCAGCAATATTGTTAATCTATCCAACTATACTCTTAACCCAGCAGAAGAATCTGTCCTATCTCGGGGCCTCTCCTTTTGCCCCTCCAACCCCACGAATATGATACAGTTATGTGGTGACCTAGAATCCTATTTTCGATGTCTCCGACTCAAGGAATATTTCCAACACACCTCTGACCAACATATTACCCCACAGAGACCTTCCTACCAACACTACAAAAAGAAGGATTCTGGGTGGACTCCTCTTGAAGGTCGAAACAGCAGACTGGACTTCTACATAGAGTACTTCCGCTAACGTGCATGGGCTGAAATTGTGGAAAAGCAGCATCGCTTGCCCCATAACCTCAGCCGTGCAGAACACAATGCCGTCCACAGCCTCAGAAACAACTCTGACATCATAATCAAAAAGGCTGACAAAGGAGGTGCTGTCGTCATCATGAATAGGTTGGAATATGAACAAGAGGCTACTAGGCAGCTCTCCAATACCACTTTCTACAAGCCATTACCCTCTGATCCCACTGAGGGTTACCAAAAGAAACTACAACATTTGCTCAAGAAACTCCCTGAAAAAGCACAAGAACAAATCTGCACAGACACACTCCTGGAACCCCGACCTGGGGTATTCTATCTGCTACCCAAGATCCATAAACCTGGAAATTCTGGATGCCCAATCATCTCAGGCATTGGCACCCTGAGAGCAGGATTGTTTGGCTATGTAGACTCCCTCCTTAGGCCCTACGTTACCAGCACTCCCAGCTATCTTTGAGACACCACTGACTTTCTGAGGAAACTACAATCCATCGGTGATCTTCCTAAAAACACCATCCTAGCCACTATGGATGTAGAAGCCCTCTACACCAACATTCCACACAAAGATGGACTACAAGCCATCAGGAACAGTATCCCCAATAATGTCACAGCTAACCTGGTGGCTGAACTTTGTGACTTTGTCCTCACCGATAACTATTTCACATTTGGGGACAATGTATACCTTCAAATCAGTGGCACTGCGATGGGTACCCGCATGGCCCCACAGTATGCCAACATTTTTATGGCTGACTTAAAACAACGCTTCCTCAGCTCTTGTCCCCTAATGCCCCTACTCTACTTGCGCTACATTGATGACATCTTCATCATCTGGACCCATGGAAAAGAAGCCCTTGAGGAATTCCACCAGGATTTCAACAATTTCCATCCCACCATCAACCTCAGCCTGGACCAGTCCACACAAGAGATCCACTTCCTGGACACTACGGTGCTAATAAGCGATGGTCACATAAACACCACCCTATATCGGAAACCTACTGACTGCTATTCCTACCTACATGCCTCTAGCTTTCATCCAAATCAAACCACACGATCCATCGTCTACAGCCAAGCTCTATGATATAACCGCATTTGCTCCAACCCCTCAGACAGAGACAAACACTTACAAGATTTCTATCATGCATTCTTACAACTACAATACCCACTTGCTGAAGTGAAGAAACAGGTTGACAGAGCCAGAAGAGTACCCAGAAGTCACCTACTACAGGACAGGCCCAACAAAGAAAATAACAGAATGCCACTAGCCATCACCTTCAGCCCCCAACTAAAACCTCTCCAACGCATCATCAAGGATCTACAACCTATCCTGAATGATGACCCATCACTCTCACAGATCTTGGGATACAGGCCAGTCCTTGCTTACAGACAGCCCCCCAACCTGAAGCAAATACTCACCAGCAACCACACACCACACAACAGAACCACTAACCCTATCCTTGCAACAAAGCCCATTGCCAACTCTGTCCACATATCTATTCAGGGGACACCATCATAGGGCCTAATCACATCAGCCACACTATCAGAGGCTCGTTCACCTGCGCATCTACCAATGTGATATATGCCATCATGTGCCAGCAATGCCCCTCTGCCATGTACATTGGTCAAACTGGACAGTCTCTACGTAAAAGAATGAATGGACACAAATCAGACGTCAAGAATTGTAACATTCAAAAACCAGTCGGAGAACACGTCAATCTCTCTGGTCACTCAATTACAGACCTGAGAGTGGCTATCCTTCAACAAAAAAACTTCAAAAACAGACTCCAGTGAGAGACTGCTGAATTGGAATTAATTTGCAAACTGGATACAATTAACTTAGGCTTGAATAGAGACTGGGAGTGGATGGGTCATTACACAAAGTAAAACTATTTCCCCATGTTATTTCTCCCCCCCACCCTACCGCCCACTGTTCCTCAGACGTTCTTGTTAACTGCTGGAAATGGCCCACCTTGCTTGTCACCATGAAAGGTTTTTCCAAAGTAAAACTTTTTCCCCATGTTATTACTCCCCCCCACCCCCCACTGTTCCTCAGATGTTCTTGTTAACTGCTGTAAATGGCCCATCTTGCTTGTCACCATGAAAGGTTTTCCTCCTTCCCTCCCCCCCCGCTGGTGATGGCTCATCTTAAGTGATCACTCTCCTTACAGTGTGTATGATAAAACCCATTGTTTCATGTTCTCTGTGTGTGTATATAAATCTCCCCACTGTATTTTCCACCAAATGCATCCGATGAAGTGAGCTGTAGCTCACGAAAGCTTATGCTCAAATAAATGTGTTAGTCTCTAATGTGCCACAAGTATTCCTTTTTTTTTTGCAAATACAGACTAACACGGCTGCTACTCTGAAAGGTGTAAGAGGTGTACATCTGTAGATACCAAGATGCTGGAGCTGAACCCATCCCTTTAGTGGCTGAGTTATTCTCAATGAACATCTGTGATTTACATGGCCTTTAGCCCCTGTATTCACAGAGGTCTTGTGGAATAATGTGCTGCAAACTAAGAGCTTGTCTATACTGGCACGCTAAATTGGCATCACTACAATTGATGCAGCGGCGTTGATTTAATGGGTCTGGTGAAGATGCAATAAGTCAATGGCAGAGTGCTCTCCTGTCAACTTCAGTACTCTATCTCCCCAAGAGGTGGAAGGTAAGTCAGTGGGGACATAGTGCAGTGTAGACACTGCGTTAGGTCGATGTAAGCTACGTTGCTCAGGGCAGTGATTTTTTCACATCCCTGAGAAACGTAACTTACATCGGCAGTATAGACCAGGACTAAATGTCACCAACAGTCATAACCTAGAATATGTATATCAAAGGCCAGTTCCAGGAAGTCCTCAGTACTGATAAAATTAAAAGCATAAAGATAAATGATTGTTCTGATCCATCTTCTTCTCCATCATTGTCAAGGAAGGAGGAAAAGAAAACGGAGATGCAGTGTGACTGTTCTTCCTTATGTTCCATGCCAAATTGAATTGGCTAATTCTGAGTGTTTGCCAATGCTGAAAAAAGAGTCCTCATCTTCTAGACACATTGGATGCTGTTGAACTCTTCAGTGTAGAGCATATTCTCAGTTCCAAGGGAGACCAGTGCAGGCAACACTTTGGCATACTATGCCACAACTCCAGGTTGTCGTGGTTCCTATCTTTTTGCTACCTGTCAAGCACTCAAAATCTGATAATACCACAGAGCCAAGAGATGAAGCATCATCTACTACTTTCTTTGTTTTTCTTCCTCCTCTTCTAAATACCTGATCATGCCCTAATACAATTAGATGGAAAGAAATTCCTTTGTAACCAAGGTCTTAGACCTGAGAGCTTTTGGAGTTGGTCTCACTGCCACCTGGGGTGAAATATGAGGTCCATCTTGGAAGCTGAGCAATAAATGGACAGAACTATGGAATAGCTTGGCTTGTAGTCCCTCATATGCAGTTAGATCTAAATATTCAGCTCAAAGCCTCAATGGTCCCTGCTTTTCTAGGGTTCTGAGTCAATACCAGGAAAACATGCTCATACCCAGAAGTGTGGATCTATGCTGACAATGTACATGAAGAACTCCAACTATTTTCTGACAGGGCTTAAATTCTCAGAGATTATTTCCTGGAGCCCCCACACACCCACATCTCTGCATTTGGAGCTTGGGGCTTTAGTCCCATGAGGTTGGGAGGCATGCTGGTGCTCAGAGCTTTAGCCTTGGGGCTTCTGTGTCACAGCGCGCTTCAGGGCTCAGGCTTTCAGCACTGTGGGAAGCACTGGGGCTCCCATGGGTTTGAAAATATTTACTGGAGCTGTGCTTTGGATGGCTCCAGCTGAATTTAAGCCCTGCTTTCTGAGGTAATTTGGTTAACAAACAAAGAATAGATCCCTGGTGTTTTCAAACAACCTGACATTATCGCTCATTATCTAATATTATCCACAGATCTAAACAATGAAACTAAATTGTGTGTAGGCTCTAAATAAATTGAACTCATTATTTTGTGCTAAATCACAGTGTTCCTAGGGAGTGCATCTGGGTCCTGTGTTGCTACAGTTTTAAGATCAACAGGGTAAAAGTTACCCTTAGTGACTCTCTTAGGTTGGGACACTCTAGGAGTACACGAAAAATGAATACAGTGGCCAATCTTGCTTGTATTATAAGTCGTGCTCACATGCATATACACAAAACCTGAGAGAGTCTATGCAATAGGCCATGCTGTATTCATACTCACATACCCAAAGATATCATAGAGCCTGAAGGATCACTCAACAGGAAGTCATTGATAGAGGGATGATTCCTGCTGGGGTCTTCCCATCCTATCCATACCAAGGAACCCTTTTAATCTGATTTTATGCTCATGTCCACCACTTTATGCATATGCAGGAGGGTTCCAACCCCCTCTTCTTTATCTATACTTCCACACCCAATAAATTTTGGGGTCCCCCACTTTTCATAAGTTTTGTTCTCTTAGTTCTGCTTATTCTCATTAACATCTCATTAGTATCAATGTAAACAAGTTCCCATGGTAACTTGCAGTGAGAGTGAAACTTTCCATGATGTTACAATCAGGTGTCTTGTGGTTTAGATAGGCACATTGCAGAATATTTTCCAGAGCTTCATCTATTGGCACATTCTTTACAGTAATCTTGTAACTTTACTCGCACAGGATTATTCTTGGGTCATCTGCATATGTCAACTTCCTTAAGCCTGAGGCCTAGTATGGGCCTGAGCTTCATTAGCCTGTAGGCCTTGCACTATAGTTTCACATTACTTATATACCTAATACACACTCATCACTCCCGAATATGTGTCAATCTTATACTCTTATAATCCTATCCCACTTATATCTATACCTACAACTTAAACCTATTCATCACACATTGATTACATATGCAAGAACATGTTTAAGAGGGTAGGTTCTCTCATGGATTGGTAACTGGTTAAAAGATAGGAAACAAAGGGTAGGAATAAATGGTCAGTTTTCAGAATGGAGAGAGGGAAATAGTGGTGTCCCCCAGGGATCTGTACTGGGCCCAGTCCTATTTCACTTATTCAGAAACGATCTGGAAAAGGGGGTAAACAGTGAGGTGGCAAAATGTGCATATGTTACAAAACTACTCAAGATAGTTAAGTCCCAGGCATCTGCGAAGAGCTACAAAAGGATCTCACAAAACTGGGTGACTGGGCAACAAAATGGCAGATGAAATTTAATGTTGATAAATGCAAAGTAATGCACATTGGAAAACATAATCCTAACGATACATATACAATGATGGGCTCTAAATTAGCTGCTACCACTCAAGAAAGAGATCTTGGAGTCATTGTGGATAGTTCTCTGAAATCATCCACTCAATGTGCAGCCGGGCAGTCAAAAATACGAACAGAAACTATCATTATTGCTTCTATATAAATCCATGGTACACACCTTGAATACTGTATGCAGATGTGGTCACCCCATCTCAAAAAAGATATATTGGAATTGGAAAAGGTTCAGAAAAGGGCAACAAAAATGATTGGGGTATAGAACAGCTTCTGTATGAGGAGAGATTAATAAGACTGGGACTTTTCAGTTTGGAAAAGAGGCGACTAAGGGGGGGGGATATGATAGAGGTCTATAGTATTGGTCTAAAGCCAATAATATAAAAAGATTCAAAAGGGAGCTAGATAGATTTGTGGAAGATAGGTCCATCAATGGTTATTAGCCAGGATGGGCAGAAATGGTGTCCCTAGCCTCTGTTTGCCAGAAGCTAGGATTGGCTGACAGCGCATGGATCACTTGATGATAACCTGTCTGTTCATTCCCTTTGGGGTACCTGCCATTGGCCACTGTCAGAGGACAGGATACTGGACTTGATGGACCTTTGGCCTGACTCAGTATGGCCGTTCTTATGTTCTTATATGCAACAGATCACATAATTAAATGATAAAATAAACTAATTGGCTACAGGTGCCATAATAAAATTTCACTAGTTTTCTTGATGCCACAAAAGAACTAAGAGTATAGTCCAAAGGAGAAAGGAAATTATCTCTGTACAGGCATTTATATATTAGGTGCTGATTCTATATATCAGTGGTTCCCAAACTTGTTCCTCTGCTTGTGCGGGGAAAGTCCCTGGCGGGCCGGGCCGGTTTGTTTACCTGCCACGTCTGCAGGTTCAGCCGATCGCGGCTCTCAGTGGCCACAGTTTGCTGCTCCTGGCCAATGGGAGCTGCTGGAAGTGGCAGCCAGTACTTCCCTCAGCCCACACCGCTTCCAGCAGTTCCCATTGCCCTGGAGCAGCAAACCGCGGCCACTGGGAGCCGTGATCGGCCAAACCTGTGGATGCGGCAGGTAAACAAACCGGCCTGGCCTGCCAGGGGCTTTCTCTGCACAAACAGCAGAACAAGTTTGGGAACCACTGCTATAGATGAACTTATTACAATTTTAATTCTTCACTGAAAAAGAGAGCACAGATTAATGCTTTCAAAATACTAAGCAATGCTGTGAAGCTGTTAATGAACAATAGTCTTTGCTAATAATGCTAAACACACTCTTATCTTCATTGTTATGTTGCTCTACTCCTTCATTGTTGGGTTATAGAAAATATTCATTGTCATTCAAGCATCAAATTAAAAATGTAATGAGTGTGTAAAATTTCTTAAGGAAAGCACAAAAAATGGAAGGCAAGCAGAGCCTTTTAACAGAAATTAATATTCTACTCTTGAAAATTACTGCAGTACTTTAGAAAAAATGTCTGTAAACCTGTGCTTATCTCAGCTTATAGTTTAATAACAGGAGAACTTAATGTGGTGAGCATTGACATGCGTCAATAGCACCATTATAACACAATAATGCAATGTCATTAATGCGCTTTGTTGCAGTACAGACCATTATTCCTAATGAAAAAAATGTCCTGTAGTGTAGTGGGTGGTTGTGTCACCCCTCTAGGTTTCATTTGAGTATTTGAACCTTTAGAAGAATGAGGAAATAGTCAAGTGTACACTTGAATCAATTTTTTTTTGAACAAACCAACCCAGATAAATATGTGATGCAGGGGAATTCCTTCTAATTGTTCTATGATAATTTCAACATCAAAATATAATGATGTTAAAAAAGGGTGAGCTAGTTTCCTGGAGAATTAAGAGAAAGCTATTTGTTAAACATTAAAGGCCATCTAATATTAGAACAGGAATCAAAAGAAATAAAAGAACATAAAATTACTTTCTTATCTGATAAGACATGTATGTGTTTTCCTCCATCCTCATGCTAAATGAGTTCTACATAATTATACATTAGCAAATTTTGAGAGCAAAAATAGCTTTGAGGTTGGAGTGCTGCCACACCAGTCAAACGCCTTACCATATTTCTTTCTGATGACAGCACAGAGCTGTTGACCCAGCATCAAAAGCCACATACAAGGGTATAATGCAAAATTAGCTCCTCATAAGTAAAGGGTGTAATGCAAAGTTAACTCCTCACAAGAATATCTGGACAAGATCAATAGCTGAGCTGTTCATAAATGGTAATTTATCAGTTTCTGTAACAATAGAGACATGAAAGGGGAATATAGATTAGTTTACTGCTGCTTGCTGTTAATTCCAGTCTGCATGTGATATTGTGGAAACAGGATATTGGATGAGATCAATAGCTGAGTTGTTCGTAAATGGTAATTTATCAGTTTCTATAAAAATAGAGACATGAAAGGGGAATATAGATTAGTTTACTTCTAGGTTATTTGTACTATGATTAGATTTAAATTTGTTTCTGCATTTAGTGGATTTAACATTACTACAAAACCAGTGACGTCCTTAAGTCCCTATGGTACTGAGAGTCTGCAATGGCATGCCAGTACTGCAGAATAACTGACGAGCTATTTTTACTTCTGTTTTACTGAGAATTGAATTTAGGCTTTTTCATCACAATTGAAAACAAGCATTTCTACATACATTTTAGATATTACTCTTTGGATTCCCACATCCTGCAAAGGGAAAGAATAGCCAAATCCAAAGAAAATGTAACCTTTTTTTTCATCCTGTTTCATTCAATGAGGAAGGTGAACAACAAGTCCCTAAGAAAAAGAAGTAGATTAATGGAAATGCCACCTTTAAAAATAGACCATAACATAAGGGCCAAAATTATTTATGGAACAGTGATTGTAAACTGGAGTGCTTTGGATTGACTGCCATAGAATACCATATTAATGTTTTTAAGGCCATATATAAATGTTTCTAGAAAGCCTGCATATATATTACAATTTTGTTTTTGATCCATCATGCAAGTGTTTTCGTCTTTGAAACTGAAATGGGTTCAAAGCTGCTGCTTCAACAGAAACCAACTACACAAATAAGAAGGAGGTTACTCAGCTTGTGCAGTAACCGGAGGTCTTTGAGATGCGTCTCCCTGTGGGTGCTTTCCTTCAGGTGTGCCTGTGCCTTTGACCAGAGATTTTGGTAGTGGTGCCTGTTCAGCCAATGCATGCACTCCACATATCCTTGTGCCTCATGCTGAGGCTACATGGAGCTGCGTGGGCAAACTGCCCTCAGTTCCTTCTCCATTGCAAAGTTCCAGAGGGGGACTACAAAGCAGAGGGGAAGGAGGGCAGCTACTCCAGGAACTGCATGTGATGAGTAAGCTCTCCTTCTTCTTCAAATAGTGTCCCTGTGGGTGCTCCACTTCAGGTGATTCCCGAGCGGTATCCTCCTAAGGAGGCAGGATGTTTGGAGCACAGTCCAATACGGAAGAGAGGACTGCATTGCCTACAGGTGAACCTGATTTTGCCACCAGCACCATGGCATAATGAATCGAAAAGGTATGAACAGAGGACCAAGTTGCTGCTCTATAGATGTTCATACATGCTATTGATGTAGATCGTACTCTTACTCACAAAGGCAATTGGACATGAGCTCTGTTATAACCAGTCTTAATACTACTGGAGATCCACTTTGTCAACTTCCAAAATTACCATACCCTTGTTTCTGTCCATAATGGATATAAATAGTCTAGGAGATTTTCTAAATGGTTAGGTCTAGGTAGAAGGCTACTGACCTCCTGACATGTAGAGTATGGAATGTGGTTTCTTAACTAGTCTGGTGTGGTTTTGGGAAGAAAACCAGGAGATGAATGGTTTGATTAATGTGGAATTCTGAAGACACTTTAGATAAGAATCTTGGATTCATTATATTTTGAATAAAGTGACACTTTATCTCTGGAGAACATTATAAATGGGGATCCATCATTAAAGCCCCCAATTCTCCTACCCTTCAGGCCAGAGTGATAGCTACCAGAAAGGCTTTCTTCATAGATAAATCTAATAACAAACATGTAGCTAGTGTTTCAAATGGATGCTTCATAAGGCCATTAAGGATTAGATTCAGGTCCCAGCTAGGAGTAGGGTCTATCAATTTTGGGGAGATATTTGACAAACCTCACAGGAATCTTGAGGTGAGCAAAGAGAGAATTAGGTGAGCAAAGATAGAAAAACCCCCATGGGTGTGTGAAAGGCTATTATTGTCGCTAAGTGAATCTTAACAGAATTCATAGAAAGACCTCATGTCTTCAATTCCAACAAGCAGTCCAGTACCTTAGGAAGAGGAGAGCGAATTGGCAAAATCTGATTACTGTTACAGCAAAGATGGTATCGTTTCCATTTTTGGAGGTATTTCTTATCAATGATTTTCTACTGTTTAATAAAACTTGTAGTACATCTGAGGAACAAGATCTCTCTATCCCAAGAACCATTGAAGAACCATGCTTCGAGCCTCAGAAACTGTAAGTTGGGGTAAAATGTTTTACCTGCATCTTTAGTCAGTAGGTAAGGACTGATTGGAAGCTTCCATGAAGGACGTGAGGTGGACATATGTCACAGCAGTTGAAGGCAATCTCTTATTGTAACTTGAGGACAGCCCTGAATTGTTGAGATGAGATTTACTAGCGTGAGAACTCTGCTGATTGGTAGGTATGCTCTGCCTGTCAATGCATTGAGGGAAGCCCCTATGAAATCTAGGTGATGTAGTGGTGTCAAAATGGACTTTGAGGTTGATTTGAAGGCCCAGGCTCTGAAAGAGAGAACACTGATCTTTACTCATTCTATCACCTCCTGACAGGATCTGCCCTTTATCAGCCAATCATCTAGGTTCAGAAAAATGATTATGGCCAAATAACATAGGTGTTAGGCAACTATTGCTAGAATTTCTGAGAAAACCTTTGGTGCTGGAGACAGTCCAGAAGGAAGCTCCCTATATTGGTAGTGTCCATTGCTGATTCAGAAATGAAGAAACCTCTTGTGTCATTGGCTAATAGTGACATGAAAATATGCATCTAGTAGGTAGAGAGTTGTGAACTGAAGTGTGGCTGAAGTGTAGGATTTCAGTGAAAAGAATCAGACCTCTTATGGTTCTTGCTATCTATATAGGGTGAACTTAGAGCTATGTTGTTTGTCTCTTTCATTAATGGTGTCTACTATTAGGAAGTTTGGAGCTGGGTAAGAGAATAGAAATGCAAATTCCCTGGCAGGAACATAATACTTTTTATCTGCTGTCTTGTGGGTAGGTGGTGTTGTAACTGGGGTTTGCCAAATAGTCTTAGAGGGCATCATAAGAGCTTCATTCACTGAAATGACAAATCTCTTAGATGATGAGGTGTGTAAGATATCTAGGACCTTTTGGTGGGAATTCTGAAACTCCTCTTAGGGAATCTGCAGTTTGTCAGCAATTCACGTAATCAGATCCTGAGCCATCTGAATTCATCTGCCACAGAAGGTACTGGAAGCATGAAAACTTTATCAGGTGATGAGGAGAAAATATTCATAAGAGGTCCTCCTTGTCTGCCCCTGCTTCTCAAAGGTCTCTTCCTCTGGCATGAGGAAGGTGCAGGGCAAATGGTTGCCACAAGAGCAGCTTCTCCGCATAAACCTTTGGAATTGAGAGTGGTCGAAAATGCTAGCCTATACCTTCTATCTCTAATCAGACTGAAGTGGATAAAGAGGTGATAAAGAGAGTTGGATGAATAGGCCCTTCTCTGTTCTCTCCGGTAGTGTGAAGATCTCATCATCAATTTTTGCCTATAAAATGCCCACGGATCCCTACAAGGCCACTGGGGCGTGGGGGGGGGGGGAAGACAAAGGTGGAGGCATCCATCTCTGTTCCTGCCAGGAAGGTGTCATTTGACATCTATTTTCCTGTAAAACATCAGTGAAGGAAGCAGAGTGATGTGTTCTAGAATAGACAGGGAAACAGGCACCGAGATCTGAGAATCTTAAAACTCCTCCTCCATACACTCCAGGAGGGGGGAGACTGCGCGACGGAGGGAAGGGAGAAGAAGCTGTTCAGTTTGCAAAGTAGAGAATGAGCATGGGATCTGTGACCGAGAGGGTCTTGATGATGACAGTCCCCCAGCACTCACTACTAGGGGAGCCTCTGGCTCCAAAGAGATTATCAAGTGCTTAATGTACCTGAACTCTTCTAGTATTGCCAGTAACAAAGACTGACTTGGGAGAGACCTTGTGGAGGGTGGCTTCAGTACCAATGTAGTTGGCACTGAGTGCTTGGCTTGGAAGAGTGTCTGCTTCGATTCCCTCAGTACCATATTAGGTCTAGCTGTCTTTGGTACAATTGATGTTCCTCAATATCAGTACCGAGTGTTGTTCCAGGATGGGCTTATAGCTCTTTTCACCCATGTCTCTGCCATTTAGGATATGGGTACCCAAACTTGTTACCGAGTCTGTCTTAGACTGATTCATAGATTCATAGATACTAAGGTCAGAAGGGACCATTCTGATCATCTAGTCCGACCTCCTGCACAGTGCAAGCCACAGAATCTCACCCACCCACTCCTATGAAAAACCTCACCCATGTCTGAGCTATTGAAGTCCTTAAATCATGGTTCAAAGACTTCAAGGAGCAGAGAAGCCTCCCTCAAGTCAACCATGCCCCATGCTACAGAGGAAGGCGAAAAACCTCCAGGGCCTCTCCAATCTGCCCTGGAGGAAAATTCCTTCCCGACCCCAAATATGGCAATCAGCTAAACCCTGAGCATATGGGCAAGATTCACCAGCCAGATACCCAGGAAAGAATTTTCTATAGTAACTCAGATCCCATCCATCTAATATCCCATCTCAGGGGATTTGGCCTATTTACCCTGAATATTTAAAGATCAATTACTTACCAAAATCCCATTATCCCGTCATACCATCTCCTCCATAAACTTATCGAGTAGAATCTTAAAACCAGATAGATCTTTTGCCCCCACTGCTTCCCTTGGAAGGTTATTCCAAAACTTCACTCCTCTGATGGTTAAAAACCTTCGTCTGATTTCAAGTCTAAACTTCCTGGTGGCCAGTTTATACCCATTTGTTCTTGTGTCCACATTGGTGCTGAGCTTAAATAATTCCTCTCCCTCTCCTGTATTTATCCCTCTGATATATTTACAGAGAGCAATCATATCTCCCCTCAACCTTCTTTTAGTTAGGCTAAACAAGCCAAGCTCCTTAAGTCTCCTTTCATAAGACAAGTTTTCCATTCCTCGGATCATCCTAGTAGCCCTTCTCTGTACCTGCTCCAGTTTGAATTCATCCTTTTTAAACATGGGAGACCAGAACTGCACACAGTATTCTAGGTGAGGTCTCACCAGTGCCTTGTATAACGGTACTAAAACCTCCTTATCCCTACTGGAAATGCCTCTCCTGATGCATCCCAAAACCGCATTAGTTTTTTCACAGCCATATCACATTGGCAGCTCATAGTCATCCTATGATCAACCAATACTCCAAGGTCCTTCTCCTCTTCCGTTACTTCTAATTGATGCGTCCCCAACTTATAACTAAAATTCTTCTTATTAATCCCTAAATGCATAACCTTACACTTCTCACTATTAAATTTCATCCTATTACTATTACTCCAGTTTACAAGGTCATCCAGATCCCCCTGTATAATATCCCGATCCTGAGACTGAGGCAAAGTATTTGTTTAGGTATTGGGCCATGCCTAGATTATCTTTAACCTCCACTCCATCCTCAGTGTTAAGCGGCCCCACTTCTTCTTTCTTAGTTTTCTTCTTATTTATATGGCTATAGAACCTTTTACTATTGGTTTTAATTCCCTTTGCAAGGTCCAACTCTACTCGACTTTTAGCCTGTCTCACTTTATCCCTACATGTTCTGACCTCAATTAGGTAGCTTTCCTTGCTGATCCCTCCCATCTTCCACTCCCTGTATGCTTTCTGCTTCTTCTTAATCACCTCTCTAAGATGCTTGCTCATCCAGCTTGGTCTACAACTCCTGCCTATGAATTTTTTCCCCTTTCTTGGGATACAGGCTTCTGATAGCTTCTGCAGTTTTGTTTTAAAGTAATCCCAGGCCTCCTCTACCTTTAGATCCATAAGTTCTTCAGTCCAATCCACTTCCCTAACTAATTTCCTTAATTTTTGAAAGTCAACCCTTTTGAAATCAAAAACCCTAGTTGCAGATTTATTTTTGTTAATCCTTCCATTTAGTTTGAACTGAATTAGCTCATGATCATTACTCATGACTCATGACTGAGTTTTCTTCTTTGCCTTTGTGGTGCTGGCATCACTTGCAGCCTATATGGAATTCTCCTAGAGTCCTGAGATCTCCATAGCCCTCTGGTGTGCCAGTTATCAAGATCCTCTTGGAGATTTACTCCCTACCTCCTTCTTTTAGATGCAGATGACCACTTTGGTACCATAGAAGTGCTTGCTTCTGCTGTACCGCCTAGTGGTGTCTGGTGACCGAGATCTTGATGTGGATGGGAGCAGTACCAGGAGGTCTATGTACAGGGGAATCCTCTGATCCTGGGTCTGAAGCTGGACATAAGACTTGCTCCATCATGAAAGGTTTAAACTTGATCTCCATGTGTTTTCAGGATCTAGTCTTGAAGGATGTATAGATCTTTCACTTACTAGGAATATGGGTATCACTCAAACAGGGGAGGAACTGGGAAAGCCCGTCTTTGATCAGAATAGCCTCACAGTGGGAGAGGCATCTCTTGAATCCCAGGAAACGTAGCATTCCTGAGGAAAAATAACAAAGAGACAACCCCAAGAAGGGAAAGTTCTAAACTACTATCTCAGAATAAAAGGATTTTAATTAATTTGGGGCGGGGGGGGAGGGAAAGAAAGAAAGAAAGAGAAGTAACTAACTATAAACTTACTATCTATCTAAATGCTAAATAGAGAACAGGCACACATTGCAGACTCTGTTTCAGGTTGAACAGGAACTGGGGGTGTTTCACCCACACAGTCCCATATATAATCGGCATGAGGCACAAGGACCTGTGGCTCACATGCATGGACCGAACAGGCACTGCTACCAAAAATCAAAGGTGCAAGGGTGCAGATATACCTGAAGTGGAGCACCCACAGGGTCTCAATTCGAAGAAGAACAAATAATTATTTAGAAATCCAAGCAAAGTTTCTTGTTTACTTGTTTGATTTAAAGAAAAAAAGAGAGACAAGCAGGTTAAAATGTTCAATGTATGAATTTAGAACAGTTTTACTGAACCCACAGTGCTAGGTTGCAGTCAGTATACTGCATGCTTCAGAATTCTTAGATCCACAGGCCTTCATTTTTGCTTTAATATTATTTTAATTCTTTCGCATGAATTTAGTGCTTACGAAAAGAGTCACAATGAAGGTCCTGCAAATTCATCTCCTCTCCTTAGCTACAGATCACACTCAACTTGGGCTGCAGCAATGCTCAGCCAACATACCTCTCTGCTGTCTCAGCTATATCACCTCAGAGAGAAGGTAGTTCACTCTCACAAACCCCCGCTCTCAAACCACCACCACCAAAACCATAAAAACATTGAAATGATAATAAAATCAATCCTTGGGGTCAAAGGTTACCAGTCACAACAGAATATTTTCAAAGTTTCCCATAACTATTACTCTCAGTTGTACAGCACCCTAAACAGAAACATATGCAGAAACGTATTAAAAGAGAAGGACCCTTCCCCGAGACCTTGCTATCTAATTTTAGATAGGATGCAATGAGAGGGTGAAAGGAATAAGACAAAAATAGTGGGTGAGAGGTTGAGAAGGATGAGTGTTTCTGTAATGCAATCACAAAGACAAATCTATTTCGGCAGGTTCATAACTTGCAGTTTACATATAATTAATTCAAATGTCTTTCTCTGTCTTTTTTAATAAATTCACTTCTCATAGGCAATATGCAGGTCATTTATTCACTCCTCACTTTTTGTGACTGTGAAGAGCTGTATTTATTCAATTTAACTTTGAATTTTTAAAAAAAAAATCAAATATCTGGAAAAGAGACAACTTGAGTGAAACAATAACCTAAGTCCTTCAGTGCATCAAGGATATATATCTGTGTGATAATAGCAAAAGCCTAAGTTTCAGGTGTATTTTTTTTTAAAGTTCTAGCCTTTCCATTGGCTCTTTTGGTAAGGTGCCCACTTCCTTTTCTTTACCTGGGGGACTTTTAACCCTTTACAGATAAAGCAAGCAGCCACCAAGAGGGACTTTATAGCTAACTGGCTGGCTGGGTGTCCATAAAAGGGAGCTTCCCCCCAACCCTTCATTTAGAAAATCTGTCACAGCAGCATCCTTATTGCTGAATGTTGAGGAAGAATGACATACTTCTAGTGAAATTCACACCACCCTTTCTGTAAACATATGGCCCCTAAATGCATCATCAATGTAGGAAGTCACTTTTAGAAATATTAAGTTGTTGACTGAATGCTTTCTGTGCCGTGAAATATCACAAACAATAGTCCAACGAGAACAATTTGTTCTACAAAATATATGTGAGGAAGGTTCCAATTAAGAGTCAAATTGATTTGGGACATTAAACTGGGAACTAACAAAAGTTATAGATTTTAATTAATTTGGTTGTGCTGAAATTTTAAGACGGCTCACTCGGGCAGTGGAAATAAAATGAGAAATTGTCACATAGCTGTAAATTGATAGAGACTGTGCCATGCTTACAGAAGCTAAATTGGGAACAGATGTCTGCCCACACAAAGAAAATGATCTTATTAGTAAATGTTTCTTCTAATGATGAAGAAAGTGATACTTAGCCTATATCAAGCCAAAAAAGAAAAGAAAAATGGTACATACTGGAAGATGGACTTAACAACTCACCAGCAGAAATGGAGACAGCGGTTTAATCACATAATTAAAAACTGTTTGTGTTATGGATATTTTGAACAATCCTGAAGGGAGTTTGGCATACCAATGAAACCTTAGAAATAACAGATTTTTCTGCTACTTTGGGATATATTTATTTTTGTTTGCTAGGAGATTTAGAAAACAGATCCGTGGAATGTTCAAAGATTAAACTTAAATGGACACTCTAGAAGAAAAGTAAATACATTATTTTCTTTATACAAAATGGCAAGTAATGTTCTGGAGCAAAAATAACATGTATTCCCTCTATTTACAGGGTAAATTGTTGATTCCTTGCTTTGATGTGGCTAGAAATGTTTTCTGGGATTAGTGCAAGACTGGTTTTAGTTAGACAAAGTTTTGTAATGCATCAAAAACTGCATACCCTGTCAACATTGAATTAATTTAAATACTAATTATCATCATAACTTTTACAGCAGTTGTCACTACTAGAACCTAAATTGCTTGATAAGGATTGGTAGAGCATTATTTCCTCCATTTTACACACTTTTTGCTGGAACATGTTTTTTGTTATAGGTTCAAAATTGAAGTGTCTGTTTGCAGCTGGAACAAAACATTTATTTTAAATAACAATAATCTTATACAATTACAAAACTGGACTCCGTAATGTAAGAGCTAAAAAATCTTTATGTAAGCATGAACTTAATCGTAAAAAGAGGCATTTAATTTCAATCACAGTTAGTGCCACTTCAGAATACAGATGCAGTAGCACAAAGGGTCCTGAGCTATAACAGAAACAGAGGGGGTGGGGCTAGTGAAGACAAGTGCTGTTTAAAGGAAAAAGGATCCTGCCACTCTCGCACCCTCAGTATAGTGTGTATTATACGTCAATCTGCAACTGCACAGACACTCAAGTGATTATTATAACCCAAAGCTACTAAATTATTAAAAACTAATTACTAAATTTTAAGAGGTAGATTGTTGTTAGTCCTGCTTTGGTGTACAAATGTGTGTATGGGAGTAGGACACAAGGAACATTCTATCTTTGGGAACACTGCAGGGGCTGAGCAGTATATAATCCCAGATATATATACTTAAGAAGATGAGCAGCCTACTGCTGCCTATGATGACAGAAACCCTAAAAGGGATAGGGAGGGACAAAGAGGCTTTGGTCCTGCTGCTTTCTGGGTTGGCCAGCAAAACAGAGCTGGCACAGAGGGAAGCAAATGTTGCATCTTGTTGAAGACTGTCGCAGTGGCTACTAATGTGTGTTCTCTCTAAGGGCTCCTAGAGGCATTGTGCATTTCCATAGTGTGGGCTGCAGCTTAAAAGCCAGAAAACAATATTTAAACATTTTGTTTGTGTAAAATATATTGCCGTAGACTGAACTACAATTTAAAAAAGTGGTCTATAACAGGTCAGATGAGAACTGGATTTCCAGGTGCATGTAATATGTTTCTGTCAAATATTCTTGTGTAATGAATAAACAGCCCTTTGACAGAATGATGACAGCTTTGAGAGGGAGAGAGAAAGTAAAAAAAGAAAATGCTTAACATAATAAGCAAATTAGAAAACAACAGGCCACATTCAATTTTTCAACTTCTCATTTGTACATCATTTTGTACCTCCGTTTTGTGATGTAAAATTGTCATGCTCCAGAGCATGATGGGGATATGGGCTGAGACTGTTTTAGATTCCA
Source organism: Dermochelys coriacea (assembly GCF_009764565.3). Lineage (NCBI taxonomy): Eukaryota > Metazoa > Chordata > Testudines > Dermochelyidae > Dermochelys > Dermochelys coriacea. The sequence continues at coordinate 80,191,009 of NC_050068.2, read as the reverse complement.
GGTACCATGTCTGGTAGGATAGATTAGCAGCAAGGCACATTCGCTGCATTTAATTACAGAGGAAGCAGTTTAGTGCTGTTATCTACCTACTGATGAGCTTAAAATCTAAATACACACTCATAGAATCATAGAATATCAGGATTGGAAGGGACCTCAGGAGGTCATCTAGTCCAACCCCCTGCTCAAAGCAGGACCAATCCCCAACTAAATCATCCCAGCCAGGGCTTTGTCAAGCCTGACCTTAAAAACTTCAAAGGAAGGAGATTCCACCACCTCCCTAGGTAACGCATTCCAGTGTTTCAGCACCTTCCTAGTAAAATTTTTTTTCCTAATATCCAACTTAAACCTCCGCCACTGCAACTTGACACCATTACTCCTCGTTCTGTCATCTGCTACCACTGAGAACAGTCTAGATCCATCCTCTTTGGAACCCCCTTTCAGATAGTTGAAAGCAGCTATCAAATCCCCCCTCATTCTTCTCTTCTGCAGACTAAACAATCCCAGTTCCTTCAGCCTCTCCTCATAAGTCATGTGTTCCAGTCCCCTAATCATTTTTGTTGCCCTCTGCTGGACGTTTTCCAATTTTTTCACATCCTTCTTGTAGTGTGGGCCCAAAACTGGACACAGTACTCCAGATGAGGCCTCACCATTGTCAAATAGAGAGGAATGATTACATCTCTCAATCTGCTGGCAATGTCCCTACTTATACAGCCCAAAATGCCATTGGCCTTCTTGGCAACAAGGGCACACTGTTGATTCATATCCAGATTCTTGTCCATTGTAACCCCTAGGTCCGTTTCTGCAGAAATGCTGCCTAGCCATTTGGTCCCTAGTCTGTAGCAATGCATGGGATTCTTCCGTCCTAAGTGCAGGACTCTGCACTTGTTCTTGTTGAACCTCATCAGATTTGTTTTGGCCCAATCCTCTAATTTGTCTAGGTCCCTCTGTATCCTATCCCTACCCTCCAGTCTACCTCTCCTCCCAGTTTAGTGTCATCTACAAACTTGCTGAGGGTGCAATCCATGCCATCCTCCAGATCATTAATGAAGATATTGAACTAAAACGGCCCCAGGACCAACCCTTGGGGCACTCCATTTGATACCGGCTGCCAACTAGACATGGAGCCATTGATCACTATCCGTTGAGCCCGACAGTCTAGCCAGCTTTCTATCCACCTTATAATCCATTCATCTAGCCCATACTTCTTTAACTTGCTGGCAAGAATACTGTGGGAGACTGTGTCAAAAGCTTTCTTAAAGTCAAGGAATAACACATCCATATCTTTCCCCTCATCCACAGAGCCAGTTATCTCGTCATAGAAGGCAATTAGATTAGTCAGGCATGACTTGCCCTTGATGAATCCCTGCTGACTGTTCCTGATCACTTTCCTCTCCTCTAAGTGCTTCAGAATTGATTCCTTGAGGACTTGATCCATGATTTTTCCAGGGACTGAGGTGAGGCTGACTGTCCTATAGTTCCCCAGATCCTCCTTCTTCTTTTTTTTAAAGATGGGCACTACATTAGCCTTTTTCCAGTCGTCCGGGACCTCCCCTGATCGTCATGAGTTTTCAAAGATAATGGTCAATGGCTCTGCAATCACATCCGCCAACTCCTTTAGCACTCTTGGACGCAGCACATCTGGCCCCATGGACTTGTGCTCATCCAGCTTTTCTAAATAGTCCTGAACCACTTCTTTCTCCACAGAGGGCTGGTCACCTCCTCCCCATCTTGTGCTACCCAGTGCAGTAGTATGGGAGCTGACCTTGTTAATGAAGACAGAGGCAAAAAAAGCATTGAGTACATTAGCTTTTTCCATATCCTCTGTCACTATGTTGCCTCCTTCATTCAGTAAGGGGCCCACATTTTCCTTTTCTTCTTGTTGCTAACATACCTGAAGAAACCCTTCTTGTTACTCGTAACATCTCTTGCTAGCTGCAACTCCAAGTATGATTTGGCCTTCCTGATTTCACTCCTGCATGCTTGAGCAATATTTTTATACTCCTCCCTGGCCATTTGTCCAATCTTCCACTTCTTGTAAGCTTCTTTTTTGTATTTAAGATCAGGGTTGTCCCCTACACTTTCCAAAAACTTCTTGGATTGTCTGTGCACCGCTGTATTGCTCTCCCAGCAGATATCAGGGTGATTGAAGTCTCCCATGAGAACCAGGGCCTGTGATCTAGTAACTTCCATTAGTTGATGGAAGAAAGCCTCGTCCACCTCATCCCCCTGGTCCGGTGATCTATAGCAGACTCCCACCACAACATCACTCTTGTTGCTCACACTTCTAAACTTAATCCAGAGACTCTCAGGTTTTTCTGAAGTTTCATACCAGAGCTCTGAGCAGTCATACTGCTCTCTTACATACAGTGCTACTCCCCCACCTTTTCTGCCATGCCTGTCTTTCCTGAATAGTTTATATCCATCCATAACAGTACTCCAGTCATGTGAGCTATCCCACCAAGTCTCTGTTCCTATCACATAATTCCTTGACTGTGCCAGGACTTCCAGTTCTCCCTGCTTGTTTCCCAGGCTTCTTGCATTTGTTTAGGCAATTGAGATAACTCGCTGATCGTCCCTGCTATCCTGCGATTCTAATTTTTATCAAACTACCCACTGCACTCTCTTTATTCATTGCTTAATTAAAAAGGGCATGAGATAATTTGAACTGAAACATTATTCAAAGAGTAACCATATTGTATCTACAACACAACATGCTTCATGTAGTTTGTAGAGACCCTAGTTAATCATATCAATACTTATTTTCACTTGCAATTATTCTCTCATGTCTACACTATGAAATTAGGTCGAATTTATGGAAGTCAGTTTTTTAGGACGTGATTTTATAGAGTCAATTGTGTGTGTCTCCACTAAGTGCATTAAGGCGGCGGAGTGCGTCCACAGTACTGTTGCTAGTGTCGACTTTCGGAGCGTTGCACTATAGGTAGCTATCCCGCAGTTCCCGTAGTCTCCGCCACCCATTGGAATTCTGGGTTAAGCTCCCAATGCCTGATGGGGCAAAAAACATTGTCGCAGATGGTTTTGGGTACATGTTGTCAGTTGCCCCTCCCTCCGTGACAGCAACAGCAGACAATTGTTTCATGTCTTTTTTCCGTGCGGACGCCATACTGCTTTCAGCAGATGGTGCAGTAGGACTGCTAACTGTCATCATCGAACCACCGCTTCCCCTGCAACTCTGCTCTTCTGCTCTCCTGGTGCCATGAATCTACCTTGCAGGTCTTCTATATGACCATCGTCATTCATCGCTTCCGCTGCAACTCTGCTCTTGTCTTGATAGCAAATTTCTCCATGTTGGCTGTCATGGGTTCCCGCTTCCGCTGCAACTCTGCTCTCCTGAATCCACCTCGCAGGCCACCTCGTCAGCTACCACTTCTGCTGCAAATCTGCTTTCCTGCTTTCCGTCACATAAACACCACCCTATATCGGAAACCTACTGACCGCTATTCCTACCTACATGCCTCTAGCTTTCATCCAGATCATACCACTCGATCCATTGTCTACAGCCAAGCGCTACGATATAACCGCATTTGCTCCAACCCCTCAGACAGAGACAAACACCTACAAGATCTCTATCATGCATTCCTACAACTACAATACCCACCTGCTGAAGTGAAGAAACAGATTGACAGAGCCAGAAGAGTACCCAGAAGTCACCTACTACAGGACAGGCCCAACAAAGAAAACACCAGAACGCCACTAGCCATCACCTTCAGCCCCCAACTAAAACCTCTCCAACGCATCATCAAGGATCTACAACCTATCCTGAAGGACGAGCCATCGCTCTCACAGATCTTGGGAGACAGGCCAGTCCTTGCTTACAGACAGCCCCCCAATCTGAAGCAAATACTCACCAGCAACCACACACCACACAACAGAACCACTAACCCAGGAACCTATCCTTGCAACAAAGCCCGTTGCCAACTCTGTCCACATATCTATTCAGGTGATACCATCATAGGGCCTAATCACATCAGCCACACTATCAGAGGCTCGTTCACCTGCGCATCTACCAATGTGATATATGCCATCATGTGCCAGCAATGCCCCTCTGCCATGTACATTGGCCAAACTGGACAGTCTCTATGTAAAAGAATGAATGGACACAAATCAGACGTCAAGAATTATAACATTCAAAAACCAGTTGGAGAACACTTCAATCTCTCTGGTCACTCGATTACAGACCTAAGAGTGGCTATCCTTCAACAAAAAAGCTTCAAAAACACACTCCAACGAGAGACTGCTGAATTTGAATTAATTTGCAAACTGGATACAATTAACTTAGGCTTGAATAGAGACTGGGAATGGATGAGTCATTACACAAAGTAAAACTATTTCCCCATGGTATTTCTCCCTCCCACCCACCCGTCCCCCCACTGTTCCTCTGATATTCTTGTTAACTGCTGTAATTAGCCTACCTTGCTTGTCACCATGAAAGGTTTTCCTCCTTTCCCCCCCCCCGCTGCTGGTGATGGCTTATCTTAAGTGATCACTCTCCTTACAGTGTGTATGATAAACCCATTGTTTCATGTTTTCTGTGTGTGTGTGTGTGTGTATATAAATCTCTCCTCTGCTTTTTCCACCAAATGCATCCGATGAAGTGAGCTGTAGCTCACGAAAGCTTATGCTCTAATAAATTTGTTAGTCTCTAACGTGCCACGGGTACTCCTTTTCTTTTTGCGAATACAGACTAACACGGCTGCTACTCTGAAACCTGCTTTCCTGCAGACGCCATACCACGGCAAGCGTGCGGCCTGCTCAGATCACCGTGGCAGTTATGAGCATTGTAAACACCTCGTGCATTATCCTGCAGTATGTGCAGAACCAGAACCTGCAAAAGCAGGCGAGGAGGTGACGGCCGCGTGGTGATGAGAGTGATGAGGACAGGGACACAGACTTCTCTCAAAGTACGGGCCCCAGCAATTTGAACGTCCTAGTGGCAATGGGGCAGGCTCATGCTGTGGAATGCTGATTCTGGGCCCGGGAAACAAGCACAGACTGGTGGGACCATATAGTGTTGCAGGTCTGGGATGATTCCCAGTGGCTGCAAAACTTTCGCTTGCGTAAGGGCACTTTCATGGAATTTTGTGACTTGCTTTCTCCTGCCCTGAAGCGCAAGAATACCAGGATGAGAGCAGCCCTCACAGTTCACAAGTGAGTGGCAATAGCCTTCTGGAAGCTTGCAATGCCAGACAGCTATTGGTCAGTTGGGAATCAATTTGGAGTGGGCAAATCTACTGTAGGAGCTGCTGTGATCCAAGTAGCCAACACAATCACTGAGCTGCTGCTATTAAGGGTAGTGACTCTGGGAAATGTGCAGGTCATAGTGGATGGCTTTGCTGCAATGGGGTTCCCTAACTATGGTGGGGTGATAGACGGAACGCATATCCCTATCTTGGGACTGGACCACCTTGGCAGCCAGTACATAAACCGAAATGGGTACTTTTCAATGGTGGATCACAAGGGACGTTTCACCAACATCAATGTGGGATGGCCGGGAAAGCTACATGACGCTCGCATCTTCAGGAACTCTGGTCTGTTTGAACAGCTGCAGGAATGGACTTACTTTCCAGACCAGAAAATAGCCACTGGGGATGTTGAAATGCTTATAGTTATCCTTGGGGACCCAGCCTACCCCTTAATGCCATGGCTCATGAAACCATACACAGGAACCCTGAACAGTCATCAGGATCTGTTCAACTATAGGCTGAGCAAGTGCAGAATGGCTGTAGAATGTGCATTTGGACATTTAAAAGCTCGCTGGCGCAGTTTACTGACTTGGTTAGTCTTCAGCAAAACCAATATTCCCATTGTTATTACTGCTTGCTGTGCACTCCACAATATCTGTGACAGTAAGGGGGAGATGTTTATGGTGGGGTGGGAGTTTGAGGCAAATGATTACTGCCATTGATTACGCGTCACTGATTACGCGCAGCCAGACACCAGGGCGATTAGAAGAGCACAGCAGGGCACGCTGCGCATCAGAGAAGCTTTGAAAACCAGTTTCATGATTGGCCAGGCTACGGTATGACAGCTCTGTTTGTTTCTCCTTGATGAAAACCTGCCCCCTTGGTTCACTCTACTTCCCTGTAAGCCAACCGCCCTCCTCCTTCAAACACCGCTTGCAGAGGCAATATAGTCATTGTTGTTTCAAATTCATGCATTCTTTATTAATTCATCACACAAATAGGGGGATAACTGCCAAAGTAGCCAGGGAGGGATGGGGGAGGAGGGAAGTACCAGGCGGGGTGGGGGAGGAGTGAAGGACAAAGCCACACTGCACTTCAAAACTTATTGAATGCCAGCCTTCTGCAGCTTGGGCAGTCCTTTGGGGTGGAATGGTTGGGTGCCCAGAGCGCCACCCCCCCCCCCGCATTCTTAGGCATCTGGGTGAGGAGGCTACGGAACTTGGGGAGGAGGGCGGGTGGTTACACTGTGGCTGGAGCGGTGGTCTGTGCTCATGCTGCCTTTCCTGCAGCTCAACCATACACTGGAGCATATCAATTTGATCCTCCAGAAGCCTCAGAATTTCCTCCTGCCTCCTCTCATCATGCTGCTGCCACCTCTCCTGTTGCTCCCACCACCTCTCCTCGTGTTCATTTTCTGCTTTCCTGGACTCTGCAGTTGTCTGCCTCCATGCATTCTGCTGAGCTCTTTCAGTGCAGGAGGACTGCATGAGCTCAGAAAACATTTAATCACGAGTGCATTTTTTTTGCCTTCTTATCTGTGCTAGCCTCTGGGACAGAGATGATGGGGGAGTGTTGAATCATTTGCAGCTGCAGGAGGAAAAAAAGGGAGAGTAATACTTAAAAAGACACATTTTAGAGAGCAATGGGTAGATTCTTTCATGTTTAATGTTATCAAATAGCAGCACCCTCCTTTCCCTACCAAGCACCTGTTGGGTTGGCCATTTAAAAGGAGGGGTGGGGTTTTCGGGTTAAGAGGCAGCACAAACCCAACTAAACCTGCACTCACCCAATTCTCTGGGATGATCGCTTCACCCATCCTCCCACCGCATGACTAGTATCAGGGAAGATCCCTGCCAGCCAAATGTGAACAGCTCAGTGTGAATGGCCCGCCCCCTCCACTGTGTGGCTAAATGTGGGGATGATTTCTTTTCAGCCACAGGCAAACAGCCCAGCAGGGACGGCCACCTCTGAATGTCCCCTTAATAAAATTCCCCTAGTTCAACCTAGTAACCATGAATGGTATCACTCTCCTGAGGATAACACAGAGAGATAAAGAATGGATGTTGCTTGAATGCCAGCAAACACCGGGACCATACGCTGCCATGCTTTGTTATGCAATGATTCCAGACTACGTGCTATTGGCCTGGCATGGTAAAGTGTTCTACCATGGAGGATGGAATAAGGCTGCCCAGAAACCTTTTGCAAAGGCTTTGGGAGTACATCCAGGAGAGCTTCACTCCATCCCCAGACATGTTAACAGACTTTTCCAGTAGCTGTACTGGCCATGAATGCATCCCAAGTCTCAGGGAAAATTAATCATTAAACACGCTTGCTTTTAAACCATGTATTATATTTACAAAGTTACACTCATCAGAGATGCCTTCTCCTCCTTCAAGGTCCGGGAACCTGCCTTGGGAGGGTTGGGAGGGTATTGGCTCCAGGGTGATAAACAGTTCCTGGCTGTTGGGCAGAATGGTTTTGTCCTCCTCCTCATCTTCCTCATCCCCCAAATCCTCATCCCTGTTGTGTGAGACTCTCCCCTTGCAGGAGTCCACATACAGGGGTGGGGTAATGGTAGGGGCACCACCTAGAATTGCATGCAGCTCATCATAGAAGCGGTATGTCTGGGGTTCTAACCTGGAGCGGCCGTTTGCCTATTTGTTTTTTTGGTAGCCTTGCCTGAACTCCTTAATTTTCATGTGGCACAGCTGCGGGTCCCTGTTATAGCCTCTGTCTTTCATGCCCTTGGAGATTTTTTCAAATATTTTGGCATTTCGTCTTTAGGAATGGAGTTCTGATAGCATGGATTCGTCTCCCCATACAGTGATCAGATCCAGTACCTCCCATTTGGTCCATGCTGGAGCTCTTTTGCGATTCTGGGACTGCATGGTCACCTCTGCTGATGAGCTCTGCATGGTCACGCCATGCTGGCCAAATAGGAAGTGTAATTCAAAAGTTCCCGGTGCTTTTCCTGTGTACCTGGCTAGTGCATCTGAGTTGAAAGTGCTGTCCAGAGCAGTCACAATGGAGAACTCTGGGATAGCTCCTGAAGGCCAATACCATTGATTGTGTCCACACTACTCCAAATTCGACCCAGCGACGTTGATTTCAATGCTAATCCCCTCATTGGGGAGGAGTACAGAAATAGATTTTAAGAACCCTTTAAGTCAACAGAAATGGATTTGTCGTGTGGACGGATGCAGGGTTAAATCGGTTTAACGCTGCTAAATTCGACCTAAACTCATAGTGTAGACCAGGGCTAAGGACTGACCATAAACACGTCATTTATTGTGTTGGGACTAGAGCTGTGTGAAATCTACATCACTAAATTAACAACTCTTGAAATATTGCCCCTGCTTTAGCACATGGACTGGAAGGTTTTTTTGGATCCACGAACACTGTGTCAAAGTTGGGTGTTTAGAATTTTCCCGTAATATCTGGATGCCAGTAAAAACATCAGTTGAACTTTTCATGGGGCAATTAATTTTGCGCTGCACTGATTTGGTGAAGTAAAATGAAATTGATTCAGGTCACCTGACAGGCTACAACCACGCTATGTTCTCAGCAGAATCAGCAAAAACAAGATTGAATTTCTTATGTCAGCATTAGAAGAAGGGTGGAGATAAGCCCCCTACAAGAATCCAGGGGGAAGACAGAGAACAATACGGATTGCTCCTGAAGCTGGCCTGTTACTCCAAACTGATTGAGGGAGTGGGGAACTGCAATGTAACATAGTTCCATTAGGAGACTGGTTCCCTTTAACTGAACTGCCGATAGCTACACATTGCCTGTTACCAGTGGAGGTTGAGGAGACGCTATGCAGAAGAGGAGCATTAATTCTCACAGATATGGACCCAGTAGCTATCTACTGGGTCCACAAGGGGAATCATCCCATGGAGTGAGGTATACACCAGCCCCACCCTCTCCTATTCTTGGTATGCCCCTCCTATTCTGTACACTATCCTGAACATGCAGAGTTGCTTCACATGGGCTCTGCAGTCTCCCAGGGATCAGGGGAGCATGTCATAGGTCCATGACTTCACCCTTCTGTACCCTCCAATCTGTTCTTCTCTACCTGATCATTTGGCTCAAAACAATAAGAGAAGGGAGCAGCAAGCCCAAACAAAATTATATTTTATTGAGCAACAGTTTCTCACCCATCATCAGTTTTGTCACAGGTAACCCTGGCACAAATGATGCTGTTGACTTTGCCTTCCACCACTGGAGAAATGAAATTCTTCTGACTGAAGGAAACTTCTGACAGACCACCCATTTTTATACATGGCATTTTCATAATCCAAACAAAAGCAGTGAGTAATCATTTAACCAATGTATATATTTAAGCAGCATGAAGAAGAGGGGGTTTAGCAACTCATAGAATCCCACATCTCATATGTTAAAGGACAAAAAAAGCCAGCTGATACCAGATTTTATTACACACCCCAGCTCCTTTTCCTCACCTGTCTAGAACAATAATTATTTTGTAAAATAATGGTCTTCTAGACTACCCTTCCTTTGGACTTTGCTTTTCCCAGCACAGGTTCTCATAGTATGGAGCAATCACTATGGAATTTAAAAGGCATAAAAAAAGAGATAATTACCTTATCAGAAGGTAATCACTGTAACCAGTCAAATACATTTGTGATCATTAGAACATTCTTGATAAATCAGAAACCTCAGATCGCCCTTGCATTAAATACTATTTACTGTGCAATACGGCTCCTGGTGACACCAATGACTCTTGGGTCCTCTGAGTTTGATAAACTGGAGATAAACATAAAGCTGCTAATTCTCTTCCAACTCATAGATTCTAGTTTTTTAATCCTGAATCTTCCAGTTGTGGGTCAGGTAAATTAACTATTTTTACTTACAGATGTGTTTCCATTAGAGGTAAGAAGCAGCACGTGTAAAAGATTTCTCAGTGGTTAGGGCACTCCCCTCGGAGGTGAGATATGTGTGTTCAAATCACTGCTCCAGAGCAGGGATCTGAGTATGGGTTTCCCAAATCCTGGGTGAGTATTCTTATCACTGGTTTCAGAGTAGTAGCCATGTTAGTCTGTATTCGCAAAAAGAAAAGGAGTACTCGTGGCGCCTTAGAGACTAACAAATTTATTTGAGCATAAGCTTTCGTGAGCTACAGCTCACTTCATCGGATGCATTCAGTGAATGAAGCAGTGACTTCCATCAGCAAACTACCTCTTAAAGCTACCAATCAAACTGAGGGAGGGAAGCCCCTTGGCTTTTATGAACAGCCCAGTGATAAGAATATGCAAAAAGAAAAGGAGTACTTGTGGCACCTTAGAGACTAACAAATTTATTTGAGCATAAGCTTTCGTGAGCTACAAATGCATCCGATGAAGTGAGGTCTAATATACATGATTAAGAGGAAGTAAGAAAATACGAAGCTTTGTGAGAATACCCTGCATGATACGGGGATAGGTGATGAGCAGCAGGTGCCCTTCTCCACGCTCTGGGCCCTGTCTGATAGAACGGAAGGGATCAACTAGAGTGCTGATACATTTACACTTGCAAGATCCTGGATGCAGGTCTTTAGCATGATGTGATCAAAGGCAACTGATTTAATAGTCAGTGCAAAGTTCTCTTTCCTGTCCAAAGCCATGAGCCATCACCCATCAGTGCCAGCCCCTGCTGTGTTTTATCTTCCTCTGAAGCTTGAGGGTAGTGAATCCAGAATGTTTTCCCAGAATAAAGATTGCTGGGGCTCCCTAGGTGATCCAGGCCAGGTGCTCAGAGTCACACATAGGCTTCTGGCAGACTTTGTCATGTAAAGCTATTCTGCAGGAAAGGATGTGGAACTAGATCTCAGAACTAGCTCGGCAGCAGCAGACAGCTAGAGCCAGGCTCCAGCTTTCAAGCCAAGCTGCATTATTCAGTTGGCAGTTGTCACATTCCTGTGTCGCTGTGTGAAATTGATCTGTAAGAGTTGCTGACAGCACTACAAAGGAGATATCCAGTGCTGAATCGTTTTGGTCAGTGAATACAAAGCAGGGCATATACAGCGGTCACTGTTTTATCTACAGTTTAGCACATATTTTATTTATTTAGATTTAAAATAATTTTTAAAATGCCTATCCAAGCCCCTGGACATCTAAAATAATATAATTAGATCTCAGCATCATTAAAATAATGATTCAGATACGAACTCTGCCAGCCAGTCAGCTACCTGCGAAGAGTCCTTTCCACCCTTTTATCATTGTTGGAAACATACCCTGAAGCCTTCTCTAAAACCTTCTCAAACAGGTGTCTTTTGCACAAGGCCTGGAAAGTCACCAAGTTCAGGCTATTTTGGTCTAAGGAGGAGAGCATGATCCCTCACAGAGAATGCCCTCCCAGCTGTCCTCTTCTTTTTTAGTGAGGGGATCATTTTGGGCATCCTGCTGACTGTAGCTATGGCAGTATGGCACAGGAAGAGAGGTGATCCCTCAGGTAGGCCTATCCCAGGCAATTTAGGACTTTAAAAGTCATAACCAACACAAATCCAACCAATGGGAGCCTGTGCAGATTTGAGTGCTCCTGTCATAGAGGCCCAGTGAGATGCCCTGCTCAGTAAGTGAGCCACAGCTTTCTGCACCAGCTCCAATCTCTGAATCTGAAGCAATAAGCTAAGCAATTTTTAAGAGTGACGACAGTAAATTCAGATACATAGATAATAATACCTAGTGCTTATATAATGTTTTTCATTTGTAGATCTATAAACACAAATCAGCACTTAGGTGGGTGAAATGGGTATTTTATCTGCATTGGAAATACCTAAAGAGCCCCTCTTACTATTGTATGTAAATACTAATTAATAGACGCCTAAATAGATTTAGCGATCTAGATTCAGATACCCAGATTTGGAAAGTGTGCTGTGTGATTACATTCTATTATAAATACAGGGAAATATTGCAATGTCTGAGATACCAGCTGAAGGTGCAACGGATAAATGTTGACTTTTTGATAATATCATTTGAAAGAGACAGAAAATCTCTTCCTCACAGAGACTATAGCTTTGAATTAAAAATCACTCTAGGTGTCAATGGAAACTAAATGAAATTATGTAATATACCTGCTAGGAAGATTTATATGTGCATATACATCCCCCAACAACCGTATGATTGCATTCAAGCAGAATGCATGTTGGAGTAGCTTCATGCTCCACAGGTGATCTACAGTATATGAGATACAGTCAGTGCAAATTAGAAGAGATTAGTATATTCCTCCAAATTTAATACTGAAGTTTGTTTCTGAGCTGCACAACACTTCTACTAAATTCAAAGCTTTATCATCAGAAGAGTGAAAAGTGGTACTGTTTAATCCTTAGTTTTGTTTTTTACTGCAAATAAGGTAATGTAGAGAGAATGAATGCAATATAGGACTATCATTCACCTCTTGCCAAGAGCATAACTATAACTCTTACTCATGTGTCATGGAACAGACAGCCAACCAGACAGTAAATGGTGTGGTTTGTTATATACAGCTGTGGTAGTGAGCTGGGTTAGGTTATGCTTCCTATATGCTGTGTGTGTAGCATATAACTTATGGGTGTAGCAATGACTTGTGAGCAAATGTATCTCTGCGCATACACAGTCTATACTGCATGAGTCAAGAAAACCTTTCATATATACAGAGGCTTCAGTAAATTCTATAAACAATGAATCCTCACTTTACTTATATTATCTGGTAAAACGACCCAAGAAAATTATCCTTGGAGGAAGTTGTAGATCAGTGAGGCATTATTATCCCCAGTTTCAGGCCCTGCATCAGAGGCAAATGGAGTCACACAGTCTAAGGTGGAGCTCTGGGACAATAATGCCTGGAGTTCTCCAGTACACCAGGGTGGCATGATCAGCATATCACTTTTCTAAAAGTTTCAGCCTTTTGTCATGGACTGCAGTGGTAGCCTGACCTGGCCTCCTCCTGACTTTCTTTGGGGTTGGTAACACAACCCCGGGGGTGCTAGCAGGGATTGCAGTTGTGTCTGACCTTTGTGCATTATGTCCTCCCTTTCTTGCGTATCTGGACAACAGCCAAATTCATTAACACTGTGTGTATTAGTATATATACAGTAGTCATACTCTTCACCCCTTTTCCCCATCTCAGCATACACATTGCCTCCTTTACCATATTAATAAAGGGAAAGAGTCATCCCTGTTGTTAGGGGGTCTGTGACAGACTGTACCCATATGTTCACCATTTTTACAAGACAATGATAAATTTTGTACAAAGTATGCCTTGTGAGGTATCATTTGAAAACTCATAATTTGCTGATCATTATTGTCCTGGTAAAATATGTGTGGCAACATTGTATGTAAAGTTATAAAATTATACAGTATGATGTTACTAAGGTATATTCCAAATCCAAGGAAGGAGCTACAAACCGAGAGACAAAAGGGAAACTGATGCCTCAGCCAGGTGTCAGCATCATCAAATGAACTATCACCTGATTAAGTGGCCATTTTTGGCAGGAAGAAGGCTGTAAGTGAGAAATTTACATCCCATATGAACAGCCCGGCTGTTGCCTTAACCCCAGCTGGAGATGATTTTCAAAGAAGAGAAATGTTATAAGAAGGGAGAACAGAGGACACAAATCAACTGTCTCCCCTCGTGGCCTTAACAACATTTGAAAGACAAAGCATTGTTGAACTTGGGGAGGGGTCCTGGCTGAAAAACCAATCCAGACAGCCATAAGCATATGGTGAGAGAAACCTTTTTGTTTTAAGTTCACTTAGCTTGTTAAATTAGATATTAGTTTGCATTTTAACTTTTATTTTTTTTGTAACCAATTCTGACCTTTATGCCTCATTACTTGTAATCAGTTAAACTCTATCTTTCTATAGTTAAACAAATTTGTTTTATCTAAGGCAGTTGTTTGGATCAAAGTGTTTGGGAACCTCCATTTGGGAGAACAGGGTTTGTGCATATCATTTTCTATTAATAAAGTGACAGACTTTCTATGAGCTTGTAGTCTAGAAGGAAAGAGCTGGGCAGTACAAGATGCACATTTCTGGAGAAAGCTCTAGGACTGGGAATTTGTTGATGTCACTTTGCAATATAATTCAGGAGTGGCTGCTTAATCTTAACTACCACAGAGCTACCACTCCACTATCATGCAATTGTCCATTAACCACAAAACATTGTTCCATGTAATATACATAAATACAAACCTCTAAGGAAATTGTTTTAACAACTGTCCTTCCTGGCTTTGAAAACTGAAATAAGACTAAGGTAACAAACCTTCAGAAAAAGAAAGAGAGAGAGTTGTATTGTATTAACTACAGCTGGGTGAAACCTTGTTATGGGTTCAAATGAGTCCTTGTTCAAACTGATGTGTGAATGAGTCCATTTAAAATAGTTGTAGGAGACAGTTAATGGGTCACATCTTAAATAAGGCCTAATAGAATCTGCCCAGAAACTAGCCCTGTATGGGTGGAGAATTCCCCTGGATATCATGACTATGTGTAAATGTACACACATACATGGAGAATAGACAGAGAGGCAGAAGCAAAAAGGCAAGAAAGCCAAGCAAAGCCTGTGAGCACAATGTGATCACTGAATAAAGCTTTTGTGTCTGATGTTGGCTGAAGAGGCTTGGGGTCTGCAAGATAAGAAATTACTTCTTTTGTCCTTGGTTCCTTCTGTGTTCAGAGACACAGGACTTTGTACTTTCCTTGTAAATAAGGAAGGTTGCAGCAAACAATATACCAGATCCCATCAATTTCTGCTTTAACTGGAAGGCCCCATAGCCCCAAACTTTGGCTAGCTGTATAGGTGGAAAAGGAGCACCAGTATTTTGTCATATGCAGAATACATGACGGTTTTAACTGAAACATTTTTTTCATTTGACATTTACAACTCATTTGTGGCTTTGCTACTTGCAGTTAATGGGCCAATCCCAAACTCATGCCAATAAAATCTTTATGCCATACTGCATCATCATGTATCTGCCACAAACATTTAAAAAAAAACAACCAAAAACTTAAAACACAAACATTTAAAGAAAGTTTTAAAAGTCTTCAGGCTATTTTTCCTTTCCCTCTGCTTGTAATGCCTGGTACTCTCATTGCTACACACGCAACTTTCTCCGGGAGCCATAAGAACTTCACAGATGACCTAAAATTGCTATTCTTTATGTAAAAATATCACCACTTTAAAGGCTATTATCTCAGGGATGAAAGCAAGTGCTTATGTACCATTGGAATCCTTGAAATTCTCTCTTTTCCAATGGTAAAAAGCTCATATTTCTAGCTGTCACATTCTGAGGTGCAATCCTGACCAGCAAGAGTTTGTCACTGTCTGCCCAGTATGCCTGGGTGCCTTAAATGCTCGGCTGCTGTGGCTCACATCCTGGACGCCAAGAGCTGGCAGACGGTCTGTGTGCTGTGCAGTCCTGGTTCACTGCTCTGAGCCCAGCAGTCTGCCGGCAACACAACAGCCCCACCCTGATCTCCGCCAGCCTGGGTTACTACTTGCAGTCCCGAGTTTTCCTAGAACCATCTGCCCTGACATGTCCAGCCAGGGGTGAAAGTAACTTAAGTCTTATCAGTATGGGGGCCCAGCTCTGGGCCCCTGGAAGGGGCAGGGCTAAGGGTCAGCCTCTCCCACCCAGCCCTTCGCACTATCTGGCCCGCGCCATCTGGGGCTTTGGAGATTTAAAGGGCTGGGTCCCTCTCGGCGGCACTGTGGGGGGCGGGCAAAGGGACAGCGACATTAAAGTGCTGCCATGGCAGTACTTTATGGACTCTACCGGCAGGGCCACCAACGGGGGAGGGGGCAAAAGGGGCAGTGACGTTAAAGCGCTTCTGTGGCAGCGCTTTAACGTCAGCTGTGTATGGGCCCATAATGGCGGCCACTTCTTACCGGTACACGGTACCGACCCACTTTCACCTCTGCGTCCAGCCCTCTCCGAACACTAAGAGACAAAAAGCACAGTGCATTACTTTAACTGGACCAGTGCTGTGTTTGAAATGATTTAGATTACAAATTAAACAAGTTTATTAACACAAGGACATAAGTTAAGTAATACAAAGTAGAAGGGATTGAAGTTAGAATGGGTTACAAACCAAAAAAAAAAAAAGTAAAAATATGCTTCCTAATGGCGGAGACTTAGCTCACCAAACTACAGCCTTGGCTTGTGGTAGATTTCTTACCATTCCTTTTCTTTCCAGCAATGGCTGACTTTCTGTCAGTCAGGACCTTCCACAAAAGTACAAAGTGCTGATTTCCCTAGTCTTCCTAGTCTTCTCTGAGCAGGTTTCTCACCTATATTCCATTCCCAGAGACTTCAACCCCCTTGGTTGAAGGGCTTCTCTTTTTCAGATTGTAAGAGCTCTGCCTCCTTGTGTCCTTACAGCTTCCCAAACTCACTGTTTTGTTCCCAGATGCAGGATGACCTCATGCTGTTCCTGTGGATTTCCACCCCTCTCCTGATATGTATGTAAATGGAATTTCCATGATTTTTGATCACACCTTGCCAAGTTTTGTTGAAGTCAGGTAAATAGCTGTCTTCCCTTCATCTGGGAGAAAACATGTTTCTCCCTGTGTATCATTAAGTATCCATGTTTCCTCATACCATCTTAATACATACATTTCACAATATTAATCACCAGTGTGCACTAGCTTTCAGAAAAGACCTTATTTGATACACTTATATAATACAGTAATATTGTATATAATTAGTGGATTCAATGACTATCAGTTGAAGTTAAGATCCTTGCAAGAGGCTATCTCCCCCACTCTTTAGGTTGATGGCTTCGTTTAACTTTTATGTAAATATGCCTGAGTTGTCTCTGCCTGATGATCAGGCAGGTCAGACAAACTAATACACATTTCATTTTCTAGGGCAGGTTGGCTTGCCAAACAAGCATGTTAATAACATAATTCTATCCATAACTCTTTGTACGCAACTCAAACATATATCATGCAATAATATCAATGATCAGTGTGCTATTAGTTTTTCAATTATATATTACATGACACTTTTTAGATATAGATTATGACAATGATGTGTTAGGTGAAGTGAATATGCCAGGTTTGACAATTGCTGCTGACACAAGAGTTGTGGACCACAAATAAGCCTGTGTGTCATATGAGACCTGCAGGATGAAGAGATACTGGATCATAAATTTGTCACTGAATATTGCCTGATCTCAGGCAGGTGGACTTTATAAATTGTTTGTTTGGTGGTTGGTGGGAATTGATGGGGAAAATTCCACATTTGAAGAGAAAAGGAAATTATTTTCTGATAGGGATTGAAAATATACAGGAGTTTGAAATGTTAGAATAAGTCTTGCCAGAGATGGATTAACAGGCAGATAGTGGGCAAATTAGCTTGAATCCAATTTATTACATGGGTATCTCCTTCTCAAGATATGTGTGTGAACATTGTTGTCCTTTTGCTGAGCAGTAGCAGATTCTGAGGATTTGCAAGTTGTTTGGAGGAGAAATCAGTGACATGGAATCCGAGTATTTTCTTAGAGTAACTTATTTATTTACAGTACATACACCAGTCATAGAACAGAGGCAGGCAATCCCCTCTTTCAGGAATCTCAGCCCAAACACCAATGCTTGACTCTAGGAAGCAGATTTGCCCCAATAATTGACTCTAGTTAAAGAGATTAAGGCAGAGAGAAAACTGTTGCTGTTTATATAACTCCTCCAAAGAAGCTGCATCACCCCCGACAATAACATCACATTTCTTCAGAGACTGTACACTGGGGCACACAGTACAGTCAACTCAAGCTATAGCTTGAATGTTACCCATGAATCAACTCCAGTCCACACATACACAAATCTCTAGCTCCAGTTCAATGGTGCTCTAAGTTTGACCTAGCTATCCCATTGGGATGGCGGTGAAGGGTTGAAGCACGAGTGTGGCTGATGCTTGAGCTAGTGTTGCAGTGGGGATGAAACAGCCTTAGTTACAACTCATCAGGCAGCTCCAGTGACACCAACCACCCTTCAAAATAACACTTGAGTTATACAGAGTGATTTGACTATCTGTAACAGTGCCATCTGACAGGTTTCAGAGTAGCAGCCGTGTTAGTCTGTATTCGCAAAAAGAAAAGGAGTACTTGTGGCACCTTAGAGACTAACAAATTTATTTGAGCATAAGCTTTCGTGAGCTACAGCTCACTTCATCGGATGCATTCGGTGCCATCTGGTAACTCCAACTAGACTATACACCTACAAACAAATCATTTAAATGCATATTACGGGCTAGATTAAGTGCTCATCAACACAATCAAGGGTTGCACACTCACATGAGTATTACCACTGAAGTCAATGGGACTACTCACATGAAGAAACATTCTGCAGGGGACCGGGGCCAATGGGAGCTTCAGGGGAGGTACCCGAAGGCGAGTGCAGCACACGGAGCCCTTTGACCCCCCCTCTCCCCCAGGGGCAGCAGTTGCCGGCTGCTTCCAGGAGCGGTGCGGGGCCAGCACAGGCAGGGAACTTGCCTTAGCCACGCTATGCGTCACTGCCACCCCAGAGCCGCTCAAGGTAAGCAGTGCCAGGCCAGAGCCCACACCCTGAACCTATCCTGCATCCCGCACCTCAATCTCCTGCTACACCCCTCCTGTACCCCAACCTCCTGCCCTGAGCCCCTTCCTAAACACCGCACCCCCTCCCACACCCCATACTCCCTCCTGCGCCCCAATCCCCTGCCTCAGCCCTACATTCATAGTCCTGCATGCAACTTCTTCAGATGCAACTTTTTCAGATGCATGGAGTGAAAATTACAGATGCAGGCATTATTATATTGACACATGAAGAGAAGGGAGTTACCCCACAAGTGGAGAATCACTGTTGACAGGGCCAATACAATCAGGGTGGATGTAGTTCACTCCCAATAACTGATGAGGAGGTGTCAATTCCAGGAGAGGCAAAGCTGCTTTTGTAGTGAGCCAGCCACTCTCAGTCCCTATTAAAGCCCAAATTAATGGTGTTAAATTTGCAAATGAATTTTAGTTCTGCAGTTTCTCTTTGCAATCTCAAAAAGAAAAGGAGTACTTGTGGCACCTTAGAGACTAACAAATTTATTTGAGCATAAGTTTTCGTGAGCTACAGCTCACTTCATCGGATGCATCTGATGAAGTGAGCTGTAGCTCACGAAAGCTTATGCTCAAATAAATTTGTTAGTCTCTAAGGTGCCACAAGTACTCCTTTTCTTTTTGCGAATACAAACTAACATGGCTGCTACTCTGAAATCTTTGAAGTCTGTTTCTGAAGTTTTTTTGTTCAAGTATGGCTACTTTTAAATCTGTTATAGAATGTCCAGGAAGATTAATGTGTTCTCCTACTGGTTTTTGTATGTTACCATTCCTTCCATTGTCTGTCCAAGTTTGGAGTTTGGATGAGAACGAGATGGCTGAAGTACAACCTAGGTAACACAGAGGCCACGTTGATAGGTAGTGATACAATGGAGGCTATTATTCTTACATGCATGAGACTGCAATCTTTATGTATACACACACACACACTAGTCACACACACTAGATGGAGCTGGTAGTAATGCATATAGTAAAGCTTACCTAACACTTTCCATTCTAAGACTCTGTTTCAGTCGCTTATAACTTCAACCATTCAGACTGATATTTTCCATGCTTGGTGTCTGCCTCAAGCTGAATTTTTGTGGAATTTTGGCAGAAATGGTTCAGCTGTTTCTTAGAAAAAAAAGTTAGGGAAAATGCATTGTTTTGCCCATGTTAATTTTTTTTTATAACTAGTGCATTGAGAAGATATAGCAGTCCAATGCTTTGGGTCAGGGACTTAATATTTGGCAGGAGGGTTGCCTAGGTGTCAGGGATGTGCCTTTTGCCATTGCAGTGAAAATACATCAAGTCTGACTAAGTTATAGCATCAAAGTAATAGAATTTATGGCCAGAAGAGGCCATCAGATCATCCAGTCTGACTTCCTTTATATCACAGGCCACCAACGGCATCCAGCACCCTCACACTAAATCCAACAACTGAAATTAGACCAAAGTATTACAGCCCACAGAGACTAGACTATTATGTGCCAGAAGCAGAGAACAGGAGGGACAAAGGTACACCTCAGCAAAGCACAATTGGCACATGCTCAATTGAAACTTGTTAGAGTTTTTCCACCAAATTCTCTGAAGATTCCATTTGTATAAGGCATACTCTAGCCCAGGAATGCAGAGGCTGAGGGGAACTTTTTCTGCAATTGCTGTTCCCAGCTACCAGGAGCCACTATGGTACCAGGCAAAGGAACTGAGATCAGGGAGACTGTCTCTCCTGTATTCTCAGTGCTCCTCCTGTTGGTGCCCAGGAGAAGAAATGTCCTAATTGGAATGCAGAATGGTGAGGCTGGTCAGGGAGAAAAATACAGACAGGCTACAAGGGGAGGAATAGGAGCAGAATGGGGACAGAGACAGACTGTGGCAAGTAAAGGATAAGAGTTGGGGCAGGTGGGGTGGGAAGGAAAAGAAGGGTATGTAAACATTACAGCATACTCTTTTCCAGAGCCCGGAATTAGAATCCAGTCTCAACAGTCCTCTGCTGTCTAGCAGGCATATAAATTAGAAGACAAAAAATCCCCAAACCAGCAGAAAGCTCATTAGAATATTGAAGGCCTGTGGGCATAGTAGATGACAATCCATAGCATAGTCAAATACTATATTGAGCTACTGCTATACAGTAAGTGTATTATTTGGTTTAGATAAAGGGGGGCTTTGGGGCAGGGAAGAGGGATATATGACCCTTAACTGTTCTATTTAAACTTTTTATATGTGAAGAACATATATATTTCTTTTTGACATGATTTTCAAAGTCAGTGTTGAGCATGCCCAATAGCTGGTGTAATCTTGCATACATATAAGGTTGATGATTGCTAAAATAGCGTCCTACCCCATTTCTTAAATCTAGCGGAATTCAAAGATAAAACATGTCAAAGATAATATCAGATAGAGCCCAGACCAAAGCTGAAGATTTGTATTCATCCTAGAATATGGGTTTAGAGTTGAATTTTGGCTGGCTTATGAGAAAGAAACCTAAGAAAGGAGGCACAGATATTAATGATGACAACACAATAAGATAACACTTGAGGATGTGCTAAAGTTAGCTGCGCCAAAGTCTCTGTGGGTGTGTAAAAACCCATGGCTAGATGTAAAGATGCCATTGTCATCAGCTGGGATTGAACTCTGGACCTACAGCACCAAGACCACAAGTACCTACCACTTGATATTTAAAAAAACCTGAACAAAAACAGTACATACTGTGGTTTAGTAGGGGATAACATTTATTTAAAAGGGAGGAAAAAAATGATGGAAAGTAACCACTCAAGTGATTCATAATAATTGACAGTCTTTAATTGTGATCACATTTGCCACAGAACACCAATCTCATTCAGTGCACAGAATAGATGATAGGCAGGGAATGAATCAAGATTGTGAGATAAAGGAGGCTGTTGTCTGTAGAACCTGACCTCATTTGTGAAAGAAGTTGGCAGGTGTGTAGTGAATAAAGCAGGGGACTGTGGGAAGAAGAAGGATGTCTTGTGGTTTAAGCCGTTGAAAGCCATAGTGGAGAACTGAATTCTATCCCTGCATCCAACACAGTCTCTTAAACCTCAACTTTTCAGAGGTGTCCACTAATTGGGTGCTCTTCATTTTTTGAGTGCCCAAATTGAGACACTTGGGGTCAGCTTTGCAGAAGTGCTGAGCACTCACAACTGCAACTGAAGGTAAAGGGAGCTGTGGAATAAACATAAGAAGTGCTATAAAATAAGTGCTCTGAAAAAAAAATCAAGTCTTTGGTCTTTCAAGTTCTGCACCCAAAATTAATGCACAATTTTGATAATTTTGCCCTTATAGTCTGTGCCTCAGGTCCCCATGTGTAAAATGGAGATAACATTCATAGAGGTGTTGTGAAAATAAGTTTGTTAATGTTTGTGAAGCACTCGGATTGTACAGTGATTAATACTACAGAAAAGCCCATGAGAACATTTTGTTAATTTTGGATGGTGGTTAGTAAAAATAGGGCCACATACTGAATGATCAGTATAAAAAGTTTATGAACAGTTGTTCATTCAGTGAGCATTGCCCATCCTCTGCATTGAAT
The DNA here is from genome assembly GCF_009764565.3 of Dermochelys coriacea. Classification (NCBI taxonomy): domain Eukaryota; kingdom Metazoa; phylum Chordata; order Testudines; family Dermochelyidae; genus Dermochelys; species Dermochelys coriacea. The sequence continues at coordinate 80,168,717 of NC_050068.2, read as the reverse complement.
GAGACAGAGGTATCTATCGAAAGATAGTATGTGATCATGGAAATGAACACTATCATAATGCTTACGCACGGGGGGGGAGGCAAATAAAAGTTGCCTTAAATCTGGTATTTCTCTTTAGAGTGCTAGATTACACAATTTTACTATTTTCTTAACATGATACATATAAAAAACCAAGATACTACTTTTTTTGTTTACAGCTTAACACATTTTAGGGATATCTACTTGCAGAGGTGAATAAACTAAGGAGTCTCTTGGCTCCCTATCTCCTTTTGAAAGTGCAGACCATACCAGTAGCTAAGAATGCTTGTCTCCATCTTTCACAGGCTAGGTGTTTATGACCTTTTGTTCCCCAGGTAAATCTCAAATAGGAACAGTAATGTGGAATATAGCAATTAGAATTTTAAGAACTGACTCAGCGTCACATACGTGATGTAGTAGGAGTGAGGTGACAACGCGTACCACACCACTTTCTTACAAGCCTCGCAGCCATTATGCATATGGTGGTCTGATCCATCTTGTGGATATATTTCTACAGGGGCCATAACAGCCAGAGACTATTCAATTTCCAGAATCCTGGTTTCCAGACAGAGATTTCAGGGCTAATTGCATATTTTAGTGATTCAATTTAATTGAATGGAAGAGAAAATGTTTAACAAATAGTTAAACAACAAATATTGTTTAAATTAAAAAAAAGAAAAGGAGTACTTGTGGCACCTTAGAGACTAACAAATTTATTAGAGCATAAGCTTTCATGAGCTACAGCTCCCTTCAATGAATCCGATGAAGTGAGCTGTAGCTCACGAAAGCTTATGCTCTAATAAATTTGTTAGTCTCTAAGGTGCCACAAGTACTCCTTTTCTTTTTGCGAATACAGACTAACACGGCTGCTACTCTGAAACCTGTCATTGTTTAAATTGTCTCATTTCATTTTTAAAGGGAATGTCACTGAAGTGGCAATTGTAAAAACTATTTTAATTTAAACAAAAAACCCATCTTTAAATCATGCTTTGGTGGTTTTTCCAATAACGTTACAAGACAGTGGTAGGGCTGCTATGGAAATGTACAAGTACTTCCAGTGTATTCACAGTGGAACATGGAGGAGTGCTAAACAAAGGGAAATTGGCAGGAATTATCAACTGAGAGAATGAGATATTGCTTTATGATGGAGTCACCTACGTAGAAGTGGCTACATGAAGAGGCAACTTTAAGAATGTTTTTAAATGGCTACAGTTCTTTAGTAAGGACTGTCCAGAACTCATGAAACACATGGATGGAGCTTTGTCTGATGGTAACACTTCCTAAGACACAAACTATGGTGAAATCAAGGTCATTGGCAACTGTGGAGTTGGCAGTCTGTAGTTTTGTCTGGCTGTTCTGAGTTTGGCTACATGTACATATTAGACTTGACCAGTTTTCTCTTGAGGGGGGGCCTTAACCTGTGACAGAACATCACCATTTCTATCTCAGTAACACAGTATGAGTAAGTCATTGCTGATGAAAATATTCAGTTAAATGACAATGTAGGAGTGTAGATATTTAGTGTGAACCCTATAGAGAACACAGGGATTTCCATCTTCCATTCAGCTCTTTATGTGAAGCAGCTGGAGCCTGATGCTCAAAGATTTTCAGACTACTAATTTAAACTAGACTACTAGTTTTCACATAAAACAACAAACAAAAAGCCACCACTATGAAAGATAACCCAGAACAGACAATAGCTCAGCTATTAGGCTACTCCCCAGGCATATAGGAGCACGAGTGTCAACTCCTTGCTCATTCTAATTTGGATTAATGAATTTAGACTACATGCGTGCATTTTAAAATGCTTATATCTAATAAAAACAAGTTAACAAATTAGTAAGTTTTCCGAAAGTTATTTTGAACACAGACTACATGCTGTAAGGATGTAGGTGATAGTTTGTCTAATTCATACAGAAGAAAGATTGCTTAATCTTGTCTTTAAGTGCATATATCAAACCATCTAGCTAGGGAGATACTATACAATTTGTCATAAATGCCATCTATCCTGTGGTGTTTTAAACCCCATACTGCTTCAATGGTCCTCATCAGCCTGGAGAGACAACGGTCAAAAGCACTAGTTATGATACAATGTTCTTCTAACAAAAACATAACCACTAACGATTGAGTTTCAGTCCATGTCACTCAAAGGCTTAGTGTTTGTACTCTAAGTGTTTGTGATCTTGCCTTGCTTTCATGGTTGCGTACAGTGGTGTGCTAGGTATAGGAAAAGTGAAGACAGACTAAGGAAGAATGACTTGAGAAAATCTATAAACATTATTTCCATTAACTATTTACAAAGCTAATTTTTCTTGGCAAAACCATGGATTGTCAAAGCTGCTACACAGGTTCAGTTAAAGCACCATAGTGTGTCTATCAGTCATCCCCAGCTTTGGTTCTATCTGAATTTTCTCTCATAAGACCCTTTCTAAAATCCTAGATTTACAAATGAGTATTACAGTTACTTTTTTAGATTTCTAACCTTGACAGTAGAACTATACTTAAAATTGCAATATATAGCAAAAAAGATTCAAGTGGCATAGATTGTTTATTTTCTCTCTTACCTATTACTTCAAGAAAAACTCCCCTGAAGAGCTAGGTATTTCAGATCTTAGTTAGGAAGAGACAGATCTGTTTATTTAATTTAAAGGCACAAACCAAAAAAGGGCCCACTTGTATTGTGATTTCAAACAAACAAGAGGAATTGTGAGAAGGCAGGCATATAAATTAGGAGACAAAAAATCCCCAAACCAGCAGAAAGCTCCGTAGAATATTGAAAGCCTATGGGCATAGTAGATGACAATCCATAGCACAGTCAAATACTATATTGAACTACTGCTATACAGTAAGTGTATTATTTGGTTTAGATAAAGGGGGGCTTTGGGGCAGGGAAGAGGGATATATGACCCTTAACTGTTCTATTTAAACTTTTTATATGGGAAGAAAATATATATTTCTTTTTGCCATGATTTTCAAAGTCAGCATTGAGCATGCCCAATAGCTGGTGTAATCTTGCATACATATAAGGTTGATGATTGCTAAAATAGTATCCTATCCCATTTCTTAAATCTAGTGGAATTCAAAGATAAAACATGTCAAAGATAATATCAGACAGAGCCCAGACCAAAGCTGAAGATTTGTATTCATCCTAGAATATGGGTTTAGAGTTGAATTTTGGCTGGCTTATGAGAAAGAAACCTAAGAAAGGAGGCACAGATATTAATGATGAAAACACAATAAGATAACACTAGAGGATGTGCTAAAGTGAGCTGGGCCAAAGTCTCTATGGGTGTGTAAAAACCCATGGCTAGATGTAAAGATGACATTGTCATCAGCTAGGATTGAACCCTGGACCTTCAGCACCAAGACCACAAATACCTATCACTTGACATTAAACCCCCCCCCCGAACAAAAACAGTACATGCTGTGGTTTAGTAGGGGATAACATTTATTTAAAAGGGAGAAAAAAATGATGGAAAGTAACCACTAAAGTAATTCATAGGGAAGGTAAGTCTGACCCACTGATTTCTACAATTCCATTCTGGGCACCTCTTGACAATGGACATAATAAATTGGCCTGTATCATATAAAATTTGCTCATGAATATGATAATTTGAATATATGTCTATTCACCTTGAAGACCTGGACCATTTTTGCTGTACTGGAGCTCAAGAGAAGCATGGTTTAGCCAGCAGACATGAGTGTTTGAGCAGCAGAAAGATTGTCAAATGTAAACTTCTTCTTTGATCATACTCCCATTGAAGTCAAATGGGAGTTTTGCCATTGACTCAGGTTGGAGCAGGAAGTGTCCCTTTGATTGTAAGCTCTTCAGGGCTGGGGGCCTTCTATCCTTATTTCTAAAGGATTTGGAGCAGTGGTTCTCACCTCGCAGCTCACGGCTACTTGCGGCCCAATCAGCAAACAGTTGCAGCCCATGTGACAGCCTCAGGGACATATAGGTAGTATATATATTGTGTGGATGCAGCCACATAACACATAGAGAGCTACATATGCAGCCCACAATGGTAAATGGGTTGAGAACCACTGATTTGAAGAATAATTAGTTTATTATTGGTATGTACGTAATATGTATAATGTGTGGAATTATGAAACAGACAGTGACAACATGATGAAGTTTGTTGTAGAATTCAGGGAATCAAATTGATGGGCAAGTGATTATACTTATCTTAAGGATAAATGTGCTTGTCGTCTTATGACTATTTTTAGAGGCCCGTGAATTTATTATTTTAGTCTTTTTAGAGGGAATTGTGTGTAATTTTGTTTTATCCATCTTGCCCACCCCCTTCCCAAACACAACCCCTACCTCCAGAGCCCTAAACACACAACCAACCTCACCCCTCCCACACTCATAACCTCTGCTGGAGCCCCAGACACCCCTGCTTCAATGCTCCCCCCAATGTACTCCTCCCCACCAGCGCCTCCTTTCTCCACGCCCTCCCACGGGGGAGAAGAACTACAGTGTTGCAGTCCCTTGGCTGGGCAGGCTCAGGGGAGGCTGAATGCCTGCTCTTCGACCTCAACGGCCTCTTTGCTCAGGCATGTCTCTCTCTCTTTCTCTCTCTCCTGCAATATTCATGCTGCTGTCAGATCTTCCCACCAGCCATTTCCTGCCCTACCCCCTCAGCACACATGCTTCATGCTTATGCCACACATGCATGGAACTTGTGTGGGACCCATATTGACTGGTGCATTCCATACAGTGGAAGTGACCCTGTGTGCTCACAATTTGCAGTTGTGGGTGCTGCCCTTGGCTACTGAATTTCCCGCCAGCTTAATGAGAAGCTTCGTTTTATAATGATTCATTACATACTTGGCTTGCCATTTTATTTTGTATTTGCCAAAACAACAAGACTAATTACTTCATTTTGTGGAAAGTACTTGGTATAAACAAATGCATTCCTTCCCTAGATGAGTGATAGGGCATCCTGCTGCTCCTGTCTCTTTTCTAGCTGCTTACCACTTGGAGACCTTTCTCTGCTCAAACACCTTGGGCAATTTATTTATAGCGTTCTTTCCACAATCCTTACCAACTTGTGTAGCTCTATATTTACAATAGCATATGCTCCTTAGCTAGGGTGACCAGATAGGAACTAAAAAAACGGGACAGGGTTGGGGGGAGGGGTTAATAGGCGCCTATATAAGAAAAAGTCCCAAAAAACGGGACTGTCCCTATAAAAATGGGACATCTGGTCACCCTGTCCTTAGCTCACTCCAGCCAAGGATTGGGGAGACAGAAGGTACCTTCCCCCTGAGAGATCTCACCTGGTTCTGACTCTCAGAAGCCTGCCAGTCTCTCTCCACCCACCTCCCCCAAGCCTTTCTGGGCTAATGGATTAATTAGCCTCATAGCTCTCTCCAGCTCATCCCCAATCTGTCAATTAGGCACAGCTTTGCCCCTCACATTTGCTCTGGGGTGATTTAATTGGTGATCCAGTGATAAAAGTGCTGGTACAGCTGCTGTTACCTGGCACTGTCACAAAATAGACAAGTCAAAGTTGAACAAGTATTTTTTTTAAGCAAAGATCATTCAGTCTATCAGATTTGAAAACAAAAAAACCGAACAAAAGAAAATAAGCCTGTTATCTTGGTACCAAGATATCTACTGTTATTGCAAATAGGAAGTACTCAAATACAAGCTAATTGTAGTTTTAATGGAACAACTCCACGGTCATTTTTGACATAGCGTTTCTGCCTGTGGCCTCGCTAGTCTTAGGACATGTTACTGTCACTGTTTTGGTCCCTCTACAGTGCTCTTTTGGGGCATAATATGGTTATGTATTTACTCAGGTTCTGTCATCCAGACTGGGGTGCTCAGTAGCACAGGACCAGGGATGAAATCCCAGCCCTCCAGCTGAGTTCCACTGGAGTTTACCCTGGGCAGGATTTCAAGGGAACAAACAAAAGTCCAGGAAAATAAACAAAGCAAAAGGAAACAGACGGTCAATTCCAGACAGGCTGCCAGCCTCTCTTCCCTCAGAGGGACCTAAGTCAAGCGGTAGTCCAGTTCGCTGTCTACTGACCAGCCTTCCTTCACTTCAGGGAGCTTGGACCTTCTATAGAAAAAGAAGCAGGCTCTGCCATCTGTCAGGCCTCTCTCTCCCTAGGCCCTAAGGAGATTAGCAAACCATCCTTCTCCCTGAGATGTCTAATGCTAAGCTGAGCTTCTCCTCTTTTGAACTCTTCCTCCATGGCTGACATAACTTGCAGGTGCAGCAGGGCAGGATCACTTGAACCCAAAACCATTAGTTAACCCCTTCCTGCTTGGTGCTGGGTTTGCAAAGATAAACCAACCAGAGTGTTAACAAATGTTTATAATTATCTTACCTATCTTTAGAAGGATAACGTTTAATGAAAATAATGTTGTTAAACTAGCCAGTGCATAGCTGGTTTGGATTTTGAACAGGCAAATGACAGTTTCATTTATAAACGGCTAGAAATGGTCAAAAAAACCCACCCAGTCTCATTGAGTTTTCTTGCATTTAGCTTGGTGCTTCTAAAATTGTCTCTGGAGAAACATTAACACAGACACCTTCCCCATTATATCTAGAGAAAAAAAATTATCCACTTAAAATGTCTATTGTGCTAAAATTGACATAAAATGAAACATGAATTTGTAATTTAACCAATCCAGATTCTTCTATTAATGTTTGGTTCTCTGAGATATAAAGAAAAGAAATCCTGTTTGACTCCCTTCTTAGTATTTCTGAACCATATAAAAGAAAGTCCTCACCTTGATCTGATAATTAGAACTAGATTAGTATCAACCCAATGTCGAATTCATTATGTCCTTGAACATGATTTAGTTAATTTAGCATGAAAGGTATCAGTTTAGCAGCTTGGAGATTCATTACCCCACAGTGATCATGTAATGTGCTTCAACTCTCAGTTGGAAGGACCACCGCTGTTGATGAGAGAATGGTTTTGTTCCCATGACCTTTTAATCCTTAATCCCTCTACTGAGGCTACCAGTTATGTCAATTGTGATGTGAACACCTCTAAACTAGGAACTGAACTGAAATCATTAACTCATCTCCCACAGATCAATGAATAGATTGGCTGTTTTTATACTGATTCACTAGAGGTGAGATGCTCTGAATTCCACTGTAAACCCAAGAACCATCCAAGGCCCAATGTTAACAGGTGTTTTAGATTGACTTTTACGTGCAATAGTTTTGAATGGCTTGAATAACATAAGCACATTTCAATGGAGGGTGGTGTCATCCCAACATTTATTACATTAAATCTGCACCAACATAGAAGGAGCTGGATACAGCAGAGGCAGGGAGGGTGGGGGGAGTTGTCAGAGAGCAGTTGGACCCAACACATGTTGGAGTAGTCTAGGAGCTGATCTAACTTGAACCAGTTGGCAATGGCTCCTAAGGAAGTCTGGGCCAGTTAAGGATAGCTTGAGCACCATGTGCTTTGGCCACTCCATCTCCCCTGATGTGCTCAGTACACTGATGTCTGAGCAAGAGAAGCTGTCTTCAACAGTTTTACATACACTGGGAATTTCTCCACAAAGAGCAATCTCCAGCCTTCACGAGTAGTTTTAACTCCCTTTGCACTTCCTTGAGAAACTACTCTATCAATACTATAAGGAGAGCATTAGTTGAAGCCACACAGAATTGGAGTATTGCTTTTCATTTAAAGCAATTTTAAAGCAATGAATTTCATTCATTTCATGTAATAAAAATAAAAGGGCTCTTCCTACTTCCATTGAAGTCAACATGAGTTTTGTCATTGGCTTAACTGGGAGTATGATTGGGCCCTATCATTTCACCTACAACTATTCAAAAGTTCTCGTTAGAGTTTACCCATCTTGTTAGAATGTTTCTATAATAATCTAACAAAGTGCAGCCTTCATTCGTCTCTTATCTTAGAAATCTGCTTAGCACTTCCTGATAGACGAACAAAGGGGTTATTATGCAATGTGAATATTATCTACTACTGGGATAGATCTATAATTGGATATCCACATATTGAAGTTTTCCAATTAAATCTAAACAGTTATGCCAATTACTGTCATAATTGTAAATGAATCAGATTAAGCATCAGCGAATGAATCAAACTGGAAATGGCACAGGTCGCTTTGTTAATTATATTGTGCACAAAATAGCTAACAAGAGATGCCTTATATATGCTCTTGTGTTTGGCAGGGGTCTTTATGCAAATGGTGATTACTATTAATAAAAAAGGATATTTAAAAAGAAAAACATAAATGGCATTGGATAGTGATCAAGAGTGTTTGTTTTAATGGACAGAAAGTTCTCATTGTGTTTATTAGAAGAGTTAAAAATCATGTATTTGTGGAAACAGACCATTTTTCAGCTTAGTGTCAGAAAGCACTGAAGAAACGAATACTGGGCTTGTGTACATGGTGCACCGGTATGCCTGAGGGGTCTGTGAATCCTAACGCACACCATCATGTTGAGCAGTAACTCACTGGTCCATGTAGACCCAGTTGGCCTGGATTAAAAGTTCCCTACTGCACGTTAACAGAGTACTGTTTCAAACAGTACTGAATGACTCAAACTGGAAGTTTCAGACATTACTATGTTAAATGCACTAGGGAACTATTACTGTATACCAACAGGGTCTACACAGGCCGGTTACTGTACTGTGTAATTCACACCCATCTGGGGGGCATTGTGCACCATGTATCCAAGCCCATTTCTGAGTCATTTTGAATCCTTTCTACATCAAATTCCTTTTTTTTTTATTTTAATCTTTCAGATACCAAGGATAAGTGGGATATGGTGGGGTGGGTGGCAGAAACCCCAATTCAGGATGTTGTTGGACATGAATGTATTCCCTAGTCTGTTATAATAAATTAAGAAGATACCCAGATCCCCACCAAAATAAGTCTCACATCTAAAAGACTTTGTTCCTTTTTACTGGTTCTTGATTCATAAAGACAAGACTTTTTAAAGGAACTGTATGTAGTTATTTGGAATAGATGTTTGCAGGTATACAAGAAGGCATGATAATAGGAAAGTCATACATTTATAGTAAATAATGTCACAGGTAACAGTATTTTAACCAAAATAGCCTTCATTTTACAATTAAATCTGTTTTTAAATGATTGAATAACATCTAATTGAACTAGTAGAAAACTGCTCTCCCAATGCTGGTTGGTTCAACACCACATCAACAGCAATAGAAGGAAGGGTGGACCAGGCCCCCTCAGAGTTCCAGAGAGGCCTGGGCCACTTACAGCTTTTGAAACCCCTAGTCATAGTAAAAATAAAAAATGACAACACATGAAAACAAAATAAGGCACCAAAAAAAGAGTGAGACATAATTTGAATTTTTTTTATTTAACAAATGCTTTTCTAGCCTTTTTCTGTGCAAATGCACTAATTATTGAGGAAAAATCTAGCTTTCGTGCAATGTCACAGTTGATATTAATCCTGGCAAGCCCATTCAAATGCTCTTGTCCCATAGTTGAATGGTGATAGTTCTTTACGTGCTTCAACACGTTGAAGGTGTATTCACCTGAAGCCACGGATGCAGGCAAACTGACAAAAATATGCAATACAATTCTGATATTAGGAAACACCCTAGAGAGTCCAAGTTTGAATATTTCTTGAAGCAATTCTTTTGGCTTGCAATCCAATTTAAAGTTCATGGAATATATTTGTTTGAGGAAGATGACCTCGTGACTGAGATCTTTTGAGATTTCTTTGTTGTACTGTTACAGAAATTGTTCAGCTACAGAAAGTAGATCTTCATTACGCAGTCTGTTGAACTGTCAAAGAAACCTCAAATGGGTACAAATTATTCACAGTGACTCAAATCGACGTGTAAGACCTGATTGAATAGAGTCAATGACGACAAGGAAGATATTGACCCTATAATGCTGCTCGGCTTTGGATTCAGTATGTACGTTGCAACTGGTGGAGAACTCAGATGAAAAGCCAATATTCTGTGCTACTAATTTGGACTGTCAGGATCACACCCATTGTTCATAAATCTGTTGAATGTCATTGATAAGATTTTCAATGTTATCCCTCTCAACATCAAGTGTAGCATTGCGTGCTTCAATTACCAGATTAGTCTGAGAGTAGCAGCCATGTTAGTCTGTATCTGCAAAAAGAAAAGGAGGATTTGTGGCACCTTAGAGACTAACAAATTTATTTGAGCATAAGCTTTTGTGAGCTACAGCTCACTTCATTGGATGCATGCAGTGGAAAATACAGTAGGGAGATTTTATATACTGTTCCTCACACGTTCTTGTCAACTGCTGGAAATGGCCCACCTTGATTATCTCTACAAAAGGTTTTTTTTCTCTCCTGCTGGTAATAACTCACCTTACCTGATCACACTTGTTACAGTGTATAGTAACACCCATTTTTCATGTTCTCTGTGTATATAAAATCTCCCCACTGTATTTTCCACTGCATGCATCCGATGAAGTGAGCTGTAGCTCTCGAAAGCTTATGCTCAAATAAATTTGTTAGTCTCTAAGATGCCACAAGTCCTCATTTTCTTTTTTCAGATGAGTTTGGTGGATCATTGTAAGTAGCTTCATCCACAAAGATGACATCAGAATGCATTCAAATTTGGACATGTGCTTCTGAATAGACTGAAGTTCAGTTTGAGAGATTCAAGCTCATTTAAAGCTTTTCTCACTGAATTCAAATGCTGTGCAACTGATTGAACACCATCAATCCATGCAAACCATCTAGTTTTGGACATCCCATGCAGTGAAACAGGAAGATATTGCTTCAGAATTTCCCACCTTTGTGGACTGCTACTGAAGAGATTGTACATTTGCTGAACAGTTCCAAAGTAAGTAATTGCCTCGTTGCATGATTCAGCACAGTCAACACAAGGTTTAGTGTGTGGTTTCCATACCTGGAGAAAATACAATTTGAGTTATGCTCAAGCAGAACAGTTTGTAAATCTTTGTATTCCCAGCCATATTAGATCCACTGTCATAGATTTTCAAGTCTGAATTGGTCAAGCCTAACATAAAATCTTCTAGAATTGCTAGTACTTGAGCAGCAATTTCTTTTCTAGTTTTTCTTGTGAAATTATCAAACAAAATAAACCTTTCTTCAATTGAAAATTTTGAGCTGTCTACAATCTTAACATATTGAATAACCATAGTAATCTGTTCCTTGTGAGAACAATCTGGAGTGGCATCAACAATGATTGAAAAATACTTGGCATTTCAAATCTCATCAAGAATTGTTTTGTACAAATGATCCACATAGCTCAATAAACTCATTTTGTTCGTGTGTGGAGAGATAATGGACTTGCATGCGCTTTTGACTCTCCTGCAATTCTTGAACATGTTTAACATGCTCTGCTAAAAGTGGGTCATATTTGCTGAGGGGCTTACCTCTACCTAGAAAGTTTCCATTTGCATGATCACCAATACATTGACTGGAACCAAAGAAAGCCAATCCCCGCTCAGAAAGAAAAAGGATGACATTCACGATGTGTTCAAGAAGTTTTTTCCAGTTATTAGTTTCTGTAGAGAGTTCAGTCAAGAGTAAATTCTCAACTGAACTTTCATCTGATCATAGAATCATAGAATACCAGGGTTGGAAGGGACCTCAGGAGGTCATCTAGTCCAACCCCCTGCTCAAAGCAGGACCAATCCCCAACTAAATCATCCCAGATAGGGCTTTGTCAAGCCTGACCTTAAAAACTTCTAAGGAAGGAGATCCCACCACCTCCCTAGGTAACACATTCCAGTGCTTCACCACCCTTCTAGTGACAAAGTTTTTCCTAATATCCAACCTAAACCTCCCTCACTGCAACTTGAGACCATTACTCCTTGTTCTGTCATCTGCTGAGAACAGTCTAGATCCATCCTCTTTGGAACCCCCTTTCAGGTAGTTGAAAGCAGCTATCAAATCCCCCCCTCATTCTTCTCTTCCGCAGACTAAACAATCCCAGTTCCCTCCTCTCCTCATAAGTCGAGTGTTCCAGTCCCCTAATCATTTTTGTTGCCCTCTGCTAGATGCTTTCCAGTTTTTCCACATCCTTCTTGTAGTGTGGGGCCCAAAACTGGACACAGTACTCCAGATGAGGCCTCACCATTGTTGAATAGAGGGGAACGATCACGTCCCTCGAACTGCTGGCAATGCCCCTACTTATACAGCCCAAAATGTTGTTAGCCTTCTTGGCAACAAGGGCACACTGTTGACTCATATCCAGCTTCTTGTCCACTGTAACCCCTAGGTCCTTTTCTGCAGAACTGCTGCCTAGCCATTTGGTCCCTAGTCTGTAGCAGTGCGTGAGATTCTTCCATCCTAAGTGCAGGACTCTGCACTTTCTTTGTTGAACCTCATCAGATTTCTTTTGGTCCAATCCTCTAATTTGTCTAGGTCAGTGGTTCCCAGACTTGTTCCGCCGCTTGTGCAGGGAAAGCCCCTGGCGGGCTGGGCCGGTTTGTTTACCTGCTGCGTCCGCAGGTTCGGCCGATCATGGCTCCCAGTGGTCGCGGTTTGCTGCTCTAGGCCAATGGGAGCTGCTGGAAGCAGTGCGGGACATACTGGCCACCGCTTCCAGCAGCTCTCATTGGCTTGGAGCAGCGAACCGCAGCCACTGGGAGCCACGATCGGCCGAACCTGCAGACGTGGCAGGTAAACAAACAGGCCTGGCCTGCCAGGGGCTTTTCCTGCACAAGTGGTGGAACAAGTTTCGGAACCACTGGTATAGGTCCCTCTGTATCCTATCCCTACCCTCCAGTGTATCTACCACTCTCCCCGTTTAGTGTCATCTGCAAACTTGCTGAGGGTGCAATCCACACCTTCCTACTGATGCTGCCCTACTGGCTGATTCCCATGCAACATAGTTTTCTTTGTTTGAAGTTGAACTCTCATGTGATGGTATTCGTCTTTTACAACTTCCTCCAACCTCGGTTGATGCTCCATCCTGATTGATAAGAGAGAATTGATTCATTTGCAGCACTTTTGGTCAAAATGAAGCAGGGTGCACAGTTCAGAAATTGTTTTTCGGTACTCCAGTATAACTGGTCTCTTGTGCAGGTTTTTTGGTACTCCAGTATAACTGGTGTCATTTGGAAGAGTTTTTGTCAATAGACAAGTAGGGAAAGCATGATTATCAGCATCTTGTGGAATGTTACTTGGAATTTCAAAACAACTAATTTGAAGAAAAGATTGCATTTGGGCAGCATTGCTCGTCAATAATTCCAATGTGAGTCACAGTCAAACCTGTAGTAGTCATGAATTGCTCTTGCTGCGTAAGATCTACATCTTCCTGTTGCTGTTGTTTCTTGATCATACACAGGATCTTCTGCTGCATCTGTTACTGTTCGCACATCTCCTTCTTGACAACTGTCCTTATGTTCAGGTATTGGCATTGAAATATCACCTGTTGCAGTTGCTGAGTTTTCATTATCTTGTAGCCTTGTTTGTTGGGTAAGGTGGTTTTTCAGTAGTTTGAGAAATGAAGTTATTGGCTTTGAGCTCTTAGCTGCTGCCTCACTCAGTTGTTTTCACCGTCTCTTGCTTGCACCACTTTCAAATCTCCTTTTCATAGTGATCTATCTGGTCAATAAGTAGCCTATCCACACCTGAAATATTCTGCTGTTAATAAGTAGCTTATCTACACTTGAAATCTTCTACTGTAAACATGTACACAAATACTGAATGGTACACAAATGCTGAAAAGACTTAAAACAAAGGAATACTAATTAAGAACACAAAATGAAACAGACAGATTATTATCCTTATCACTAAATCAAAACTCAAGCATGCAATGTATAATATAACAGGCTGAGTTGAAGACAAATGGATGACATATATATATATATATAATAAATGCAGGCATGGATACAGACAGAGGGATAATGTCCAAAAATTTCAAACTTGTGTCCTCACGAAACTCACTGTACAAGATTGTCCTCACAAATTATCACCTTGAATCTGGGCCTATGGACTACAAAACCCTATAATGATGGCCAAGCTACCAAGCTACGGCTCAACCAACAAACCAGTCACCTCTTTTAGCTACCATATGAAGATAATAATGAGAAATTCTCACACATAAATAATTTCTTAGTCAGCTAAATGTAAAACTATAAAGATACTAAAATGTAACAATTATCTACCTTTCAACATGCACTTGATCCAGCACCAGCCACTAATTGTGGTTTGTTTATATAATCAGCTGATCTAGGAGGACACATTCATCATAGTCTAATCTTGTGCCATCAGAACCAATATATTTTTATTAATATTTATGAATATTTTTAACTTTAATATGACAAAATCTGTATCAGTTAACAAAAAATTATGTCTTTTACCAAATCACATCTCTTATTTGCTTAAATTTGCAGCTTTAAGCTGAGAGTGTGTGTCACATTTTGGTCTGACAGAGATGCGCACAAAAACAAGTTGCGAAACTTATCAAATGCCAAAAAATGAACAAGTGTCTAAATTTGAGGCCCTCTTTGAGCTTGAGGACCAGGCCAAATGGCCCTCCTGGCAAGCCCCTCTGACTGGTCCTGGGGAGGACAGAGTTACTGCTCCTTCTTTATCAGCACTGTTTTCCTGCTTTAGGCTCTAAAAAGGCAGCAGAAGCAGAAATGCTGAATAGAAGTCTCTTAAAACTCACTGGCTTTCTCCTTTGAAAGCCAGGCAAATCAGGATATCTGTAACCGTTTCCCATCCCTGGTTACAAACCTGTAGCTCAGATAAGAAGTCTGTTTGCCATGCTGAAGGATGCCAGCTAAATTAGGATCATTGTGCCTTTTTTGCCCTCTTTCTTTCTCATCCTCAAATAAACCAGCTTTATTTCACTCAGCTGTCAATACCAAAGACAAAATCTAAGGCCAAATTTTCTGCTGGCATAAATGGGGTATGACTTTAAAGGAATTTTGCCTATTTACATCATCAGAAAATTTACATAAGAATGGTAATCTTGGGTCAGACCAATGGTCCATGTAGCCCAGTATCCTGTCTTCTGACAGTGCCAATACCAGGTGCTTCAGAGGGAGTGAACAGAACAGGCAATTATCAAGCAATCCATCTCTTGTCATCCATTCCCAGCTTCTGACAATCAGGCTGACATCCATTCCCAGCTTCTGACAATTGGAATGGGGTTGCACCCTGACCATCTTGGCTAATTTGTCTGCTAGTGTGCAGAAGTGTGGTCTTAAAAGTAGTTAATGGGCCAATTAATTCATTGGCGTTAACCAGGAATAAATGTGGCCCATAGCCTTTTCCATGGTTGGTGCTTTGAAGACACTAAAAAGGAGAAAAATTGGAAGCACAGAGAGAGATTGACAAAAAACCAGAAGGGGTTCCAGATTAATTTGCCTTGTTTGCAATATAAATTTGCAAATATTTAAAGATAAAACACTGAAATTAATAATATTTAGCACTTATCTACTGAGTTCAATCCAAGGATCTCGAAGTGCTTCACAAACCTTAATTATAAGGGGACACTTCACTTCAAATTTGTTACTTATGATTTTGTCCTGCATTACCATCCAAAATTCCAATAAGGTTTAACACCTCCTTGTGCTAGGCACTGTTTAGACATATTGGAAGTTTGATACTTGTCCTGAAGATTTTACTGACTTAGTCATATAATGTAGTGTGAGAAACTACTATCCCTAAATTCTCAGAAATAGTCCCTCCATTTCTGCTTCTCTCTAACACTTTAATTGAAAGACTCTGTTTCTTCCTTCATTCTTTCTTCATCTGAAGCATCTGGCTTCGTTGTCTTTGGGCATACTTCTGAAAGCCACTTGTCAACAGTCTGCCAGTGGAATTTTAAAAGCACCCACATACTGCAATACAGTACTGCTGGCTGTTAAAAATATCTAATCAAAGGCTCTTGTTTATTTCCTTATGTTGCTAAAGAAGCCTAGGTCTGCTATGGGAAACCTTCCTGTGGAGCATTTTCAGGAAAGAATGACAAATCCAAGAAAATCCTAAACCTACCGTCTTTGTAGACAACATTAATATATTGACCTTATGTTACCCTTCATAAACACAACGTCTCTTGATTAAGTCTACACCAAACTCTCTGTGCTATGCTGTCTGCTGCATCCATGTGCTGGAGACCTGTGCTATCTTGAAAGTGAGTCACAATAGGCCAAATTCATTATCTACTTAGAGAGAAAAACTTAACGCCTAGGAAAAAAAAAAGAGCTCAGAGTATGACAAAAAACACATGGAAGCCCTGGCCTGAAGCTTTAGAGAGAATGGAGCTCACTACTGTCACCTCTTGTGAAATGGGAGAAGAGCAGGCCACAGCTGATTATGACCTGCAGAGGGGCAGGGGCTCCATTGGCGAGGGAGCTGTCTGCTAGCATCTGTTGGAGAGCAAGGGGGATTGACTGAATGGGCCAGACATTATGTGCCTTTCAGTTTTATGTGAGGGTTGGGGCATTTTGGTTAAAGAACATGTAACCCCTTTGTAGTTTAGAGAGCATGGCCCCTTTAAATCTTTTTCCTAGGGGGAGGGGGAGCAGTGAAAAAAGGAGGGAAACTCCCAGGGGGTGGCTCTGAAGCTAGAGAGAGAAGGGCTGCAGCCCACAGGCCATCACAAAGTGAAGCAGCAGAGAACCTGCCTGAGAAGGACAGAGAAGGATATCCCAGGACAGGAGCCAGAAGGAGCACTGTGCCAGGGAGGAATCGCTGAGAAGGACAGGCTGGAGCTGGACCCAGTATCACTCTTGCCCAAAGCTGCATGGGGCTGAGAGTACTGCAGCTTTTGACTTTGCATTGGGAATAAATAGGGACGCTGCTAGCTAGTTAAGTGGGGAGGTGGTCGCTCTGTGTGGCTTTGCAGAGAACGGCAGAAGGGGGCCCTGGAGGGGTTTGTTAGGGAAAGTTAGTGGTGCCAAAGACGACTAGGAGCACCCAAGGCTCACCACGGGACTGGAACTTTGTTCAGGACTCCTGAACTCTGTGTGCAGACACATTGCTCGCTGTCTGCCCTTTCAGACTGTGCTACCACTGGGCCTGTGGGGCCTTGGTTTGGATGCAACCCCGTTCTACTGCTCCCCCTATATTTCCCCTTGTTGTTTTTCTCCTCTCATCCCTCTGTAAATAAATATCTCCCTTTGTTATATCCATTGTACTTTTCCTGTGTGTGTGTGTGTGTTCACGCTGAGGGGTTTGGAACAGGTGCCCCTGGGGTAGAAGGAATTTTTCCTGCCTACATTCCTGTGGGTGCCTTCTCTTCGCCAGAGCTGCCTGCAGAGCAGACTCCATCTTGGCCACGAGGGCTCTAAAGTTACACTTGGTGGCTCGTACAGGGACTTTGCAGTACACACACACCCACACCCCTACATTGCACACCCTGGCTCTCCTTCACAGAGCAAAAAAAGTCCTGAGTGACTTTCATCTCAGTTAAAAAAAATAAATGGAAAGGGGATTACTAGAAGACCTGAGCCGAGGGGCATGAATCCCAGTAACCAAAGCTGTGCTGGTAGTGGGGTCCCCAGAAGAGATGGAACCCAATGAAATTGAGGAGAGCGTAGATGCAGCTGAAATACTGGGGAGAGTGAAGATCCACACCCATATTTACAACCGCAAAGTGAAGGGCATGGTAGCATTATGTACTCACTCCAAGGAAGCAGCTCTTGATAAAGTGCCCAACGATGTGCAAGTAGGAGGTATCCCCTGGACAATTCTGAGGGAAGAGCAGTACCCTACTAGTGTGCCCATGTCACTTGAGGTGAATTCTTTAGTGCAGAAATTGCAAGCTCTGATGGTGTATGAGAAGCGGATAAGAGAGGAATTAATTTTGGCATTAGGAGGCGCTCCAACACCCACAGCACCTGCCTGGTGGGATGGGCCAAAGAGCTGAAAAACCATCTGAAAGATGCATTGAAGCTGGCATATAAAAGTGCTCCATACCAGCAGTTATGTTCTTTCTCGGGGGTATCACCTGTACCCTCAGGGGAGGATGATTACGAGACCTGGAGGGATTTTACAGTGCCATTTATCCAAAATGCATCCGATGAAGTGAGCTGTAGCTCATGAAAGCTTATGCTCAAATAAATTTGTTAGTCTCTAAGGTGCCACAAGTACTTCTTTTCTTTTTGCGAATATAGACTAACACGGCTGCTACTCTGAAACTTATCCAAGAGTGGGAATGCTCTGATGTTGAAAAGTGGAAATGTGTGCTTGAGTGTCTGAGGGGACCTGCCATGCAAATTGTCCGAGCCCTGAAAGACTTCCAACCAGCTGCCACAGTGCAAAACTATTTAACCGCTCTTGAGAGTGTTTATGGTGCTACTGATAGCAGTGAAGACCTGTATTATCGTTTCCGCCATACCTATCAGGAGCCCCACGAACGATTGTCAGATTTCATCAGGAGACTAGAGGGTTTGCTACAACAGGTAGTGCGGAAGGAGGGCATCCCCACCAAGTGCATTGATTCCACTACGTTGGACCAAATCCTTCGGGGCACCCGACAAGATGGGTTAATGTTGTGGAGATTGCAGCTGAGGGAGCAGGCCCAAAACCCACCCCAATTCCACAAGCTCATTTGAGAGATACATGAAGGGGAGGAACGATTGTTGCAAGTGAACGCAGTGGTGCACCTGAAGAAGGCAGGAAGTCACACCACCACAGTGCTTGGAGACATGGAAGAGGCCACGTAAGTGGCAGTGGCACTGAGAAATTTGACCCGAGAAGTGGTCATGATGAAGGCTCAGGGACATACTGTGCCATCCTCAAGAGGGGAGAGTAGCAGGAGGGCTAATAGCTGGCGAGAAGGTTTCTGTTACAATTGTGGAGGAGATGGTCACAATGTCTTGGACTGCCAAAACAAGACAGATCATGCAAGGTATCTCAAAGATTGCAGCAAACCATTAGGGAGCTTCAGGGAAACACCAACAGGGCATGGGGAAGGAGCAACCCAAGACCCTAAAATTCGAAGGGTACCCAGAAAAAAACACAAATAGGGGTTACCCAGATGGGCTGGTAGGCCCTCATTGTATAGTACCCATTTGTATAGAAGAATGCTTGTGTGAGGTATTGCTGGAGAGCGGATCACAGGTCACCATACTTTATGAATCTTACTACTGAGAACACATGCAGCATTTATCCTTGCGTCCCCTGTCTGGCCTGACAGTCTGGGGAATTGGCTGTAACTCCTGCCCCTATCGGGGATATATCCTGTTGAATGTCCAGTTTCCAAAGAATGTTGCGGGGGTAAACCAGGAAATAAAAACATTGGCACTGGTCTGCCCAGATCCAAAGGGAAAATAGTATGCACCTTTAATCCTAGGGACAAATACAAACCTGTTCCAGAGATTGGTGTGAAAATGCCATGAGATGGCAGGGAACAACTATCTGTAGGAGCTGCCAATGCATGCTTTATGTAAAGCCGCATGCCAGTGAGTGAGGGGCCCTCCATCCCAAGAGGAGACCAAGGCTAAACCTTTTGGGAGGGATAGTTTCCAATTTGGGGATTCCCCCATTCCTGCTGAGTGAAAGGACCACCGGTGTAAAAAGTTAATCAAGAGAGAGGCTGTTTTCTCTATGCACGAGTGGGGTGTTAGGTGTGCGCATGATGTGGAGCACCATATCCAAATGCAGGATGGTTGTCCTTTTCGAAAGAGGTCAAGACAATTAACCCCCACTGATATTGAAAATGTGACGCAGCACCTACAAGAACTGGCTCAAGCAGGTATCATTAAGGAATCCAAAAGCCCCTATGCATCAGTGATCGTTGTAGTACAAAAAAAAAAGTGAAAAGGTGTGCATGTGCATTGACTAGCACATTCTGAACCAGCGGACGATCCCTGACCGATATAAAATGCCCTAAGTGGATGAGGCCTTAAATAGAGAACCAGTAGCTACCATTCAGGCTATCCTTGACCTCCGCAGTGGATACTATCAAGCCCCTATGGCACCAGAGGACTGGAAAAAGACAGCATTCATCTGCCCCTTAGAGTTTTACCAATTTAATTGCATGCCCCAGGAAGTATCTGGAGCTCGATACTGGAACATGAAAGTTGACTGTGCAAAGTCCTGGATCATCTGGAAGAGGCTGGCCTCAAGTTAGCCTTCATAGAATCATAGAATCATAGAATATTAGGGTTGGAAGGGACCCCAGAAGGTCATCTAGTCCAACCCCCTGCTCAAAGCAGGACCAAGTCCCAGTTAAATCATCCTAGCCAGGGCTTTGTCAAGCCTGACCTTAAAAACCTCTAAGGAAGGAGATTCTACCACCTCCCTAGGTAACGCATTCCAGTGTTTCACCACCCTCTTAGTGAAAAAGTTTTTCCTAATATCCAATCTAAACCTCCCCCATTGCAACTTGAGACCATTACTCCTCGTTCTGTCATCTGCTACCATTGAGAACAGTCTAGAGCCTTAAACAAGTGCATCTTCTGCCAGATATCCGTGCAGTCTGTGGGACACATAGTGTCTGCAGAAGGTATAGCTACAAACCCAGAAAAGGGAAAGGCGATAACCACTTAGCCTACGCCCGCGACTCTCAAGGAATTACAGTTGTTTCTTGGATTCTGTGGCGATTGCTGCAGGTTCATAAATTTTTTTCACACATTGTACATGCACTCACAGATCTCTCCAAAGGATACCCCCCACAAATAAGAAAAAGGGGAGCATCAGCATCAATACTTTAATGTAGGTGCACCTTTTGAAAAGAGATGAACTGCTAAGTGTGAAGAAGCTTTTCATAAAATCATTAAACAGCTAACTCAAGCACCTGTTTTGGTGTACGCTGATCCCACCCAGCCATATGAACTTCATGTCGACGCAAGCTACACCAGTTTAGGCGCTGTCCTTTTATCAAGAGCGTGAGGGCAAACTCCAATCAATAGCGTTTGCAAATCAAGGTCTCACACACCTAGAGAAACTACTCTGGTCATCAAGTGATGATGAGCAGATAATCCTGGCATTAAAATGGGCCATCACATAAAGGTTCCATGACCTCTATGGGGCCAAGTTCACTGTAAAAGCCAATAATAACCCTTTGACATACATCAAGACAACAGCAAAATTATCCATAGCAGGGCACCAGTGGTTAGTGGCACTCTCTGCCTATGATTTCACTCTGCAGCCCCACCAGAACTCCCCACCGGAATCATCCATTACCTGTAGCACAAGTATTGTTTCCCCATAAGGATGTTTCCACAAATTTTGAGCCTCCTGGCCCCGCAAGTCGGACATGGTCCCAACAACAAAAATATACCTGTCCTCTGCAAACGCCCAGCTCCTCGAAAAGTAAGAATAAAATGAGGTTTGGCAAACATCCAGTTTAAAATGCTACAACCCTAATGAATCCTCTTGTTGTCGCACAAAAAACAGTAAAGGGGAAGAACCCACACTGAGCACTCCCAAAACCCCACTGTCCAAAGCTGTAAACCCCTCCCCCCCCCGCAAGGACATGATGAGGAAGGTTCAGTGCAGGCAGAGAACTCTGTGCTACAAACAGTCACTTTAAACCAAGATGCCTTCAAATTTGTGTCTCAAGAACCCATCACCTTGCCTCCATCTTCAGTTGTGTCACCTCAGCCAATACCCGAGAGCCAGCCTAGATGTTCCTCTAGGGAAGGGAAGCCCAGGTGTGTGCTGACATATGATCGTTTAGGGGAACCCTGTGATCTCTGGGGTGCCATGGAGGGCGAGTTGCCTCATAGGAAACCTGTTCCACTCCTCGGGGTCCTGTAAAATGAATAATGAAAATGCTCCTGACAAATGGGGGCCCTGGGTCTCCTGCTGGCAATCCATGGTTTAAAGTTGCCCACCTTGATGGGGACATCAAGGATTATTTCTTGGGGGGGGGGAAGAGAGTATAACCCCTTTGGGGTTTAGAGAGCATGACAACTTTAAATCTTTTTCCTAGCGGGGACAGGGAGCAGTAAGAAAAAGGAGGAAAACTACAGGGGGTGGCTCTGAAGCTAAAAAAAAGTGGGCCCTCTCAAAGTGAAGCAACAAAAAACCTGCCTGAAACCTGAGAAGGATAGGGTGGCCGATCGGGAGCACTCCAGGAGAGGAGCCAGGAAGAGCACTGTGCCAAGGAGGAATCACCTGAAAAGGACAGGCTGGAACTGAACCTAGTATCACTGCTGCTCAGAGCTGCATGGGGCTGTAAGTACTGGGGCTTGTAACTCTGCATTGAAAATAAGAAGGAAGGCTGCTAGCTAGTTAAGTGGGGAGGTGGTTCCTCTGTGTGGCTTTGCAGAGAGTGGCAGAGAAAGGCACCGAAGGGCAGAGAAGGGCAGAGAAAGTTTACTGGCACTGAAAACAACTGGAAGCACCCAAAACTCACCACTGAACTGAAAATTTGCTCAGGACTCCTAAACTCTGTGTGCAGACACATTGCTGCGTGTCTGTCCTTTCAAACTATGCTAGCCACTGGGCCTGTGGGGCCTTGGTTTGAATGCAACCCTGTTTTACCACTCCCCCTATATGTCCCCTTGTTTTTCTCCTCTCATCCTTCTGTAAATAAATATTTCACTTTCTTATATCCATTGTACTTTTCCAGTGTGTGTGTGTGTGTGTGTGTGTGTGTGTTCACTCTGGGGGGTTTAAAACAGGTGTCCCTGGGGTAAAATAAATCTTTCCTGCTGCATTCCTGAAAGCATCCTTCTCTTGGCCAGAGCTGCCTGCAGAGCAGACTCCATCTTGGCCACTAGGGCGCTAAAGTTACATACAGTTAAATTCTGAGGGCAATAAAATGCAATTGATCTTACTAAGAAATATAAGAACCAACACTGAATAGGCCTGGCATCATCTTCACTGAGACTGCTGTCAGGCATAGCTGGCTAAGAGAGCTTGGACATAGCTAGAAGAGGGAAAGAGGAAAAAAAAAAAGAAAAGATTCCTGCAGTCTGCTGTGAGTGTTTCTCTGGTGCTGAGAACTCTCCCTCCCGAAAAGGCTGAGCTGAGACTGCTGCAGAACAGTAGACAGGATGGCTTTGATGCAATAGATGGTGCAGTGGTGGTGGCATCTTTGAGGCACTGGCTGGCATGGTGTGGTAGTGACACCAGCTTCAAGATGAAGAATGGAGCAGAGCTGAAGCATCTTGGGCTGAAGCCACAGAAAGCAGCAGCCTACCTATGGGACCCTATCCAGCAATTACAGCTGAAATCTGTATCGCTGCTAGGACAGATGGTAGAGCCCTCAGGCAGCACTGGCTTCCCAGTGGGTTGAATTGTCCAACCCAGGGCAGCTAACAGAGTGGGGAGCTGGGAGGAGAGAAATGGCTAGAATGCACCAACTACTCACATTTGCCAGGAGGAGTGAGACTGGGATTATTGTTAAAACCCCTTGGGGCACTGGAGTCTTGCCTCACAGAATTTGTTGATTTATTAATTGCTCGTTTCCCCAAGTTTATTCTTTTGTCCCCCCCCACCAATGTAATAAAGTTCTCTTTGTTTGTTTTTAACCCCTGGGCTCAGTGTTTGTGAGTGTCAAAGTATTGCCCATCAGGGCACCCCAGGTGGTATATAGTTTCCCAAGTGGGGGCTTGAGCTAGTGCTAGCTAAATCTTTAAGGAACCCCTAGAAAACTGAACCATTTTTGCTGCTGTCAACAGCTGGTAGGAAGGACACATACAATAGATTATTTCATTTGGAGCGAAAGCTTGGCCCCCATTGAAGTCCATGGCAAAACTCCCATTGACTTCAGTGGAGTCAGGATTTCATCCTTCGTGTTTTCTTCGATTCTAGTTAATCTATGAAATATAGTGTTTATGAGTTTAACTTGGACTATACACATTTCCTGCTTCACTCTATTATAAACAATGATGACCCATCACTTAAAACATTTAATTCTAAATCTGAGTATAACTAAAGAAGGTAAACTCTGTAGGCAAAGGATTCAGCTAAATGTTGTCTTCAGTAATGTGGAACATACTTAAGAAAGTAGGGGTTAGCCAAAATGGTATTTACAGAATCCATTTTATTTATTATTATTGTTGCTGTTATTTTATTATGTTTTTTGTTCTAATGATGACACGTAAGGGTGACTATCAATCATGACAGGATGCCAGTTCTGTCTAAAGGACTGAGTTACCAGGGGCAACAGCATTTGAAATCAGGACAATTACAGGAGGATCTCTGACTGTTTATATCCTTGACTATCCAGAGAGAAAGAGATTGCATCTTTCTCTGCTGAAAAAGGTCAGATGCAAGTGAGATACATAAATTAAGAAAATGGAGGCTCTAAGTCTAGGATAAAATTCTTTGATTAAAGTGCAAGAAGTGTAATGAAGGAGTTCCTGGGGGATAAATAGAAAGTGCTTTTTAAGGAAATTATGTGAGAAAGTTGAGTGGGGAAGGGTAAAAAGAAAATGAATTGTTGTAGAGAGACATATAGGAAAATGAGGTGAGTTGTAGAGGGAAGCAAGGAAAGGAAAGAGGGGGAGAGCTGCATTGATAATGGAAATTATTAATGGAAATATGCATGTGAATGCTAGAGGAGCTATTGAAACAAGGGAAGGGAAAGTCAGGACAGGAAAAGGTCTGATTAACAGGATTTTGGTAGAACGTTTAGATTGGGGGAAAGAACCAGGGAATATAGAGGGTGGTTGTAGATATAGGAAAGACAGGGTTAGGACTGGGCAGGGGAATGAAGAATGGTTGTCAGGCTAAGGAAGAACAGAGAATGAGGGGTGGAACAGGGCTATAAAAGATGGGAGTGAAGAGTGGTGGGTGAAATAAGCAAAAACTGAGGGAATTAAATATGACTGTTGGGTGAGGAGGGAACTGAAATGAGGAGTGGTTATTGGAAGGAAGGAAGTTTTTAAAGTGGTGATTATTAGAGAATGTGGTGGCAAAGTCAGGAAAGTAAAAATGGCTGTCAGTGGGAAGACATATATCTGTCACTCAACATCTTCAGTTAACTATCCTTCTGCCAAACTCTACCATATGTTTCCTTCCTTCAGCAGCAACAACCAGCTCTTTTCCCATTCATAATCTTCTCCCCAGTTCCTCTCAACTCCTCCTGTTGACTCAGATTCTGTCCAGATTTGCACAGCTGTGCAGTGTAGGATAGCAGGGAATATCTTTTCTTTGTGTTGCCCCTTAAGGAAGGACCAAAGAAATTTGCAATCCCTGTGCTCTCAGAAGTACATAAACTGCTGCCTCCCTACATGCCAAGGCAACAAGAAAGTGGTCAGGTGTAAGGAGAAGGTGAATCAATGGCTATATTCCCCACCGCCCGTTATATAGTGGAACACCTCTTTTCCTTTTCTCTCCAAGGGGGGAGGGGATCAATGCAGCTTCTGCTTTTTCCTGCAGGTAACCTCTGATCCTCAACTGTGAGAGAGAAAAGAAGATTCTGACCATTTCCCCCTCAGTTTTGAGAGGAGAGTAAAGTTTCTGGAGGCTACCCCTGGGAGGTTGCCCCAGCGGAACCCAGGGTTATGAGGTACCTCACTACTACCTGCACTTAGCATGAAACAGTCTTGCCTGTGCCTGCTATGGATCAGTTCCCTGAAACCATCAGCTTCTGGTAACACAAGCATGACCTTCCAGGCCTCCTCAGGTCTTGCATTCTCTATGAGATAGTGACAACCCCCAAGTGCTCAGAGTGGCCCATTGCACCCAGAACACTCACAGCATTACCTGGTCTGCAGTTCCCAAAGGAATAGTACATACCAACTTGTCAGATTCAGCTCAGGATCACCACTTTGCGTAATATGCAGCACTTAAATATATTTATAGTAAAAACAAGAATAAGTTTATTATCAAAGAACAGAGATTCAAATAATAGTGAGTAAGAACATTGGAAACAAATGGTTATATATCAAACAAAATACTAAAGAGGAGAGAAAAGTGATCAGGAACAGTCAGCATGCATTCACCAAGGGCAAGTCATGCCTGACTAATCTAATTGCCTTCTACAATGAGATAACTGGCTCTGTGGATGAGGGGAAAGCAGTGGACATGTTGTTCCTTGACTTTAGCAAAGCTTTTGACACGGTCTCCCACAGTATTCTTGCCAGCAAGTTAAAGAAGTATAGGCTGGATGAATGGACTACAAGGTATATAGAAAGCTGGCTAGATTGTTGGGCTCAATGAGTAGTGATCAATGGCTCCATGTCTAGTTGGCAGCCGTTATCAAGTGGAGTGCCCCAAGGGTCGGTCCTCGGGCCGGTTTTGTTCAGTATCTTCATAAATGATGTGGAGAATGGTGTGGATTGCACCCTCAGAAAGTTTGCTGATGACACTAAACTGGGAGGAGAGGTAGATACGCTGGAGGGTAGGGATAGGATACAGAGGGACCTAGACAAATTAGAGGATTGGGCCAAAAGATATCTGATGAGGTTCAACAAGGACAAGTGCAGAGTCCTGCACTTAGGATGGAAGAATCCCATGCACTGCTACAGACTAGGGACCGAATGGCTCGGCAGCAGTTCTGCAGAAAAGGACCTAGGGGTTACAGTGAACGAGAAGTTGGATATGAGTCAACAGTGTGCCCCTGTTGCCAAGAAGGCCAATGGCATATTGGGCTGTATAAGTAGGGGCATTGCTAGCAGATTGAGGGACGTGATCGTTCCCCTCTATTCGACATTGGTGAGGCCTCATCTGGAGTACTGTGTCCAGTTTTGGGCCCCACACTACAAGAAGGATGTGGAAAAATTGGAAAGAGTCCAGCAGAGGGCAACAAAAATGATAAGGGGACTGGAACACATGACTTATGAGGAGAGGCTGAGAGAACTGGGATTGTTTAGTCTGCAGAAGAGAAGAATGAGGGGGGATTTGATAGCTACTTTCAACTACCTGAAAGAGGGTTCCACAGAGGATGGATCTAGACTGTTCTCAGTGGTAGCAGATGACAGAACGAGGAGTAATGGTCTCAAGTTGCAGTGGGGGAGGTTTAGGTTGGATATTAGGAAAAACTTTTTCACTAGGAGGGTGGTGAAACACTGGAATGTGTTACCTGGGGAGGTGGTGGAATCTCCTTCCTTTGAAGTTTTTAAGGTCAGGCTTGATAAAGCCCTGAATGGGATGATTTAGTTGGGGATTGGTCCTGCTTTGAGCAGGGGGTTGAACTAGATGACCTCCTGAGGTCCCTTCCAACCCTGATATTCTATGATTCTAACATGCTTTCTAGAGACTAAACTTAGCTAACAGGTTAACCTCCTGGCTAAAGAAGTTTTATCTCACCCAAAGTTCTCTCCAGTATTTTCTACCTGGTTGAGACCCCTTTCTCATCAAGCAAGACTGCTGTTCTTTTACTTCTTCACTGAAGGATGCCCTGGTGTCTTCTTTGCCCCCCAAATATAATAGAGTAAACCCTGGGTCTACACCACCAGATAGTAACCCCCTCTACTATTTAACTATTCCTGTTAGTTTCCTTCTGAACTTCCTTCCTTCCCACAATCCTTTATTTCCATTGATTTCAAAGTGACGATAGGAGACCCACTGTGAATGAAGCAATACCTAATTTACATTTAACCAGCCAGATAGATAAACATTTCTGGTCTGGCAGAAAATCCATTTTTCACCTTTGCTGGTGACCACCAGTCCCTAGACACAAACTTTCAGAACTTATTTTCAGTATCTACACATAACTCCTTACATAGTAACTGTACATACATTTTACAATGATATTGATGACCAGTGTTGACACCAGCTTTTATTTGAGACCTCACATGACATTATTTGATAAACTAGAATGTATATACTGGACTCAGGAGACTCCTACAACTCCATTGCACCCTCCCCACCTTTGTGCTCCTTATCAGTTGGCACTAAGAGGTTCCTGGGTCACTATTCCCTACGGGCTTGTTTGACATCCTTCTCCCTTCCCCCAATGTTTCTAGGGCTGTCCTGGCACCCAGGAAAACAGTAGAAAGAGGGGAAAGCAAGGCCATAAAAATAAGTGATGACGGGGTCATCAGCATAAGAATAGCCATACTGGGTCAGACCAAAGGTCCATCTAGCCCAGTATTCTGTTTTCCAACAGTGGTCAATGCCAAGTGCCTCAGAGGGAATGAGCAGAACAGATATTCATCAAGTGATCCATCCTGTCACCCATTTCCAGCTTCTGGCAATTAGAGGCTAGGGACATCAGTCCTGCCCATCCTGGCTAATAGCCATTAATGGACCCATCCTCCATGAACTTATCTAGTTCTTTTTTGAACCCTGTTATGGTCTTGGCCTTCACAACATCCTCTGGCAAAGAGTTCCACAGACTGACTGTGCGTTGTGTGAAAAAATACTTCCTTTTGTTAGTTTTAAACCTGCTGCCTATTAATTAGGCCCCACCAATTAATATGGGGGGCACAGCAATGACAGCCATTGTTTTGGGGGCAGAGGAAAGGGGAATAAGTGAGAGAGAAAGACCTGGGATGAAATGAGGAGCAGAATGTTAATGAGAGGGGGAAGGAGAATAAAATCTTGTGAGCGTATGTCCAGTCTTCACAGAAGCTGAAGTGGAGGCTCCAATTTCAGCATTGTCAGGTCTGAAAACTAAGATCTTCTTGGCCAGTGGGGAGTTATTGATATTACTATGGCATGCTCTCGCTTTACTTTCTAGACTACCTTCCTGAGGAGCGGGAAAAGGGTGAAAAGGCATAGAGGAGATCCTGTAGCTTTCTGTGTGAAAAGGCATCTGAAGTTGGGGTCGGTCTCCCTGGTCAAGTGTTTTGGTCTTTTCAAGTTTGCACTATTCACAAACAGGTAGGCTGAAGGGAGACCAAAAATCTGCACAATTAGTTAAAAGACCTTCTGATTCAGGCACCTCTAGAGTTGTTGACCCTGCACCTGCTGAATCAGTCCACATTTTGGTTCAAGTCCCCTTTTATGTAGATCACTTTAAGGGAAAGGAGAACTGCTCCGCCCACCTCATTATTTCCGTTGCTTCTACATGTACTGCTGGACTCCACGTTTCCCCCTTGGTTGTTCACATATGCGACCATAGTTGTGTTGTCTGATGGAACCAGGATCTGGCCGGAACCATCACAGAGCCAGCTTGACCACTCTCAGCTTTGGAAGGTTTATTCTGTGAGAACCAGAGGGTCTGGAAACCATGCATCTGCAGCCATTGCCTTTGTCTGACCACCATTTTAGGGAGCTGAGCAACTGCATTGGGACCCATATTTGATCTTTCATGTGTTCCAGGTAGTGGTCCCACACCTTTAGGATGAAGGCTTCAAAATGCCTGATGTGTGATTGTGCCCATGGAATGATCCCTATACATGACACCAGGAGGCCTAGCAGTTGAAGACACAGCACTATGATAGGCCTTCTGTAGCTCTGGAACATGGCCATAAGATCTTGGATTTTCTGGACCCTTTCTGTGATGGATAGATCCTTGCTATTAAGGTGTCTACGTCAACTCCCAGGTGAGTTGTTCTGGTTGAGAGAACAAAAAAAAACTTGTCTTCACATTGATGACAAAGCTGTGTGCTTGCAGCAGATTCATTGTCCAAGTTGTGGTTCTGTGCACAGCAGCCTGGGATGAAATTCTGATCAAGATGTCATCTAGGAAGGGGTACAGGTGGGTACCCTTGAACCTGAGTCTGGGTCTGTTCACCTCCACCACCTCATCTTTGTAGAGATCCAGGGAGTCAAGGTCAGTCTGAATGGGAGCATTTGGTGCTGATAATGCTTCCTGCTGCAAACAAACCTCGGAACTCTGTGGTGCCATGGGCTGATGGGAATAGGGAGGTAAGTGTCTGCCAGATTCTCTGAAGTTAGGAAGCCCCTCAAAGAGAGGAATGACACCATCGAAGCCATCCAACATCTCCTTTTTTCATCCACTTGTTGAGCCTTTTGATATTGAGCATGGCTCTGATTCCCGCCATGTGTTTACAAACAATGAAGAATATTTACTGCATTGTCAGCCACCACCTTGTTTAGTATTTCTCCGAAATGGACTGAACCTATAAACATGGCTGAGTAGAGGGCCTGCTTAGAGTGGATATCCACCTTTTGGCAGTGCTTAATTTGTGCCAGGGCTTAGCCCCGGCTTCTCTAGACTTGGCAGTTCATAGCCCCACAACCTCTGGACTTGCTGCATGATTTATGAATGTAAAAAAATAGCTTGATCCCCAGAACTTCTTTCATTACAAATTAGGCACTTTTGGAGTCAGAGCTGTAGATGGCACCTGATTACTGAGCTGGAAGCCATGGCCCTGGCTGAGAACTTCATTGTATCCATTGAGGCATCAGCGATTAATGCTGTCGCTGCTAGGGAGACTCTCTTTAAAATGGAGTCAAAGTCAGACTGATCTCTGTCTTTTAGGGATCTGAGATCTTCCAGCCAGGAAAGAGCTGCCCTTGTGAAGCAGGTAGCTCCTAGAGATACTCTGAGGTTGCCCAAGGAGGCCTTAAAATCCTGCTTGTGAGTGGCCTCCATTTTTATAACCATGGAGTCGTTAGGGTAGAATTCCTCTTCTGAGGGAAAGACCATATGCCTTGCTAGAGATGCTAGAGTGGTGTCTACCTGTGGTACCTCAGTGATAAAGGCCTTTAGTTCCTGTATCTTATAGAGCCTGAGGTTATTTTTGTTAATGTGCTTGTTCTTACTTGTTCAAGGCTTGTTCCATTCATCACTGATCACATCCTTGAAGGAGAAGTGCAAGGGAATCACAGCCTCAGAGGATCATTTTAATGGGGGAAAATTACTCTGAGGCTTGCTCTCAGGAACATGTTCAGGTTAGATTTGAATTGTGGAGACAGCCTGTCTGCAGATGGCCCCAAACTTCTCACAGGGAAAGAAACCTCTGTTGTGTTTCCCCCAGGCCTGTTTGGATTCAGAGTTTGGTAGCTTACCTTCCTCAGTGGAGAGAGGGAAGAGGAGGAGGAAGAGGAATTGGATGACTCATACCTCCTGGATTTTCTGGCCTCTTTCCGTAGTTTTTTCCTTTTTTAATTTATTTGCTCTCTTTGCATGCTTTATGAGTTTTGGTAAGGCCTTTTACTGCTTGCCTTCTGTGGGGCCCTACGCCCTCTGGAAAGTTCTCTCTCCAAGTCCTTCCCTGCTGGGTCCCATTCCCTTGTGGCCATGGGGGGACTCGTTACCAGAGCCCTCCTGGTCAAACTGGGAAGGATGGGGACTGTTTAAGAGCCCTGCTTCTTTTCCCAGGGCACTCACAATCCACTTTAAGACTTGGGGAGGAGGGAGATTTGTTGTCCCCCAAGCCTCCACCCTTTGTTCTCCAGGGGTCCCCTGGGTACTTCCTGCATCAGTTGTGTTCATCTTTAGACCTTTTCCCTACCATACAGTGTGCTTCTTGGTCCATTTTGTTCATGTTTGAGTAGAGGCTGCTTTGGTGATTAGGGGATCCCACATGCCTGTCCAACTCTGAGACCTAATGGCATTAGGGTTGGATGGCTGGGTGCAGGCTGGGCAGTGCTTAATTTGTAATGAAAGAGGTGCTGGGGCTCAAGCAATATTTTTACTTTCATAACTAACGTAGCAAACCCAGAGGTGCTAGGGCTATGAACTGCCAAGCCTAGAGGTGCCAGCCTTGGCAAGCACTGGCACAAATTAAGCACTGAAGCTGGACATGGCTCACCATCTGCTAATGGAGAAATTACAATTGCATATCCCTTCAAAGTGGACAAAAAGGTTTCTACTTAATGGCAAATGCTCATCATCTTCAACAACCGACTCCCCTGCAGGTAAGACTTTTGTAAAAATGAAAAGATTCTAAGGCCAGAGGGGACCACTGCGACCATCTCATCTGACCTCCTGCATCATACAGACCATAGAACATCTTCTAAATAATTCCTGTTTGAACTAGAACATTTTTAAAGAAAATCATCCAACCTTGATTTAAAAGTTGCCAATGATGGAAAATCTACCATGACCCTTGGTAAATTGTTCCAATGATTAATTACTTTAACTTTTGAAAATTTGCCCCTTATTTATTGGAATCAGTCTAGCTTTAACTGCCAGCCATTGTAACTTGTTATAAGGGCAGACAGCTAATAAAACAAAGCACAAACCCAAAACTGATTGTGAGTTCTAAAGTTAGGTTTCACCAACCAATTGCACCAAGTGCAAACTCCTCAGGCACATTAACAGCCTTAAAACAGAGTCACAGACAGTCCCCTTGGATACTCCAATCTGTCTTGTCACCCAGGTGAGCGTATCTCTATGACAGATGTCCGTGAAGAACAAGAATCACAGCAATATTCATGCCATGTGCTCTCAGCTGCAAACTCAGGTGATAGGAGTCCACTCACATGACTCATCTTCACAGGGAGAAGTCCAGAACAACCGGAGAGTCTTTAGTTTTTTTGTTGACCAATCCTTAATCCAGATTTAGGGAGTTTCCAGTTGAAAGATCTAACCATAGACTATCTGGTATTGATGGGCCTCCCCTTGCAGGAGAGGCATAATAATTTCTGTAGAAGAGCAGCTCTTCAGGCTAATTAATATCCTGCTCCTATATGGCAATCCATACAGTTAGAGGCTCACACTGCACATTCTCAAATATTATATTACAATGTGGAATATAGATCTTAAAAGTAAGATTAATGCATGCCGTAACTCACAAGCATTCGATAGAGTCCAAACACTTTTGTTATAACTCTAATACCTGTCCTATCAATATTAATCCACAAGTGAGCCAGACAGATTTCAGCTATGTTTCAGTGAGTTCAGTTGAGACACGGAGACCTTGGCATGAGTGGGCAAATGGTCTGCCAGCATTACACCTTTGCTAGAGTGAAGAGCATGTAGGCACTTATAGACTGCAATCAAGTTTCCCCTTAATTTTCTCTTTGATTAGCTAAATAAATGGAGATCCTTTAGCCTATCACTATAAGGCATGTTTTCAATTCTTTAATTATTCTCGTGGCTTTTCTCTGAACACTCTCCAATGTATCACCCTTTAACATCCTTCTTGAAGTGTGGGCACCAGAACTGGACACAGTATTTCAGTAGTGGCCACATGAGTGCCAAATATAATCTTCCTACTAGAACTTGAGATTCTTATGCTTGTACATCCAAGGATCACATTAGCCCTTCTGGACACAGCATCACATTAGGAGCTCATGTTCAGCTGATTATGCCCCACAACCGCCACATCTTTCTCAATGTCAGTGCTTCTCAGGATAGGGTCCTCCATCCTGTAAGTCTGGCCTATGTTCTTTTTTTTATAGATGTATGACTTTACATTTGGCCATATTAAAATGCCTATTTGCTTATGCTCAGTTTACCAAACAATCCTGATAGTTTTGTATCAGTGACTTGTCCTCTTTGTTATTTACAACTTCCCCAAACTTTGTGTCCTCTGAAAACTTTATCAATAATTTTATATTTTCTTCCAGGACACTGATAATATGTTTAATAGCGTAGGCCCAGGAACTGATCAATGCAGGATCCAACTAGAAACATACATGCTCGATAATGATTCCCCATTGACAATTACATTTAGTGATCTGTGAGTGAGCAAGTTTTTAATCCATTTAATATGCACCATATTAGTTTTGTATTGTTCTAGTCTTTTTAGCCAAAATGGTGTGCATATTTCTTGTTTCTGTCTGGAAAGTCCCCCCTGCCACCAACTCTTCAGTAATGATTCATTTCTCTGTCTTACAGTGGATCAAATGTCAACAAAAGGAACCAATTTTAGAATAGACGGAGGATGCCACAGGAGTTTCTTTTCAGTTTGTCAACTTATATGTTGCTGGAGCTCTGTTAGTGACCCGTGAAATAAAATGATTCTGTCCTCTAGCAGCCTTCGCTTAGCAGAACCTTTGAAAATGAACTCAAGATCAAAAGCAGAGTGAAGAAACCTTCACTTCCTTTATGTCCATTTCTCTGACAGACAGCAGATGCCTGCTGTTGTTTCTTTTGTCTGTATTGCTTGTTGATGAGCTGAGCCCAGACAAACAGGAAGCCCAGTATTGCTTCTTTATACTTTTCAGGCAAAAATGAAAGAAAACAAGGTAACAAACCTGTGAGGATGCCAGATTGTCTTATTTATTATGTTGCTACCATGCTGTGAGTTTCAAAGAGGCTTATCCTTTTCTTTTATTTTTTTTTTCACACCCTTAATTAAGAGGGGTTTTTTTAAAAAAGTTTAGTTGCAAATTCTGGATTTTTTGAGTGGAGTGATGTGGTTCCTCTGAGGAATCCTCCATGTTTCTGAGGATCCCCTATCATTTTATCTTTTGCCACCCTTACCACCTCAGCAGGATCATCTAATTCACCATTCTCACTAAAAAAAAAAAGGAGTACCTGTGGCACCTTAGAGACTAACAAATTTATTAGAGCATAAGCTTTCGTGGGCCATTTCCAGCACTTTACAAGAACAGTAGGAGGGGAAATAACAAGAGGAAATAGTTTTACTTTGTGTAATGACACATCCACTCCCAGTCTTTATTCAAGCCTAAATTAATTGTATCCAGTTTGCAAATTAATTCCAATTCAGCAGTCTCTCATTGGAGTCTGTTTTTGAAGTTTTTTAGTTGAAGAATTGCCACTTTTAGGTCTATAATCGAGTGACCAGAGAGATTGACATGTTCTCCGACTGGTTTTTGAATGTTACAATTCTTGACGTCTGATTTGTGTCCATTTATTCTTTTGCGTAGAGACTGTCCAGTTTGGCACCATCATAGAGCCTAATTACATCAGTCACACTATCAGAGGCTTGTTCACCTGCGCATCTACCAATGTGATATATGCCATCATGT
The DNA here is from genome assembly GCF_009764565.3 of Dermochelys coriacea. Classification (NCBI taxonomy): domain Eukaryota; kingdom Metazoa; phylum Chordata; order Testudines; family Dermochelyidae; genus Dermochelys; species Dermochelys coriacea. The sequence goes on along the minus strand of NC_050068.2, from coordinate 80,134,095 downwards.
GCCAGCAATGCCCCTCTGCCATGTACATTGGTCAAACTGGACAGTCTCTACGTAAAAGAATGAATGGACACAAATCAGACGTCAAGAATTATAACATTCAAAAACCAGTCGGAGAACACTTCAATCTCTCTGGTCACTCAATTACAGACCTGAGAGTGGCTATCCTTCAACAAAAAAGCTTCAAAAACAGATGCCAACGAGGGACTGCTGAATTGGAATTAATTTGCTCACCTTTCCTGATCACTCTTGTTACAGTGTGTATGGTAACACTCATTGTTTCATGTTCTCTGTGTATATAAAATCTCCCCACTATATTTTCCACTGCATGCATCCGATGAAGTGAGCTGTAGCTCACAAAAGCTTGTGCTCTAATAAATTTGTTAGTCTCTAAGGTGCCACAAGTACTCCTTTTCTTTTTACGGATACAGACTATCACGGCTGCTACTCTGAAACCTGTCACCATTCTCACTGTAGTCCTTCAATACCTCCTGAATGTATACATGGCTGGTTGTGTGGTATATATCCCTTTCTCCCCACCTTATGTCTTTTCACATTGCTCAGTCTTCATCTGTGTTTGGAAAGCCCTTAACACATTTTTCAGTCTAAATAACAAATTACACACAAAAAGCAAGATTAAAAGAATGTTAAGGTTTCAAAATTAATCACTCAAAAGATAGAAAATGTCAGAATTAAAGTTGCCTGTGCAACCTTTATTCAGTTACCTTGTGCATATGCATTGTAACATCATCTTTAGTTACATAGTCACATGCTATTTTTTCCACAGAATCCCTGCCTCATTCATGACCTGATCAATACATTCCACCCTAACCTCATTCTTGGAAATGGCAAAACCATTTTTGGTAAAATTTTCAAAATAAAATAAAATAATCAACCTTAGGCAGACACTAACTGTGGTGTTAAATTTCATATTTTATGGTCAGTATTCACTTTGATCTGTACACTATGGAAGTAGAGAAAGTAATAGACTTGCTCAAAGTAAAAACTTTGCCCCGCAAAGAAGTGAAACCCAATGTTTGTTTGTGTTACATGCTTTGTAACCTCAAATTCCTTCAGTTTTCAATGAGATCCAAAAGTTTTAGTAGCTCATTGCATCGTCTACGGTAGTGCCAGGGAATGTCTGTCATTTCACTTTGCTTGTAGTTTGAATTATTTGCACTATTTGCTGTGGAGGTTAACACCAAATCTATTTACTGGATGCTTTTTTGGCTTATGGTGAATATTTGGAACTGAAAACGTGGGATGCTAATGATAAAGGAACAGACTTAAAACAATCACTAAACACATTCAGAGAGTGTTCACATTCAGCAATTTGTTTGACAATACATATTTTGAAATCTAACAGTTACAGAACTGGTATAGTAGAAAGAATTGCATGTATGGTTTGTTTAAATTCATTGATTTTGTTTTTCATTGAACTGACCTTTTTAAACAAGCAAAACCAAATAATGAATGACTTCTGCTCAGCTAGACAATTCATGCAGCATTACTGAAAGATGTGGAAAAAATAGATGTCCTAAAATAAGCTAAACCACAGAGCAGAGCCTGCAGGCAACTGACAGTATTTTTTAAACTTCTCACCACAGCCTGAATTCCATTAGCATGAGACATGGAAGGACACATCTGTTATTCTTTAAGGAACTAAAACAGTTGGCTGCCCTCCTAGCTCTTGAACAAAGTGTTCAGGGCTCACATGGCAGCACTTTGCTGCATATAATGAATCTGTTTAATTTAAATAATTTTACTAAAGGGATGAATAATGATTAAGAAACATCTGTGTAGGATCTGCTACACTTTGCATTTTTTTTTTTTTTTGCAAAGCCTGTCTCCCATGTATTTTCTTCATCTACCATCTAGAGCTATGCTTTGGTTACTGGAAGCAGTACAAACATGTGGAAGTACTGTAGATAAAAATGTAATGTCTGGAGATTAGTGCAGCTTCCTGTTTTACTAAGTCTTACATATGAATAGACAGTTATAGAATAGCTCTGTACAATGCTATGTTTAAAAGAGGGCTGCCCTCAGTAGATTGCTAGACAGTGACTGAAAGCATGAACCAAACATTCATAGTCTATGCCACATTTCTGTTGGACTGTTGTTGCAGGATGTACAGCAGGATCATGTTTTCCCTGCATGAGATTTAATCTAAAACTTCCCCAACTCATAAAATCGAATGTACCTAGGGGCCCTAATACTATGTGTAGAGACAAAGGAGAGGTTAACAGAAACCAGCCTTGTTTGAAGTTACCCACAAAGTAGTGTACCATGAAAACCACAATAGTAAATCTTATGTGGAGAAAGGTTGGAAAGAAGTAAGGCTGCAGTGCATGCATTAGCTGAAAAATGTATGTGTATCTATATATGTGTATGTGTAAACCAGTGGTCTGAATGAGCTCTCCCCTGCCATCTATTGATGAACTGGGGGAAAAGACCTCAGGAGCAGACTGTATTGAGCTGTACCTCACGAAAGCTTATGCTCAAATAAATTTGTTAGTCTCTAAGGTGCCACAAGTACTCCTTTTCTTTTTGCGAATACAGACTAACATGGCTGCTACTCTGAAACCTGTATATGCAGAGACACACTTAGCTTAGGTGAGCAGACATACCTGCTTTTGTACCAGATATGGACTGACGACAGAGTTTCCTTCTTGGAGAGATATACCAGATGTGTTCATATATGACTTAGCATTGTCTCTTACGGTTATTTGTACTGGATTGCCTTTCAAAAGTCCAGTATCATCAAATATTCCATTGAATTCTTCCACCTTTCTCAGTAGAACCATCATGGCTGCTACACTGCAGCTGAGAAGGCTGTTGGTCTGTGATCCTTTGCTCATATACACTCTGAATGCAAAGCTTTTGTCTTTGTAAGTTGCTTCTGTGGTGAATGGGCCCATGCAGTTCAGAGTACCTCCAAGGCTAATCTGACGATTGCCCCTGGACCTTGAATTCTCTGGTGAAAATATGCTCTTTTATAAACCTCATTTCTCTGAGGTATAAAGTGTGAATCAAACATAGCCAGAATTCTGTCATAATATCTTGTGACTGTCATCAGTAAAGTGAAAAGGTTTAAAGATATGCTCTGACTGTCCCACACCCTATAGAATACATTAAAGAGCATACCTGTGTCTTCAGTTTCCTTATGGAGTTTTGTAGCAATTTGAAAACTTGCAAAATACTGCTTCTAGTCTGTCCATTGTGAAGGTTTGTCGAAGCTGAAGTTCTCTGGGGCACTGATAAGATCCTTGAATGTTTGTTGCTTTGTTCTTTTTGTCTACAACAATAGTTGCTTTGTTCCTTCTGTCTGAAACCTTAGTTGCTGTTTTCCTTCTCTTTCTGTTCTCTTCTGGCACTACAGTAGTTTACATGTGACACCATGCCCTGTACACGTTGTACATGGCAGGTTACAAGGCTGCTACTAGCAGGTCAGACTTCTGTATCAGATATGAACTGACTACAAGGCGTCCTTTGCAGAGAGATACGCCAGACATGCATCTTCATAAGATCCTTTAATGATCTGCCAGATCTGGCTGAGGTTGCCTTAATTATGGTATATCACACACACTGCCACCCATCCCCAGTGCTTCAATACGTGCAGCATGGCAGCCATTATAGGCCTAGTGAGAAAAGTCAAAGAAGTCAATGGAGGATTTGATGATACTAGACTTTTGAAAGGAGATCCAGTGCAAATAAACTTAAGAGACAATGTTGAGCTATATAGTGTACAAATACCTTTACCAAACAGACGTTGAAAGAGACTAGCTGCAGATTTATGTGAATTTAGAGGACACCATTACCTAGTCATAGTGGACTACTTTTCCAGGTGTATAGAAATAACGTACTTAAAAGACATAACATGCTGCAGAGTTATCGAGAAACTGACGTGCGCTTTTGCTTATTTTGGTATTCCAGAACAACATGTGATGGGACAATGGACCACAATTCACTGCAGCAGAATTTAAGTCATTCTGAACAAAATATGATTTTGATCATATTATTAGCAGCCCTCATTCCCTACAAGCAAACAGAGAGGCTGAGAGAGCTGCACAGACAACCAAGGAAATCTTACAGAAGGCAGAGCCATTCCTTGCTCTTCTGAGCTACAGATCAACTCCAATAGCAGATATTGGATATAGTCCAGCACAAGTCCTGATGGGAAGACAGCTCAGAACTAAGATTTTTCCCCAAAATTGGAATAGCTCTCCAAAGTGGCCAAATGACAGTAGGGCTGAAAAGGCAAAAAAAGCTTACAAACACTTTTACAACAGCAGACACTCAGAGGACTGCCAAATCTAGAACCTGCTGACTGTGTTTGTGTCAAACTAGGTGGAGAAAAAGGATGGACAACTGCAGCTGTTGTAAAGAAGAGGAATTCAGCACCCAGATCATATGTGATCGAGATTGACAGTGGAGAGTTCAACAGAAACTCTTTGTTCCTCAGAAAGAACAATCAACAGAGCAAAGTTTACAGATAGTGGATAGTGGATGCAGAACAAGACGACAATGATTCAATGATTCCAAATTGATCACAGCCAATCATTGCAACTAATGGACAGCCAGATGACCAAGTTGTTATGCATCTGGGTCATATGATTAGAAAACCAGTGTGATTCAGACACACTTAACAGATTCATCTGTATTGAACCTCAAAGACTGCATGACAGTCTAAATATTGTAAATGGTAGGAATGTTGAATTTAAAGGGGAAGACATAATGGAATGAATAGTAAACTGAATTATACCGTTCAGCCACTACATGGTGCTGTGTGTAACAGATCTTACATAAGGTAACTTCTGCCACACCTGGCAGAACATTAAAAGGATATTATGGAAAACACATCTCTGGTGTATCTCTCTGAGAAGGAAGTTCTGTAGCCAGTCCGTATCTGACACAGAAGTCTGACTAACTAGGAACAGCCTTGCAACTTCTCATGTGCATGATGGGGTCACCCTAAGTTTAGGCTTACTTGCTAAGCAGGGGGTAAGCGATGCCAAACATAAGTGAAAGCCGGGGGGGGATGTGTTGCCTCTGAGGTTATGTCTACACTTGGAGCGAGGGGAGTGATTCCCAGCTCATGTAGACATATGCTAGCTTTCATTGAGCTAGCTCACTAAAAACAGTAAAGTGGATGCGATACCATGGGCAGAGATGGCATGGGCTAGCTGCCCTGAGTTCATACCCATGGAGTCCAGGTGAGTTTGTATTCAGGGTGACTAGCCTGTGCTGCTGTACATGCTGCTGCCATGGCTACACTGTATATATTTTTTGACATGCTAACTCGATAAGAGCTAGCACAAGTATATCTACACAAGCTGGGAATCACACCCCTATCTCCAAGGGTAGCTGTAGCTTTAAAGGCATCTGGGGGTGGTTCATTTTACCAAATTTTTGGAGCGGGGGGTTGAGCCACTTCTGTTTTGTAATGTTAAGAGGAACCGCTTGATATTGAACCTGGCCCTTGTTACTGTCAACTTCACCTGGCAGAACGGTTGCATATGTATATCTATGTATGACCCATATACAGATCTATGTATACTAACGGTATGTGTACACACAATATGCTTCTGTTTGTAAGGGATTAAAAATTTAATGTAACTGATATAAGAAAATAAAGAGAGGGTAGATACGTGATAGGCTGAGTATCTTAAGGATTCAACTTGTACACCCCAAAACTCCACAATAATTCAAGTCATGTACTACCCTCATATAACTAATGCAGCCTGTAACATTAACAAATAAAGGCTAGATAGGGAAAATGTTTACGCCATGCTGTACCCTTTATCAATTTACGTAAAGACTAACTGGCGTTCTCTAAACCTCTAAAAAGACTCTTTCATCATCTCTTTATTAAACATAGTATTTCCACTTGTTTGTAATGTTCCCAGTAAGCAAAGCATAACTATAGATGATAGATAAAGCATATCTCACAGAGATGAATGCTGCAAAAGTCCACATATAACAGATCCTATGTAGCTGCTTCCCAGTCGTTATCATTCATTCCCTTTTTTCCTTTAGAAAAATCATTTAAATTGTCATTTAGGCCATATATTTTTACTGTAGTATAAGTATCTGTAAATATTAGTATACTATTTTTTACCATATCATAGCGGCTCAACTAAGGAGAAGGAGAGTGTTACTATTTCTGGAGTGTCACCTGCACCTCTGAGTCTTCAATTTCTTTATTAAAGAAAATATTTACATGTGGAACTACTTAAGGAGGCAAGTCTTTCCTTATATTATACTTACAGATGAACAGCAAAGCTGGTGTGTGATTGGTGATCTACAGCAGCTTGGCAAAGAGATTATTAAGAAGAAATAATCTTTGTATCTGGGCACCCTTTGGCCAGTATGGCATGTGTGCCTACACATGGTGGTGGTGGTTGTAGGTTTTTTCTTTCTGTATGCAATGGAATTTTTTTTTTTAAATCACAGCTTAGTTCCCTAACTAGTCTTGTTGCTTCCAAATGCATTAGCATGCATGCTGGTCACAGAAGTATTTCAAACACTACCTAGAGTAAACCCTTCAATTATAAAAATACTGTAATCATACATGTACAAATATATAGTTAGATCAATGAAGTCTATTTTAGGCAGAACAAAAACTGACTGAAAAATTTCAAGAGAGATTACACCCTTTGAAAGAAGACACTAATAGATTTTTTTGGTAAGAACCCTATGATTAAAAAATGAAAGGAAGATATGAAAAAATTAGATATTAGCATGGATGTATTGGGCTCAGGACTGGAAGCCAGGAATTCCCCAGTTCTATCATTTCTGTCACTGACTTACTGTGTGTTCTGGAATGAGTCATTTAACATCTCTATCCAAGTTGTCTGGTCTCTAACCTAATTCACAGGTGTAGAGTGAGGGCTAATGTTTGTATAGTGCAAAGTACTGTGTATTAATTATCACCCTCATTTTGAGTTTGCAAAGTGTCTCTGCACACGTCATTTTGGAAACTGTAATATTACAGCTTTTTAAAATAAATTTTCTTAGGGTTTCCCAAATTTTAGCTTCTGATCCACGAGTTTACTCATTAAAAGATAAATAGATGAGTATTACTTCTTGGGGCAAATCCCCATCTACTGCCGTGGAACCCAAACTTTTCTAGTCGCAACCACCTTACCATTAATCAAATCTGTCTGCGCCCTCCCTGCTCCATTACTGCAGTCAAGGCTTCCTCAGCAGCAGAGGTTGGGCTGAAGGTGGAGCGAGGAGGGGACACTGGGGATGCAGGAGGAGCTGGGTCTAGAGGCAGAGAGAAAATGAGGGCGGAGCTGGGTGGGGGGTGAATCTGGTCTGGAGGTGAAGCAGGCCTTGGGGTGAATGGGGTTGGGGTGAAAGGGATATGGGGGGCAGAGTATGGCACTCCCTCCCTGTCCCCCATGGGTGCTGGCCCAGGTCTGGAGGCAAAGCAGGTCTGCAAGTATAGTCCTTTCTTTCCCCCCGCGCCATGTACTCCCCTGAATGTTCCTCCACAGCCCCCTGGGGGGCGTGTCCCACAGTTTGGGGACCACTGATCTAATGTAACTTGTCATAGCTTCATTGAGGTCAGTGGAGCTCTGACAATTTACACCATCATACATGTGGACATCCTCACAACAATCCTTGGAGGTAGGGAAGATGGGGAAGTATGGCTAAATGACTTCCGAAGGTCACATAGGATGTCTTGGCAGAGCATGGACCAGATTCCTAACCACAGGTCCATTGTTCCTTTTACAAAAGTGACAAACACTTAGAAACCCAAGTCTTACTGAAAACCAATGGGACACAGACTCCTACATCAATGAGCGATTTTTGAAAATGAAGTCTGTCACTTTAAGTATATTTGATCTTTTTACCCTTTAGCTATAAGATTCTAACACAGAGCTGCTAGCTTATTGGAACTGTCAGGTAAACAATGTACTTATATGTGTAGAAATGCATCATAGGTCTGTGAGCAACCCTCCACAGCTCCCACCAACCTCTTGCCCCATCAAGTGGGACTACAGGAGTTACTCAGATCTACACAGACAGTAATCCTTATGTGTTCTAGGGAAGGTGTCAGTGGTAGTGAGGAATGAGAGAATCTAAAAAGAGGGTCCTTTTACAGTATTCATTACAAAAATAGCTTGCGCATTATCAGGGTAGAGTTGGAGGAGGGAGATGGTGAGATGTTGCATCGGACTTCTAAAGGGTTTCACTCTCCCATTCACCCTGATTGCTACTGAAAGATCCTCACCCCAATGGGATCCTTTCTTCTCTCTCCCTGTCAGCTGTGTTGCCGGCACAGAGTGCCCGAGGCAAGCAACAGCTGGATTCGTTGCCCGGAGTGCATTGCCTAATAACCACAATGGGGGTGGAGAAGTAGAAAAATTTATTTGAAGCTTCAAGCGGTACAGGGAGACAACAATCTCAAATCCTGCACCCCAGTGCAAGCAGTTACACATATTTTTATACATTCTTTCTTTAGCATACTTATCCAATAGCAAGCTGCCCTGAGTACCCATATAGCCAATCCGGTATACCAGCCAGTTCCCCTTTTTCCTCTTATTTATTTCACCATATATGGAGTTGTTTATTCAGCATTATCTAACATTCTGTCCTGTTGGGCCTAATCTTGCTTCAGCCAGTTTGCGCCTGCAGCAGCGTGACTGCTGTGAGTAATTCCGGGCAGAAAAGGGAAGGGGGGGGCCACTTGGGCCTAGAGCGAGGGGGCTTCATCGACACTCATGGTCTTCCATCCCCTTGAGTTACCTAGTGGCCATGCCTGATGTCCCCAACAGCTGTGACTGCACTTTCTGGGTATTCCATCTGTAGCTCGTCAGTCCCACACCCTCCAACCTTCCATTGAACTGTTGAGAATGCATTGTGATATCATCCTCATCTCTATAGCCATGGAGGAGGGCAGACTATGTAAGACCCAATAATATTGCACTCTGGACCAGAATTTGGCCCATTCATTATTATTATTATTTGTTGAAAATAAACAATGGACTGGCTCACTGTAGTGCCTTATCTGACTGGAGACCCATCACTTGAATGTTACAGTAGCTGGTATCTCTGTGAAAGGTTATTATTGGCCACTTGATTTTTTTTTTGTTATTTTGTGTCAGTGTGAAAAGGAACAGTATGTTATTCCACAAACAATTTCTAACCTCAAAAAGAGATTTTTTTTTCATTTATCTGGTCTCCAGCAACATGGCTGGAGGAATGGGTGGGGAAGACACTACAAAACTAGCAAGTGTGCAAACTTGTGAACATCTGGCTATAGTCAGGAGGCCTCAAATGCCATGGGTGGTTGACTGTTCAAATTATTTTCAAATAGTTCAGCAAAACTTGTAATGGAAACCAAATGGATTTTCCTTCTAAGAGAGTTCAGACAGCTAAGATGAAATTCCATTTCTCTTTTGATCACAACATCACATGACAGAATGATCACTTATGGAAAAACTTCCAGGGAAATTATTTTATGAAAAACCTGTGGGCTTTCAATGATAATTTTAAACTCTCAGGCATTGAGGCTCCCAGAGCAGTATAAGCCAGTTGATAAGACACCAGAACTAGAAGTCAAGAGACCCACATTCTGTTCTTGCCACTATCATGCCTTTTGCCCAGTCAATGCTTACTTACCTTTAGCACCAATTCAGCAAGATTACTTAAGCACATTCCTAACTATAAGCAAACAAAAAGAACAGGAGGACTTGTGGCACCCTAGAGATGAACAAATTTATCTGAGCATAAGCTTTCATGAGCTACAGCTCACTTCATCGGGTCACGGAATGCATACGATGAAGTGAGCTGAAGCTCACAAAAGCTTATGCTCAGATAAGTTTGTTCGTCTCTATGGTGCCACAAGTCCTCCTGTTCTTTTTTGTGGATACAGACTAACCCGGCTGCTTTACTCTGAAACCTATAAGCAAACAAGTAGCCCTGATTTAATGGGACTATTGATATGCTCAGAGTTCGTCACAATCTTAAGGACCCTTGCTGAGCCAGTAAGTTTGAGAGCTACAGATTAAGGATATGTTTACACTGCAAGTGAAGGTATGCTAGTAGCATGGGTGGGTATACCTGCTCTAGTTTTAATCTAGCTAGCGTGAGTAACGCTGGCAGAAAAGGAGTGGCAGCATGGCCTTCAGCACAGGATAGCCACCAAAGTATGGCTCCAGGGATCCCTGTGGGCTTGTGCTTCGATTGCTGCACTGAAGCCCATGCCATCTACTATTGTTACTTGTGCTAGCTAGATTGAAGCTAGCACGGTATGCCTAGATCACACAGTCACTTGCAGTGTAAGAATAGTGTAAGAGTGCTACGGATTTCACAATTGGCTAGTCAACTCCATGCTCACCTGAGCTCTCACTTTTGGAACGAGAGCAGCCACTACTACATTCTTTCATTCTGAACTTCCCCACTGTCCTGCCCCTAAAGGTTGTCCACTTGGGAGGCTAAAAGGCTAGCCAGAAGATTCATAACCATTCCTGGAAAATTACTGGTATCCCCAAGAGCCATTTGATAATTAGCCATGGATTTCTCATGCATTGTTTATCAGCTGCCATTCTCCATCTCCCGCTGAACCAGATTTGGTCAGTTATAACCAGCAGCTCCTTATATTCCGGAAGCATCCCATTAAACCTTTGTACTACTACCGTGACATCTCTTATGTGTGTTGTTGAACCAAGCACTACGGGTGTTATCTGAAGACGACAAGTGAGTCAATCGAAAGGCTACAAGCTGTGGGAAGGGAGAGAAATGGAGAACCCTTGCTTTATTTCATTCTACTGCACTTACATTAGGGAATTTTACTCTTTGAAGAGAAATTTGTATTGATAAACCTTCATTCAAAATGTATAATAATTAACAGTTTGATTCTGGTGGGCTTTTAAAGTATGCAAGGACCAGATGTCTGACAGTACTGCTACCTACTGAATAGTAAATAGATAAATGAGTAATAGAATAATTAGTAATAATAAAAAACTTTCTGAAAAATCAGCTTCAGGACTTTGCGTAGGAATGAGAATTGTGCCACAAAGCACCATTGGCATAATACATGAATGTTTTATCACAACTCTCACATTTTCCAGGTGCCAAATTAATTCAGGGCAGTGTCTGACAAAGGTCAGTCCTGACCAGATTACTATTAATTTAAATATCAATACATAACTGTGGGAGTGATTTTGTATTATTTTTGATATGTAAATGAGTAGAATGGTAGAAAAACACAGCTATTATCCTGTTATCATAGTGCTGATATAATTTACTGTGCTTCACCATATCCCGAGCATGCCTTTTTAAGGAAGAAAAATGGATTACAAAATCTTAACTGTGATGTCAGTAGAAAAGGTGAGCATTCACCTGGCTCACCGCTATCTACTTGTGCAAATTTTACTGCCTATTTGGTTCATTTGTGGCCAAGTGGCTAGGCCATTGACAGGGCCGGCTCCAGCTTTTTTGCCGTCCCAAGCGGCGAAGAAAAAAAAAGAAAAACCAGATTGAGTTGCCGCCGAATTGCCGCTGAAGAGGAATAGAGGGAATGAAGGACTTGCCACTGAAGTGCCGTTGAAGACCAGGATTTGCCGCCCCAATAACTAACGGAGTGCCGCCCCTTTCTCTTGGCCACCCCAGGTGCCTGCTTCCTTTGTTTCCTTTATCTGAGCATAAGCTTTCGTGAGCTACAGCTCACTTCATCGGATCACTGAATGCATCCGATGCAGTGAGCTGTAGCTCATGAAAGCTTATGCTCAGATAAGTTTGTTCATCTCTAAGGTGCCACAAGTCCTGGGCATTGATGTGGCATTCTGAACGCCTAGGCTTAGTCCCAGCTCTGCCACTGGTCTACTGAGAAACCTTGGGCAAGCCTCTGTGCCTCAGTTTCCCCACTTTGTAAAATGGAAATGATGATACTGAACTCTTTTGTAAGATCTAGTGATGAAGAGGTAGGTATTATTCCCAACATTCACATCGTCCTCTCCTTTTTTGTCCATTGTTTGTGTAACCCTCCTGCCAGCAATCAGGGCTGGGTTCAATCTCTAGGGGTTCCTTTTCAACAATACAATGCAGAACCGGCTCAATCCCCCACTCAGTAACCTGGGAAAATTACACACCACCCCTGGGTGCCTCTGGGAGGCAATATTTCCCCACTCGCAAACACAGCATCTGAGTGTAGAAAAAAACTTTTAATGAAAGGAGAGAAGTCACCTGACATTAATTAGACTGAATGGGGCAGTGCCTTCTGCCTCATGTTCTTGAGTTCTACAACCAACAGTTCCTTTTCTGTGCCCTTCTCTCACCATACCCCACTCATAGTGGGTGTCCTTGGTCAGCGAGGACCCACAGTTCAGAGACGCATCTCTGTGAATTCATCTCCCAAACCGGGGAAGAAGGCAACTTGCTTGCCACACCAACCGCTGCTCTTTGCCACCTAGGGGACTGATGTGCCCCTCAACTGGGACAGGGTCAGTACAGTTCTGTTCCCCTTTACTCACGCAATAAAGATAACATGGATAACAACATTTCACTACCCCTGCATTTAGTACAGTGTTTTGTAACCCAGCACCAGCCAAAGCTGATCACTTTTGAGCAACAGCGCTCCTGTCTGCTGGATACCTATGCAGAGTAGGTGCATTCATGTTAATACAGTTTGCTCCTGAATTCTCTCCCCCTCCCAGCTAGCTGTCAGGGGAGAGTTCATTCAGACCCTGATTACGTCTGAAAGAAACTTCCATACTCCCAAACCACTCATTTTAACCTTCGTTGCGTGTTTGTTCACTTCCTATATTACATTTTCGAGGAGCTTTGTCTCTCATTGTCCAAGCAATGTGATTATGTTTCTAAAATTGTGTTTAAAAAAATTACCTCTGCATTTAAAGTAGGACAAAACAGTCTATAATGAGCTCAGTGTGCTGTTGACAGATGTTTAAAGCGATTTTATGCTATGAGGCTTCCTTGTGTCTGGTTCCTGTGGTACCGGGATAAATTGTAATGAATGGAGGTGTTCCTAACATGAGTTGCATTGTTTGACATCAGATCATCCACCTCTGTACCCTAATTTTTTTCTTTTAACATTTGTGTAGGTGAGGTTAATGCTTTTGAAAGGTGGCACACTGACAGCAGTGGAGAATGGAGTCCTCGGTTTATGCACAGAGAGAAGAATACTTTCTCATACTGCTTTGCCCCTAATCTGGGTCCTGAGCCATGTGCTTAGTTTTAAGCACACGAGTAGTTTGATTGCAGTCACTCACATTGCTTGAAGACAATGGAACTAATCCTATGCTTAAAGTTGAAGTGCTCTGATGAACTGAGCTCTAGTGATCACCTCTGCTCAGGGAATAGTTCTCTAAATCCATTTTATACATGGCTACAAATTAAAGTCCTCTGTGCCATGAACATCTTTCCACTAGCACCCGGCCTATGCACACCAACCATGTCTATGTGATGGTAATGACTTTCATTCGCTACCATTGTAGGCCGGATTTGAGCTAGTTGCCTGAAAGACTCAGGATCATCCATTCCCCCTCCCTCAACTCATCTTTAGCCATAAAACAAATTTCCAATTCATGCCCTTTGCTGCAATAAAAATAAAATTAAAGGAACTAAATGAATGTGCATTAGTGCACTTAGTCTAGGAATCACTGTAGCAACATTGCTCATATGCCATTTAATGTTGTGAAGAAAAACAATCATAAACAGAAAGATCCCCTAAAGAAGGGAGGAGTAAGAAATGCAGCTTGGGTGATTATATCAACAACCTTATTAAAATACAAATATAATAACTTGAAAGGGAAGTGGAAATATGATTAGAATCCTTAATTTAGCATTTAGATAACTCAAAGCCCCAAAGGAGTGTTTTGATTATTTGAAAGCAGATGCTACAATGCACAAACTACAATCTACTACCCTTGTTTTCTTGGAGACATGTCTTATCAAAATGGATTGCATTTGTTTCCTGTGCCTAAACCAGAGCTTAATGTTATGAACTCCCAACCTTGAAGACACGTTGATAATGGCAAAAATAAGTTGCCAATAATTATTTTAGGAAAATTCATCATGGGAAGATAAACTTACAAAATATTTATTGAACACCCTCAGTCTTCACAGTGACGACCTGAAAAGGAAGCTATACCAAAAAAAGAAAAAGAAAAAAAAGAAAAATGAAAATTGGAGCTCAGTCAGGGAGTGTCTTCTAGGACCAGGTCTACACCACAGACATTTCCTGGAATGGTTTTGTCTGCCAGGTGTGTGATACAGTGTCATCTTTGACTGACAGAGCTGAGCTAGCAAAGCACCTAGTATAGCTGCAGTTATACCGGAAAAAACTGCTTTTGGTGACATAGCTTTTTGGTGGTTTGGGTTCCTTTTGTTTTGCTTATTTATATTTTATTGATTTTTTTTGCTGCAACCAAAAAATGGGAGACTAGAAAGAGGAAAAAAAGGAAAGGAATAGAAAAGGAAAGGAAGGGGGATGGAGGGGGAACAGAAAATGACATCTCTGTTTCCATCCACTAGGAATTAATCAAATATTTCTAAAAACTGAGACCAAATCTTTGTCTGAGGCTCCTCTTCTCCTTTATTTGAGTGTGCTAGAATAAGCTACATTGGCAAAAGTGGGCTGGTTTAAGTGTGTCTACACTAGGAGTGCTTTGCTGGCATAGTATACCAGTATAGTTATACCAGCAAAATGCTTCTGGTGTAGACCTGGCCTATGACTGAGTATTGATGGCATCACTTGAAGGAAGAAACAACATTGTCATAGGTCCAGGGAGGGTGCAAGTGGATCAGAGGCCTTAATTCCAGCTCTCTTTATTCCATGCCCTTCCAATAATGTTGATCTCAAGAACTCCATTGAACTCCTTCTCTTTTCGGGATGGTGTGGGCCCCTTATTTCTGATGTACTTCAGTTTTCTGGCTAGTACCCATTGGTTGTCCTAAGAGTTCCTCAGAGTTCTACTCTCCCAGTGCCTCTGGATTTAACAGAAGCAACTAAAGTGGTTGGGGACTGCATGGGCCTCTAAATATAACCACTTCAAACATTCAGGCTGTGAGGAAGGTACTCATGTGACCACTCTGGGCACTGGTTTTCTAGATGATTCTTGAAGCTCAATAGCACTAGGATGGTGCACCCCACAAGTGTGAATATTATTGCAGAGCCTCAGTTACTGGTAAGTAATCTTTCTGCTCACAATTATGCAGAAAATATTTAACTTAGCCTATTTAAATAATGTATTAAACTCAGGCGACAGCAGAAGTATATTTAAATTAAATCTGACGTTAAAAAAAGAGCTGCTCACAGCAGTGGAAAAGAGGAATTTTGAAAACTAGATCTTCTGAAAGAAAAAATAATTAAGAGAGCTACTTCAATAAGATAATTTATGTAATCACCTTATAAGAAAATATGAAAATGTAGTTAAATGAGGCCTCCATAAGATATAGAGGACATTAATTGAAAACAAGATATAAATATATTACTTTGCAGGAATTCAGAGACACCAAAACAGGCAGATGGTTCTCAGTGGAGTGGTCTCATTTCTTGCAGCTGAGACCCTCTGTCTTATTTTGTCAGGAACATGAGCATAAACTTAAGCACATCTGAGAAGAGACAACTATAGAGGAAGGATGCAAAGTTCATATTTTTGGAATGGTGTTTGTGGCAAACGTGGAGGTGCTTCATGGTGTAGGTTGATCTGTGCCCAAAACATGGTTTATGCATTGGATTTCTGACATGTGTTGGGCTATCAGGGGGAGCAGACAATTACAGAACACTCCCATCAGTACCAAGGCCAGCGATTGGAATGGGTCTAACTGCCACACAATGGCGCAATCATCACAGGGGCATGCTCCTATATGGCCTGAGCCCAGTCATGCCTGTTTGGTAATAAGTGGTTGGTACCAACAGGGTGTTGTACCCAGATCTGAGTTTAAGAGTGAGAAAGATTTCACCCCAAGACAGGTAAAGGTAAGATGCCTAAGACCTGAAGGGGTACACTCAGAGAGACCAGAAAGGAGACACAGGCATGGCTAAACCATGATAACTGTAATAGTTATCAAAAGTTTTACTAATGTTTATGGACAAAAAAGGAGTCTTGCTCTGTCTCTATAATCCAACCTCTCCAACTGTCCCTTGAGCCCATTCTACCCCAAATACTAAATTACTTTTCTCCTGCCCTCACTGACACTCCATGTCCTCCTCTCTTCTCTCTCCTTTCCTGCAGTGTACTGTCCTGTAGATTGAATCCCCTGGAAAACAAGCCTTAACCCCACCACCATCTCTAACTAGTGTCCAAATATCCCTCCTTCCACCCTTCACTTCTAAGTTCCTTGAACAGACTATTTACGGCAGCTGCTCGCACTTTGATAACTCCCTCCTGGATTCCCTCCATTTGAGATTTCAGATCTCCATTCCACTGAAATATCTCTCACCAAAACATTCAATTACCTCTTCCTGGCCTCTACCCCAATCTCATCCCTTGTTCTTACATCAGCATTCAGCATTGCTAATCACCCCATCCTCTTTAACACTGTCTTCCTTCTATCTCTCAGACCTTTCTTTTAGCATGTCATTTGAGGACTTCTTCTCTCACCTTCTGCCTATTGGATTTTCACTGGGATCTGTGCAAGTTCCTCCTCTTCTCTGTCAACACCTTGTCAATGAGCATGGATTCAACTATCATTTCTACATGGATAACTCACAAGTCTAACTTTCTACACTCAGCCACTCTCCACAACCACTGAGTTCTGTGTATCTGACTGTCTTGGACTTATCATTCTGGTTAGCTTACTACCAATTCAGGTTCTATACACACACAAGTCTGAACTTCTCATTGTCCCCCTTAATCCTCTCTACTTCTTTCTGTGTTGGTGTGGACTACACAGTAAATCCTTCTCCCTGCTTAAAATGTTGAGGAAGTGCCAAAGAGACTCCTATCTTCCACTTCATGTCCAGGCGATTATCAAATCTTGCCACTTCCTTCTCCACACCAGAACAAAAATTCAACATTTATTTTATATCCTGATATCCATTCTAAAGCACTTGTCAGTGCCCTGATAATCTTTCACCTTGATTATTGCAACAGCTTCCTCTCAAAATCTGGCTGTCAAAATGATCTTCCTTGACTGTCAAACAGATCACATCAGTCCCCTCTTCAGATCCTTCCTGGTTTTCCCCTTGTTTGTCATGTCAAGTTTAAACTTCTAGTCATCACCTTCAAGGTTCTGCACAACAACCTCAGCCAATATATCCGTTCTTGTTTCTTAGGTCCTTCTGTTGGCCCCTTCACTTTGCCAATGACACCAGTCCTGTTTGAAATGGGACTATGTTAACATGAACTAAGTAACTTTTAGTTCATGCCAGCAGGGCTCATGCAGAGCAGTTACAGTGCAACATTTTAACATGCACGGCAACACTCACCCCCATAGCAGCACTGTGGCACCATGTAGACAAGTTTTAAGAATAAGCATTAGAGTGATGATGTAATTATGACAAAGCCAAGCATAATAAACCTGAAGATTCAGAGCTATGGATATGCTGACAAGAAATCTAGACATCCATTAATGTATGGAAATGGATACTTAAGACACCCAAACAATCTTAACTCTGTACAGTAGTGACCCCATGAGAGGAAAATATGAAAAACGAACATATCTTTAGAAGTCAGTTTAATCTGGAACCACAATTCCTTAATCATGATCACAAGGTCATTGCATGGGGTCACTGCAGAGCAGAGAAAAGATTGTTCATTCCCATATATGGATAGTTTAGAAATTAGAAATAGTTGAGAAGCCCTCTCATTTCACCAAGGGCATTAGATATCACTATCTCATGCCCATTGCCAATATTTGGACTTTGCAAATCATGCAAGTTCATCCCATCATCAGCTGGGGGAGACTTTTTTTCTACCAAGCGATATACAAAGGGGGCAACCAAAATGCCTTTCTGATTTTATAAAAATCCAGCTAGCACAAAATGCTAGATTATAAGCATTATAAACCTGATTCTTCTATCACACAAATTGTATACTAGTTGTAATCTCATGTATATCCATAGAGTTGTAAATTATACCAGTGTAAGTGGAAAAAAAAATCACATCTAACCTGTCTACCCATAGCAAGATCATCTGAAGCTAGTAG
The DNA here is from genome assembly GCF_009764565.3 of Dermochelys coriacea. Classification (NCBI taxonomy): domain Eukaryota; kingdom Metazoa; phylum Chordata; order Testudines; family Dermochelyidae; genus Dermochelys; species Dermochelys coriacea. The sequence continues at coordinate 80,115,975 of NC_050068.2, read as the reverse complement.
CATGAATTAACTCTTTGGTGAGAGAATTGGAACAACATAATGTACCTGGCAAATTGTACATCTGATTAAAAGTTTGAGTTAATTTTTTTATAAAAACAATTATCCGTAAGATACTAACAGAACTAGCGGAATTCCCACACCAAATATAGGGAATATCTGCTCAAGCCAGTCAGAATAGGGAGACTCAGAACACTAATTGGCTCCCTATACGTGCTACTACATAAAGCTTCAAGAAAAGGAAAGAGAACATCTCAGTTCTGTACAACAATATCATCCTATTAGCACAAAGGCCAGCACTGTGGGGTCAGTGATAAGGTCAGCACTATACCAGAGTGGAAGAAGCCAAGCACCTTTCCAGAAGGGACTGCTGAGTATTCACATCACGAGCAAAGTGGCTCGGTGTAGTCTCATGGCCACAGACACACATGGGGGAAAAGTGAGGGAGAGAGAAAATGGAAACAAACAAAGAGATTCTAGAGGTAGTAGGCTGAAAAAAAAAAAAAGAGGAACCTTGATGAGTCCCTGAGAACAGGCACAGTAAGTGCCCTTTCCTGTGCTGTACTATGTACATGGGATTCTCAGTGAAGGGCAAAAGTGTATGTAGTTACACAACCTGGGGAAATAGATTGGGGAAATTCCTAAAGCAGCAAGACAATGAAGATTTCTATCACTGTTGAGTGTTGGAAATGTGGTGATAGGATTGATATTGTGACAGGGGATGGACATGGAGTTGGCCGCTAAAATAGGATTGATTCTGAAGAACTTCCAGATCTCAACACCATTGACCTCCACCATGACAGAGCAAACAAGCTCATTCAAAACTGAATATTCAAAAAGCTAAACCCAGACCAAAATAAACTATCCACTGGGGAAGAGATTAGAAATCAAAACAAGACAGATCACTCCTTTGCCAAAACTTCTCACTAACTGATCCCTCATAACAGTGAAATATGGAAAACAAGGCAGAGCTCTACAAAATATAGAACTAGTGATTACAAATTGGAGTGTGAGCGAGAGGCAGTGTCTCCTGCTTAGCTGTTAGAGCCCAAGGTGGCAGTCAATAGTTCACCTGTGTCAGCAACCTTGCCTAGTGAGTGCTGCTCTTCAGGGCAGCTCCATGTAACGGGTAGAGTTTTTGTCAGCAACCCTGCCCGATTGGTTCAGTTCCCAGGCAGCAGTTCTGCCTAATGGCTACAGTTCTCTCTACTGGGTTCTGACCCAGGGCCCTAGGAGGCTGGTTCAGCTTTGCTCACCCCACGGTGCCTCACATCAGCCTCAAATCAGCTTCCCTGGTTCACTTCCTACCTCCCTCTGCATCCTAGCAGGCTGCCATCTGTCCCTGGGGAATGCTGCCTTCTGGGCTTCCTGACCTGGTATCAGTCTCCAGTGTCATGGCTTCTCCATTCCTTGGTTTGGTGCAGGATCAAGCCACATCTCCCCTGGAGCTCTCAGAGCACATCCTTCTCCCTGGCTTTCCAGCCCTGACTGAGCTGTCTTGATGCCTTTTAAATCCTGTCTCCAACCCGAGACATGCTCGGCATGGGCAGAGAGGTGGAGCCTCCTAAGCCCAGAGTTGCTCCTTAACTCCCTCCTGTCCAGTGAGGGGTTAGTACACCGTCACAGGGAGGACACAAAATACAGTGGAAAGCCATAAATGAATGACTGTGAAACTAATGTGATAAAGGAGAGCATCTAAGTGCAGCACTGCAATGTCATCATGTCAACAAAAATGCCTGCATTGTAAAGTTAGCACTGAGTACCTGCCAGGGAGGTGAAGACTAGAATGCCTTTCCGGAATGGAATCAATAGTTCAGCAGAGAGGGAGCAAAGTATATGGGTGAATCACCTCCTGGTCATAGAGGGTTGTCTACACAGCATTTTGGAGTGAGCAAGAGCGAACCTTCTAGTCTCTAAAAATAGCAGTGTAGACAGTGCTTTGAAATTGTGGATTAGACTGGAGCTCAGGCTCTGAAGCCTAGGGATGGGGCTGGCTTCAGAGCCTGAGCTTCCACCCAAACGCAAAGGTCAAAGCATTTTCTGCTTAGCTATTATCAGAGGGCTAGTGCAAGCCATGTTAGCCCAAGTCTGTTGACCCAGGCTAGGAGGCTTGCTCCTATTTGGTCCAAAATGCAGTGTAGACATACCAAGACACACTCAGGGAAAAGACAGAAAGAGAGCGAGAGAGAGAAGAAATTTAACAGGCATCATAAGAAAAGACAGAACCCAGAAAAGACCCTGGAAACAGGATAAAGGACCAAGCAAAAATTAATCAGCACCAATTTAACAACGTCCCTGGGACAGGAAAGGTTAAGTGATTGGGCAGTTATTTCTGCAGAGAACTCAGAAGCAAGGCTGATAGACACAGATGAGCTAGTTAATGAGAGAGCCTTTTCTGAAGCAAAGATCATCCCTTTGAAAAAGAGTACTAAGTGGTGGGGGGGAGGGGTTGGCAATGGAGGAGGAGAAAGCCTGGATTTGAGTCTCTGACCTGAGCTCAGAACTGATCATGACATCTAATAGATCTGATTTCAGTGACACCACTATAAATCCAGCATAACTCCTCTGAAGGCAATGGAATTATTCTGTGTCATTGATCTAATTTTAAAAGTGACAGGAAGAATCCAACCCCACTAAAATGTCTGTCAGCAGGGACAGCACTGTCTTTGCTCCCTCCCACCCCATAACTTTAATCCTTTTATAATGGGAGAGAAATTAAATAGAGTGAGAAGCAGGGACAGCTTGTCTGGTGCTGCTTTGCACAGCAGTGCTCTACATATTTCCTCTCCCTGTAAGCCTCCAGGTCTGTTAAATCAGCTGCTGAGATCACAGAAGCAGCTTCAGTAATCATGGAGTCAGTCAGACAGGAAGCATTTTTTTAAGTGTTGCTCATCTCCTGCCTCTAGGGGCCATTGTATCCACTGTCTGATGAGATGACTGACAGCTGGGACATGTATAGGTAGCTGGCCCAACTTATTTTCTGACTTGAGCCCCTCTTCATCTTCCAATGCTCTCTAAATGACTGACTGTAGAATGGAAAGAGGAGCCTAACAAGGCAGGGAATGGAAATGGAGATTCAGCTCCTGGCTTCCTGTAGGAGGCAGAGTGGAAGGAGGTGAAGACAGGAAAGGAAAGGAAGATTATGGAGGACCTTGAATGAACAGTGAGAGATTTGTAGGGAAGGGGAAAAAATTCAGGAAATTTGGAAGTAGGGAGACTGGAAAGGACAAAAAGAAGAGTATGGGGGGCTGGGTGGCATCTGACCCTACTATGTGACAGGGTACCTTTTAACACCAAATCAAACCACTTACCCATCAAGTCCCGTATCCTGTCTCTAGGAAGTTCTCAATTCCTAATGCTTAAAGGGGAAAGAGAAAAAACAAATAGCCAATTGTGCAAATCTGTATGTAGAGGGAAAAAATCCATCTTGACCTCTGTACATGGTCTGTTTATGCTCTGAAACACGAGTTCTTTATTTTAGAATCTATAAATACAAATTATTTAATGGGCTAACTCCTCATTCTTGCGGATTGTGTGGGAGTTCAATCCTTGAGGGGGTCATTTAGGTATCTGGGGCAAAAATTGGGGATTGGTCCTGCTTTGAGCAGGGGGTTGGACTAGATGATCTCCTCAGGTCCCTTCCAAACCCGATATTCTATGACTTTATGACTCACAAAGTCATCTTATTTGTTTTATTCAAAATTAATTTTTTTGGCCAAACAAAGCAAAGCCCTAAACTCAACTTGATGGCTTTTGGCTGTTTAGCAACTTTTAAAACAATACATCTGACCAATTCCAAAGTGGCAGGAAATGCTGTAGACAATGGGAAGAATCCTATTGATTTTGGTGAAAACTGGAAATATGAGAAGGGGAAAAGGAGGGACACAGGCAGCCTCTGGCATCTGATGAGCAGCCTCAGCCACCTCTGTAATTGACAGGTTTCAGAGTAGCAGCCGTGTTAGTCTATATCCGCAAAAAGAAAAGGAGTACTTGTGGCACCTTAGAGACTAACACATTATTAGAACATAAGCTTCCGATGAAGTGAGCTGTAGCTCACGAAAGCTTATGCTCTAATAAATGTGTTAGTCTCTAAGTTGCCACAAGTACTCCTTTTCTCTGTAATTGACTCTCTCTCAATGAATGGATTGATCACACAACTACGCTTTTGTTTTCAGCAGTGTAGTATCCCACTGCTGGAGCCTTTCCCTGCTGCCAGAGTCCTTCATTGCAGTGAGGCAGCAGGACGCTACACTACTAAAAATAGCAATGTAGATGTGGGAGGCACTGCTTGGGCATGTAGGGTATATATCCTAGGGTTCTGGCATGCCTGTGCTCTTCTCATCTGTGTAGTGCCTCACCATCTCACTGCTATTTATACCCCTGCTACTGTGCAGTGTCAACATGCCACCAAAAGTTTAGACCTACCTTAGCAGGCAAAAAACACATCTGTATCTAGTTAGGTCCCAACGGTCAGATCTGGAAGTGCCAAAATATGGAGGAAGAATGAAGATTTGGGTTGTGTAGTCCAGGGCAATGGTGGAGATTCCTTTTTTCATGTTACAGGGGAAAGGGAGATATTACATTTTAATGCAAATTATTTCATATAGGATACGCATAGCACTCAGAGGCCAGCTCCACATTTCCATTTCAAAGAGCCATGCTTTTCCATTGTATTTATAGTCCAGTGCATTGTGGCACCTGTGGATACTAGTCACATTTTTAATGGAACACATACCTCATTGCGGCCCAGTGGGGTATGGTACTACGGCAATACCTCTGTATATAAAAAATGAAAAATGATGAAAGCCCTGCAGTATATGAAAATTAATAAGTCTACTGTAGTTTTTATTTAGGCTCCTTTTAACATTTCATGCTGATCTGGACCTAAAGCAGGGAGAACTGAACCTCTAGAAAACTCTTGACTCTTTGAAGTTCATCATAGTGCATCACAGATAGAATAATCACAATCCCACTGTTTAAAAAGTCTGCTCTTCCAGGCATGAGAAGATATTTGCTGCTAACTACTAGTTATTGTAAGAAGAAACACAAAGACTATTTTTATCACCTGACAGACTCTTGATAGATGTTCTTTTTCTCTATTAGGAACTGCCACTTGGTTGCACAGTCTTCAAGTTGCTGAGATTTCCCCCATAAAAATATTGACAAAGCGTCTAAGGGCCTGTTCCAGCACCCAGTGAAACCAAGTGAAAGACTGCCATTGACATGAGTCTTGGTTAGGAACACCCTTGCTTTAGTAAGCAGCAGAGGTGCAATGTCATCTGTCACCAGTTCTGCACTAAGGCTTTTTATCCCCAACTGTGTGTCTGAGACAGTCACTTTATTTAGAGCAAATGAAAGGTGAGAGAGACATGGACAACGGAAGGTTACCTCAAAGAGGAAATTCAGGATGCTGCTCCATAGCAGGGAAGTGTGACACTAAGCCCACCACCCTCATCTTCATATCCCACTGACTGTTATAATCTGTATCTAAACAGTGCCATGGCATATATCATTGGAAAGCTTATAACTCACTGGTTATTAATAGCATGTACATTACATAATGAAAGGAACTGAGAAAGTTATGGATATAAACTGAAATTATAATTCTTAACATGTGTTTCCAGTCAAATAGGAGTTATCCCACCCTAAACAAAGGAATATGGTTTCTCCACAGGCCAGTTACTTCTAAAGTACTTTGAAAGCCCGTGAGAATTCATTTTATATATCAGACATACAAAGCTATCAAGTTGGGGGAAGAGACAGTGTGGCTACACCCTAGCAGGGAAGAGAAACTTAGTCTGAGATATATAGAAGGGGAAGAGGAGGAGGGCCAAACCTCAAACAATTGAATCAATGGATTTAATACACTAATATTGTATCATGTATGGTTTTTGGTGACTAATATCATTGTGAAATGTCTATTAAACACAATAGGAGGAAGTATGAATACTCATTGATATGTTTTAAAGTATGTGGCCAAACAAAGGAAGAAATAGTTCCTGTCCAGATTGGGGAGGGGGGACAGCTATTTACCTGTCTCCTATGTAAACAAAACATGGTAGAATCAAAACAATGGAAACCATATTTACATACCAGGAGGGGGAAGCCCCCAGGAAGGGAAGAACAGCAAGACGTTAACTTCCTGGTGGACACGGCAAGCTGAGCATACAGGAGGGTTTCCTGCCTCCAGAAGCAAGGTTTATTGGACTTTGGGAGCTATAAGCAAGGACAGAGCCATTTTAAGCATCCATCACTAGACAGACACAAGGGAACAGGGCTCTTGGGAGCTGAGAAAGATAGGTTATTCAACCAAGGGGAAAGGTGTTGAAGTCTCTGGAACTGAATATAGGTGAGAAACCTTCTCAAGCAAAGATTGTTCACTTAAGATAACAAGGAAAGCTAGTACCTTGTACTTTTGTGGAAGGTCCTGGCTGAGGCAAAGTCAGCCATGGCTGGGAAGAAGAATGGCTGGTGACAGAAACCATCTTGAAGGACACCTGTATCTTGCTAAATAAAGTTTTAGACTTTGAGATGTAGGTTTTCATTTGCTTGTAACCCTGTCTAACTTTATTCCTTTTACTTAGCATCGTTTAACCTAAGTCATATTGTTAATACATTTGTTTTATTTTTACTATAAAAGGTGTTTAAATGAAAGGGTGCAATTATCGCAGTTAAGTTAATAAGCTTGTGATATGGTTTTGTCTTTTTACAGGTGCAACTAACCTTATTTCTCTGAGCCATCCAGGACAGGGCTGGACATTTCAGAACACACATTTTGGGGAAAATTCAGGGCTGGGCAGACTGTGGAATCAACTTGGAAACCAGAGGGCATCTGTGGTGTTGCAGGCAGGCTCCAAGATACAAAAGCAGTGCATTTGGGCTGCCAAATACATAGACAGAATGCACGCTGGTTGCTGATTGTGGGCATCCAAGACAGAGGGCCACAACAGCAAGGCATTGTGAAGCATTTGGGGCTACAGGGTAAGAGGTCACAACTCTTCCACTGGTCTGGATTGCACCCCCAGAATGTGACAGGAGGCTTTTTAATAAACTGTCCATGTGACCTATTTTTCTAATGGAAACAATTTTAAAAATACTCCTAATGCTCACAAAGGAACTACAGACCAAGAATTATTTGCAGAAATATTTGATGGATAATTCTGAGAAACAAAATCACTATGAGGAAAAAAAAATCAGTCTGTGCACAGATAAATCATAAGTAGACAAAAATTGTTGAATACATTTGGAATTGTTTAGCCAGCTGCACTAGAAAATTAGTTTTGTTTTGGTAGACTATTGGCATTGGAAGGACAGTGAACATACCCCTTGCTTCTTTGTAATGGTTATTTTGTGTTTTTGTTAGCAAGTGAGCAGGCAGATGCCAACAAAGACACCTGAACTCTTTCCTGTGTTTTAAAATCTGAGATTTTAGACTTCACACCATACCTAGATGCTTCTAATTTCCTTCCTTTATAAAAGTAGATGTTGCAGTGCAAAGCAGCTTTGCTCTTGCATGCTGCTCTCTATATAACAAAGTTTCCCCTTTCTATTTGCATTTATTCTTCATTTTGTCTCTATATACCTGACCTTCAGTTTTATAATTAAAACCATCGATCAATGAAAATTACCCAGTGTCAGGTCATTAAAGTCCACAAATGTCCAAGATATGGAACATTACAGGCTACATTTTGAAAGGGCTTTTAACATATATGCACAAATACAAGCTCACACATTGGTGTTGCATATAAATATTACACATGCTCAAACTCGTGCAAATTTCTCTCTATATTGCTAATGCTTGCCTAATAAAAATTGTTGATTTGATGGCTTGAGGGAGGAAATAAGCATATCAGAGAAATGAGTGTGAGCAGCAGAGGTTTTAATTAGGCCCTCCCTGAGCTCATCAGCTTGCTTGCCAGACAGGTTTCCTTCATTTCCTACTGCTTTAATTATAAAGCATTCAGGATTTTGATTTTTTCCCCAAAACCTAATTTAGCCTATACAACTTATTTAAACATAAAAATTTGCCCCATACATACAAGTGAAAAATATTTTATTCCTTAAAGCTTATTTTTAAAATGTCTGGAGTCACCCTACTCACTACACACAGGCACAGGGAGAAGAATTAAGAAGAACATTTGAGAGGCAATGCTATTTTCTGATTTACTTGACATTATTTTACTAAATAATGATATAGCATATACATAATCTTTTGCATTATCAATGTACTTTATATACATCTAAATTAATTCTAAGTTCTGAATAGGAAGCATCATCTCCAATTTTTTTGGTAACAAAGATCTGTCTAAGCTGATCTGTCAAGCTTCTAAAATGCCAATTCTCATAATATTTAATTGCTATGCTGAGGACTTCTACAATATAGCTCAAAAAGGAAAAATTCTTCCTAAATTTATATCAGAGTGAAAGTTTGGTGAACCAAATGCATCTGAGTTGTATTAGTATAAATTCACATACAGTTCACTATACTCCACTTAATCAGATGCACTAACCAGGGAATCTGCTTAATTGGGCAGCATCCCAGAGAACCACATTAGCCTAAAGATAGTGAACAGCATTGACTGCTCCACAAATCAAGATAATACTGACAAACATTTCTGCTTAAAGGATATCATTCAGCTGGTGACAATGGCTTAGGTCATGTTTAACCAGATGCTAAATAAGCATGAAATTCTACATTTCAGTTTAATATACAAGTAGCCAAATAAAAAGTAAAATAAGAAATGAAAGTGAAACAAATGAATATAATTTTAATCTTGCATGCTTATTGAATAGAATTGTTTATTTTGAGTCATTGACAGCTTTAGAATTTCAAAGACTAGGAGAGGCTATTCTTGGATGCCAGCTATATCTGTCAGCACTTCAACAATATACAATTCACAATGTCATAAATAAGAGATGAATTAGTATAGTACTTGCAAGCTATTTTGTTGATCAGTCATTTAGTACTCACTTCACTGAGGTCACGTGCATTTGTGCTGCTCTCTTACCAATGGTTTAAAAAACATTTGGAAAAAAGAAAAATGAAAAATGTTTGGTTAAAAAGTGTGCATGTGCAGTTATATGGTGCCCAGAAAAAGTTTACACACAAAACAGGTCTTCCAGGGTGGCATGCAAAGCACTGGGAAAGGGAATGAGAGTTACAGAATCAACAGCTTTGGAAATAGAGGATTTTGACGTTCAAAGGACAATCCTGAGAGCAAGTAATGTGTTTGTTTTTTTGACTTAAACCTTGTTCTGCATTTGTATTATTTTTTGCTGAAGTTAATGAGAGTTTTGCCAGTTTTGCAAATGAGCAGAATTGGGCCGCATAGTAAAGCATTTTCAGGTATTGGACGAATTTGTAATAGTATAATATTTAAATGCATATTACAACTTTTGCTTCCTCACCTGCCTTATGTCCGCTCATCTATTTTCCAAGGGAGTTATTCCAGTATTCCAAATGCCTGAGCAGCTTCAAACGTTTACTGTGCACTTTATTTGTTCTGGAATATGTGCAGTAGTGATTTTGTCCACACTCAGTACATCATCATCTGGTATTGTAACTGCATGCACCTGTTGATTGAACTGGCTGCGGTGACATACTTTAGCAAAATGTCCAATCTTTTTGCAATGATTGCACTGAGCTACTTTTGCCGGACATCCTGTGTAGCTTGCAAGGTGTTGTGGGGATCCACAGCAAAAGCATGCTTTTTATTGTATTTTGAATTTGCTGATTCGTTGGTTTTCCATTAGTTTTCCTCTTGTAATCGTTTGTCTGCAGCAATAGTGAACTTTTCTGCAAAGGAGTCACAGCCTGGACTGTGCCTCCTGTATCCATGCTCATTATTTTGGCTTCAGCTGTAGCTGGCTCAATCTGGGTAGCAATGGTTATTGCTTTGTCTAGTGTAAGTTGTGGTTCTAGAAGTAAATGTTCTCTTACATGAAGCATGGTTGTTTTCTCAATGAGCTGGTCTCTAATCATCTCATCTGCCATATTCCCAAAGTCACAAGTTACAATCAGACTCCTCAGGGAAGCAATATACTGCATTATAGTCTCCCCTGGTTTCTGCTCACGCTGGCGAAATCTGTAGCGATTAGCTACTACATTCACTTTTAGTACAAAAAAGTTTTTTAATGCAGAGAGTGCAGTCTCATATTTATTGTCTGCAAGGGGAAAAGTGTAAAATATACGCTGCCCTTCTGCTCCAAAGCAGTGGATTAGCAGAGCATGCTTTCTTACTTCAGAAATCTCTGTAGCACTGATGGCAAGCAGATAAGTCTCAAACATATGGATCCAGGCAGTAAAAGCAATTGGAAGCTTACCTGGGCTTTGTAGAAAGGGTGCAGGTGGGTTCAGAGGCAGAAGATCCATCCTCATTGCCAAAATGTTGTAACAAGCAGGCAAGGTACTAACAAACTTCAACAGGACTTTATTTTTTAAAGTGGAAACCTCTTTTCCAAACCGCTGCTGCCCCCTCAGTAGCTCTCTCTCAGCCTCTTCAACTCCTCCCCCCCACTACAGCTGTAGCTCATGAAATCTTATGCTCAAATAAATTTGTTAGTCTCTAAGGTGCCACAAGTATTCCTTTTCTTTTTGCAAATACAGACTAACACGGCTGCTAATCTGAAACCTGTCTTGATGCAGGAAGTTATTCACTTAGAGATCGTTCATGAGAAGACTGCCTGTCCCTTCATACTGTCTACATATGACAAAAAACACACAAGGCAGAGTCTGAAAGGGTTTAGTCCTGTCCAGATAAGAGACGAGACATCATCTGATGTTCAATGTGTGTAGATGCTGCTCCTCTGGAGACTAATGCAGATTAGGAAAAAGACCACAGGCAAATATACCACCGGGAAAATGAAACAGAGATCTCTTTTAGACATACATTTCAGGTTGGGCTGCAACATCACTTTGTCTTTGGAGAATTACATGCAAGGAGACTCTGCCATCAAAACCTGCAACTCTCACACTCCTTGCACTTCAGAGCATGGTTTTGCATTCCTGCCCATACTGGCAAATAGCCATTGAGGGACCTATTCTCCATGAACTTATCTAGTTTTTTTGAGCCCTGTTATAGTCTTGGCCTTCACAACATCCTCCGGCAAAGAGTCACACAGGTTAACTGTGCATTGTGTAAAGAAATACTTCCTTTTACTTGTTTTAAACTTGCTGCCTACTAATTTCATTTGGTGATTCCTAGTTCCTGTGTTATGAGAAGGAGTAAATAGCACTTTCTTATTTACTTTTCTCACACCAGTCATGATTTTATAACCCTCTATCATATTCCCCCCCTTAGTTGTCTCTTTTCTGAGCTGAAAAGTCCCAGTCTTATTAATCTCTCCTCATATGGAAGCCGTTCCATATCCCTAATAATTTTTGTTGCCCTTTTCTGAAACTTTTCCAATTTCAATATATCTTTCTTGAGACAAGATTTCTTTTTAGAACCTCGCCATCATCGCATTGGAAAAACACCAGTCTTCCATGGCTGGGGAGGATGAAAGGCTGCGATTGCTGCTAGATGCACCCTAAATGAGCTAAGCATAAGGCCTGATGACTGAAGATGTGTCAAATACTCCAAGATGTTTTGAAGTAGCCAGTGTCTGCGATCCAATAACCACACTGAAAAACATGTCCACTTTGCCGAATAGGCCATCCTGGTAGAGGATTATCCTGGTAGAAGAGATATCAGATACAATGGACTCACCCCGGGGACAGAACTGGAGTTAATGGTACAGGGTCTCCAACCTCTCTACATGGTACCAGGGAGTGGTTAGAAGCACCTGCACCATCCTATGCTCTGGCACTAACCCTGTGCCAGTTCATGCTCTTCCCAAGGGAGACAGAAGAGTCCCCACAGGACATGGAGTGGTCTCTATTGGCCTCATGTGACCTTTTCCTCAGTGCATTTGGGGAATGCCTCTTACATCTCTTTGAAGAGGCATCTGTTCCAGAGTGCAAGACAGCAGCAGTAACCTGAGGGCTATCTCTGATCTGACAAGGGCCTTCTTTGGAGCTTGGCCTGTTTGACTAGATACTGCTTTCGGCAAAGGTGCCAAGACACCTGAGTCTACTTCATGACCGATCTGCAGATGAAACATCGCTCCTTAATATGGGCCACACCCAAGCACAGCAAGCACTGTAAATGGGGATTGTTGTTGGGGATCACTCCACCACATGAAAGACATTGTTTAAAGCCCAGTGCGGGAATCACCGGGGGATACTGAACTAAATACAACCAACACTAAAGGTACTAATGATATACAACTAGAAAAAACACAGTAAAATAATGAGGCTGTGAGGTTAAGATCACACAGAGCTCAGCCTCAGCCACAGGCTGTAAGAAGGAACTGAGGGGCATTGGGGCAGCGCCACCTCATATAGCCAGAGGACAGGCTAAGGCCACAAGGCACAAGTGCTTCCCTTCTATGGGGGTGTGCGGGCGCATGCACGCACGCACGCACACACACGAATCCATGGCTGCATCTACTTGAAGAATCCAAGCAGCCTTCACTTCTACTCCAGAAAGGGCAGAAGATAGTGAATTTCAAATACATCACATTTTATGTCTAGTAAAGCTAATATTAGAGGATTTTTTTATTACTTCTAAGCCCTGTGCAGTTGGTAACAGACACACCTAGGTACCATTTCCTTAGCAATAAAAAAGGAAAATGTAACAGGTATTTATCAACTAGAGAAGATAAACATATAGCAATCATTTGCAAAATGGCCACTTTAGGACTGCAGCCGCTTGCCTCTGCCCAATTTAAAGGGCCAGTCTTAGAAAAGCATGCTGGGAAAAGTTTGTCTTACCAGAACTTTTTATGTTACAGAGAATTAGAAGGGACTAGCTAGTTACTGGGAAAGGTGGTTCTAAGGAAGGGGCTGGCTTAGTGTTGTTCCATCACTACCATTACAGACTCCAAAAATAGCCATTTTAAATTTGTTCACAGTAGTTAAGTGTTCCTTAGATTGTAGTATAAAATCAGTCCCTTGTTTATATCATGATATATCACTGCCGGCGTACCACAAAATGAGCTATGTTTAACAAAATGTTTATAATATTTGAAGGTTTATTCCTGTTGTAATTACTGAAGGAAAAGGAACTATTCCTAAGGGCCTCTAGTGATAGAGATGATAGATTACAGGATCAGGACCGAAGATTGAACATAAGAACGGCCATACTGGGTCAGACCAAAGGTCCATCTAGCCCAGTATCCTGTCTTCTGACAGTGGCTAATGCCAGGTGCCCCAGAGGGAATGAACAGACCAGGTAATCAAGTGATCCACTCCATGTCACCCATGCCAAGCTTCTGGCAGACAGAGGCTAGGGACACCATCCCTGCCCATCCTGGCTAATAGCCATTGATGGACCTATCCTCCATGAACTTATCTAGTTCTTTTTTGAACTCTGAAATTAAACACTTTTACATGTGAGCAACTTTATGCACATGAATATTTCCACTGAAGTCAATAAGGCTCAGATCCACAAAAGGACTTGGGTGACACAATGCTGAGCCTTGTAATATCTAACATTTAAGCACCTAAGCACCCAATGGAATCCACAAAGCCTGTCTTAGGTGCCTAGGCTCCCTATGTGATGGGACATGATAGATGCCTGAGAACGGGATCACACAAGCCAGCATGCTAAGCCTGCAGATGCTGAGGAGAGGAGTGTGTCCTAAGCCCCACTCCTCTCAGTGAACTAGACACCTAACTGCTTGCAATCCACAGCCAGGCACCCTCTTCTTGAGATAGGCACCAAAACGGTTTCTTGCAAGCACAGCAGCAGTGCATGTCTAACTCCACACAAGACAGCCAGGGGAAGATCAGAGGATGGTCTTATGACTGTTAGCCTAATGTTTACGGTACTTTTCTGGGACGTGGGAGACCTCAGTTCAATTCCCCCTTCCGCTGGGGAAAGAGGATTTAAACAGGGGTTTCCCATCTCCCTGGTTACTGCCCAAACCACTGGACTAAGGGATATCCTGATGTGGGGAGGTCTTAAACTCTCCAGTTGAAGCTGTTCCACTTGTATTAAAATAATGAAGACATTAAATATGCATTGGACAAGCAAAGAGTGAGAATGGCTCTATAACCCAGTGGCAAGGTCACTCTTCACAGGTGAGAGACCCATGTTCAGATCCTTTTTTCTCACCATGCCTCTTCAGAGGATTGAACTGGGATGTCCCACATCCTAGGTGAGTGTCCTAGCCACTGGCTGAGAGTTATAAGGAATGCTGCCTCCTTTTCTCTCCCTCCCCCCCCCACCACCTTGGGTTGGTTGGTGTGGAGTTAAGCATGCTCAGATAACTGGACCCTGCAGGCAAGATAAGCCTCACCAAACCAGATGAAGATAGGTGGGGGAATGCCTAGGTATGAGATAGTCATCTGGGAACCTGCCTGAGGCACAATGCACATGCCCAGTTTTGTACCTGAGCCCCTGTGAGGAAGACCTGGGAAACATGATAACAAAGATAAGGTTTATTCCCCTCACTTTAACTCTTCCTCTCCCTCTCCCCCTCCTCCACTCTAGTCCTGGAAATTGTTCCTGGACCCAAAGCTACAGAAACCATCTAGGAACAAATTTACAAACACAAAATAAGTTAGCTAGTTGAAGACACGTAGGCAACTAGAGGACTTTTATAGTAAAAGTTTAGGTATCTACAGGGTTAGGTGGTAGCTGAGTGTGTGTGTGTGGGGGTGGGGGTCGTGGATTGGAGTAGCATCTATGTAGATTAAGGTTTTACTGTTTTAATCTAAGTAAAACAATAAAGAACATACATATACATACACACATACTATCTATGTATAAAAACAAATTTTCCACATTTTTTAGATGTTTTACTGATTTTTTTACTTCCCACTTTTTTTTGCTTGTTAAATATCCTTAACCTCTTTAATTCTGCTGTGAGAGAAGTGGGCACCCTTAAAATCTTGATATCTACAACTAAGTATCTAAATATATTCTGGTGTTCATTCTTTTCCACATTCTATGTGTAGAATTCTGATCCCTTTGAATGGGACTAGTTGCTTGTGTTCTGCTAAATGACAGTAAGGATTCCAGATTCCAGAGGGAACACTGCAACTACCAAGGGGAAAATAAATACTATGATGCAATAAACATCTGGACCAAAATTTAAAAGAGTGACTAGTGATTTTGAGCATCCATGTTGAGATACCTTAAAGGGCCTGATTTTCAGATGGTGGATGCTCAGCACTTTCTGAAAAAAACAGGTCCCTTTAAGTATGTATCTCAATTTGAGAAAAAAATATGAAAGTCGAGGCATCAATATCACTAGCTGCTTTTGAAAGTCTTGACCCAAGATTTTCAATAGCATCTATGGTACTAACTACAGTTGACCTAGGTGACAGGATTCCACTGGAACCTCTGTGCATAATGCAGCATTTGAGACATTGTGCCTCAAAAGAGTACCAGTAAGGCCCTGATTCTGCAAAGACTTATGCATGTGTTTACACAGTGAGTAGTTCTGTTGACTAATAGGACTACTCGTGCTCAAGTCTTGCAGGATTGAGACCCTAGGTTGGTTGCAGCAAAGAAGCTTCACCACAGTACAGCGGGGATGTTGTTAACTCATTAAACTGGTACTGGGGTGTGATAATTGAAAATATACATGGAAGTCATCTCTGAAACTCATTCTGCAGTGATTTATATGGAATTATGAAAAACAATTTAACCACACTAGCTGTTCCAAAAATTTAGTGCCATGAACGTGCTGTGTAAAAATAGATATACTTAAAATAGTATGAAACAATGTATGAATTAAAAGGTACTTCCTGTTTACACCAGTTATAAGTAAGAAAAACATAAGGGCACACCAGATGCTGAAACAACTCCCCGCCCATTTACTTCTGGAATTCACATACATTTTAATGAGGTTTTATAATGGAACAGCAATCCTGTCACATGAGTCGGTAACTGCTTCCCATCTCAAAATATACTGCAATTCTCTATTTTATACTCATTGCATTAACTTTTTAATAAAATATTCTCTTTTCCCCATTTCCTTGTGCTCTCAATGTCTGGAAAAATATGGTATAGATCTCCAGTTGTCTATCTGCATGCTACATTGGTGTGAAATGTTGAGAAAGAAAAAAATCAAACACTTAAGTATTTTTGAGTTTGCAGAATCTTCACTAACATGCATTTTTTTATCAGCTCAGCATTTTACTGAACATCTGTATGCCTGCAAACAGTTTTGTATTCTTTTTACTGCTTTTGACAGTGCATTTCAAAATTTGAGCTGGAATTAGACCCTCCAGCCCCAATCCTGCAAGCAGCTCAATTTGGGCAGAACTCTTCCCATTCAGAGGACACATTTGCATCTAGTGACCATAATGGGCATTGCTGTTGAAGTCACATGATACAGTTTCTGCTTCCCTGCCTGGCTGAGTCTACTACTTCTGGTAAAGAATGTCAGTCAGCAGAAGCTATTAGTCTCTCTGTGGTATATGCTGCATTTTGTGTGTTCACTTTGAACCAGTTAGAAAAAAACACTAGTGAATTAATTTATTCTTGAAGTAATATCTAGGAGCCCCAGCCATGGGTCAGAAGCCCGCTGTGCAACTCACTGAACAAACAGAACAAAAAAAATAGCTTGTGCCCCAAATAGCTTATTGTGTGCTATGGTAATTGTCATGTGATTTACAAACCCATGTTGAGCACAGGCAAAAGGGAAAGGAGAGTCTTCCCTTCTGATGGGGCATACTAACCCTGCACTGGAGAGATGAGGATTAATGCACTGCTCTAGGCCCAAAAGGCCAGGCCCCCCTGACTCTGCTGAGCATGCTCCCCAGTGGATGGATATAAACTGTTCAGAAAGGACAGGCAGGGCACAAAAGGTGGGGGAGTTGCACTGTATGTAAGAGAGCAGTATGACTGCTCAGAGCTCCGGTATGAAACTTCAGAAAAAC
This sequence comes from Dermochelys coriacea, assembly GCF_009764565.3. NCBI lineage: Eukaryota > Metazoa > Chordata > Testudines > Dermochelyidae > Dermochelys > Dermochelys coriacea. Next base: position 80,099,042 of record NC_050068.2, on the reverse strand, counting down.
CTGAGAGTCTCTGGATTAAGTTTAGAAGTGTGAGCAACAAGAGTGATGTTGTGGTGGGAGTCTGCTATAGACCACCGGACCAGGGGGATGAGGCTTTCTTCCAACATCTAACGGAAGTGACTAAATCGCAGGCCCTGGTTCTCATGAGAGACTTCAATCACCCTGATATCTGCTGGGAGAGCAATACAGCGGAGCACAGACAATCCAAGAAGTTTTGGAAAGTGTAGGGGACAACCCTGATCTTAAACACAAAAAAGAAGCTTACAAGTAGAAGATGGGACAAATGACCAGGGAGGAGTATAAAAATATTGCTCAAGCATGCAGGAGTGAAATCAGAAAGGCCAAATCATACTTGGAGTTGCAGCTAGCGAGAGATGTTATGAGTAACAAGAAGGGTTTCTTCAGATATGTTAGCAACAAGAAGAAAGCCAAGGAAAGTGTGGGCCCCTTACTGAACGAGGGAGGCAATTTAGTGACAGAGGATGTTGAAAAAGCTAATGTACTCAATGCTTATTTTGCCTTTGTCTTCACAAAGAAGGTCAGCTCCCAGACTACTGCACTGGGCAGCACAGCATGGGGAGGAGGTGACCAGCCCTCTGTGGAGAAAGAAGTGGTTCGGGACTATTTAGAAAAGCTGGATGAGCACAAGTCCACGGGGCCGGATGTGCTGCATCCGAGAGTGCTAAAGGAGTTGGCAGATGTGATTGCAGAGCCATTGGCCATTATCTTTGAAAACTCATGGCGATCGGGGGAGGTCCAGGACGAATAGAAAAAGGCTAATGTAGTGCCCATCTTTTAAAAAAGAGAAGGAGGAGGATCTGGAGAACTACAAGCCAGTCAGCCTCACCTCAGTCCCTGGAAAAGTCATGGATCAGGTCCTTAAGGAATCAATTCTGAAGCACTTAGAGGAGAGGAAAGTGATCAGGAATAGTCAGCATGGATTCACCAAGGGCAAGTTATGCCTGACTAATCTAATTGACTTCTATGACTTGATAACTGGCTCTGTGGATGAGGGGAAAGCAGTGGACTTGTTATTCCTTGACTTTAGCAAAGCTTTTGATATGGTCTCCCACAGTATTCTTGCCAGCAAGTTAAAGTAGTATGGGCTGGATGAATGGACTATAAGGTGGATAGAAAGTTGGCTAGATTGTCGGGGTCAACAGGTAGTGATCAATGGTTCCATGTCTAGTTGGCAGCCGTTATCAAGTGGAGTGCCCCAAGGGTTGGTCCTGGGGCCATTGTTCAATATCTTCAATAATGATCTGGAGGATGGCATGGATTGCACCCTCAGCAAGTTTGCAGATGACACTAAACTGGGAGGAGAGGTAGATATGCTGGAGGGTAGAGATAGGATACAGAGGGACCTTGACAAATTAGTAGACTGGGCCAAAAGGAATCTGATTTAGTTCAACAAGGACAAGTGCAGAGTCCTGCACTTAGGATGGAAGAATCCCATGCACTGCTACAGACTACGGACCGAATGTCTAGGCAGCAGTTCTGCAGAAAAGGACCTAGGGGTTACAGTGGACGAGAAGCTGGATATGAGTCAGTGTGCTCTTATTGCCAAGAAGGCTAACGGCATTTTGGGCTGTATAAGTAGGGACATGGCCAGCAGATCGAGGGATGTGATCGCTCGTCTCTTCGACATTGGTGAGGCCTCATCTGGAGTACTCTGTCCAGTTTTGGGCCCCATGCTACAAGGATGTGGAAAAACTGGAAAACGTCCAGCAGAGGGCAACAAAAATGATTAGGGGGCTGGAACACATGACTTATGAGGAGAGGCTGAGGGAACTGGGATTGTTTAGTCTGCAGAAGAGAAGAATGAGGGGGGATTTGACAGCTGCTTTCAACTACCTGAAAGGGGGTTCCAAAGAAGATGGATCTAGACTGTTCTCAGTGGTAGCAGATGACAGAACGAGGAGTAATGGTCTCAAGTTGCAGTGGGGGAGGTTTAGGTTGGATATTAGGAAAAAAATTTTCACTAGGAATGTGGTGAAGCATTGGAATGCATTACCTAGGTAGGTGGTCGAATCTTCTCCCTTTGAGGTTGTTAAGGTCAGGCTTGACAAAGCCCTGTCTGGGATGATTTAGTTGGGGATTGGTCCTGTTTTGAGCAGGGGGTTGGACTAGATGACCTCCTGAGGTCATTTCCAACCCTGATATTCTATGATAGGGGGCTGCTTCCTTTTGAATGCTCAACTCACTCTGGGCTGACTGAGGAGGACAGCAGTTGCAGCAACCTCCTGCTGGAAAGCCACTGGGACTCCAAGCCCTCAGGGTCAAGCCTCCTAGCCATGCTGTGGGAAGCCAGTTGATTATGGAAACCAAAGGGGATGACTCACTGTTGCCAGCAGAGGAGACACTGGAGATGAATCAGAGAACACAAGAGGAATCCTGTGTCCAACCCTGAGATGACTAGGGTGCAAACTGGAACGAGAGTAGGAAGTGACCAAGGGAATCAGCTTGGGGGTATCAGGACTGGAACTCTGTCAGGGTTCACGGTTTCATAGGTCCCTGGGTTGGAACCCCATAAAGGGTGGGCCTGGGTTCCCCTACCCTTCAGTCACTCACCATTAGGTGACACCTCTCTGATAATGCTGCTAGTCAAAAAGCAGTCACTGTACCTAATCAGAATAAGTGACATCTAAGCAGTGTTTGCTTAGCTGCTTTACCAGCAGTAGACCATAACCTCCTATACATTAAGTGTCAGCCAGTGGGAAAAGTTCTGCTGTAGTCTTCCCATGTTCACTCAGAAGATAATTATTTTCTCCCTAGGGCAATGAATACTTTCAAAAACAAATCCAGAGATTATATGTTTCTGCCCCGAGGTTAAACAAATATAGTTCTCAGTTTTTTTAATAAGGGGGAATCTACTATATTTGGAAAGCAGAGCCAGAGTGGACAGAGTGGAAAGAATTAAGTTTCTTTCTTAATGTCTGTGTTTATTTTTAAGTAAATTAATATGATACAAATACATATCTATGCATATTATGTACCTAAAGTTGCATTTCTTTGGCACTCAAGTGTACACATACACACACCCACTTTGTGGTAACATCTTTAACTGCATCCCAGAGAGATACCTGGCACAAAACAATAAAAGCAATGAAATGAAAAGCTAAGCGACCTAACAGTACATATCCTCTACTCCTCCATCTACAGGCAGACACATCTTGCCAATACTTCTACTGCCATACAACACACCACAGTCTTAACTCAGCTCCCTCAATTTTCTCTTCTTCATGCAATCGTTCCCTATATTACGTTCCCCTTTTGATGTTGGGAGAAGGTTTGGTGATGTGGCAATGGTTGTTTGATAAAGGGAGTGATGGAAGGCTGACATTCCTAGGAAAACAGCTAAAATTGTGAGCTGATATTTTCAAAGTTGCCTAAGGTATTTATATGCTCTATTAAAAAAATTCCAGAACAACATCATGTTGTGTAACAACTGCTGTTTAAATATATTCACCAGCAAACCAAACACTAAAACACATTACCCAGAAATCAGGCAACAGTTTATTTAAAAAAAAAAGTCATCTTCATCCAGCCCCATTCAACAGATGCAAGTCACCCACCACACTAAGCAAAAGCCCCTGCTCAGTATTTTCAAGACAGTGCCAGAAGCTATCCCCAGGACAATTCGGATCTGCTATTATAAGAGCCCACCCAGAGCTTCAGTCCTCTACAGCAGCGCCAAGAACAACGAAGAAGCCAATGGTTAGAGAAATCCACATTGATTAATGCATTTTACAGTGGGAAGAAGAAATTTGGCAAACAATGGTTGGTGGAATCTCTGGCTCAAGAATTTTGAAAACCAGTGAGCTCTCTAGGCAAGTCCTAGTTCTCATGAAACTGAGGGGGCAGAAACCCTTGGGTTTAAATTCCTTTTATCAACATGATAAATTCGTTTTTCCTCAGCCACATGCATATGCTTACAATATTGGTCTAGTTGCTGCTGGCTAGTTCTGTAACAGTATTGTTTATTTGTATAAAGCACACATTTTAGCAGCACCATATACTTAGTATATTTTCCACTTGCAAATGAAGAATGTTTGGGGCATGTGGAGGCATGACATTTAAGATCAAGTTGCTTAAAACAATGCTGCAAGTGTGTTTTAGAAACAGTCTGTCCCAAGGGGGAATGGTATATTAAATAGGGAGATTCAGTGGAGTGAATTCGCTTTTAATTTTCACAATTTTTTTAATTTTCACAATTTTTTAAAATTTTCTTTGACCAGAAATACATGATGCTTGAATTATTGGAAGGCAATGCCAGCACCACCCTTGTATCTGGTGTATAGTAATCATGGACAAGTACACTGACACTCAGCAAGTCACATCCCATACTTCACTGCAGCCATACAGGTGCTGTAGTGGACCACAAGCAAAATTTAGCTTGTTCTGATTTTTCTAAGTAAAGAAAGCTATAATTAGTGAAAAGTATGACAAAAATATACAGCAGAGATGAAAACAGTGAATAAGTGGGAAAATACCTATCCCCATCTCAGTTAGGGGGACATTTAATTAGACAGCAGGGTGAATATACTGTTACTGGAAGAGGAGTGTGAGCCGAACCCAGGCCTGGGAAAATGCCTCCCCTCAGCCTTATTAGGTCAGAGGACTGTTCCTAATTGAACCAAGAAAAGGGATGCACTGCTTCCAGGTGTTACCTATCAGCTCTGTGTTCTTGGGGAACCAGGGCACAGTACCTAGCCTGTCTGACTCACAAAAGACCTCCCCCCCCGAACCCCTGCTTGAACCAAAACTGATCAGAAGGCTTACAAAAGGCAATGAACTGGCTGTGGGAGACACCTAAACCCCTGGGATATGGGTGACAGGTGTGATTTTTGGGCTTCCTCATTCACTGTGCAGCAACGCTCCTTGTACACAAGCTAAAGATCCCTGCAGTGTCCAAAAATCACTCGAGTTACTACCAGAACAATTGTAATGTGAAAGTGGGAATAGGGATGTGCTGAACCTAGGACCTATGAGGGCGACCGCTTGGAAATGCTGCTTGACCCAGCCTACTGAGTCCAGGGACATATAAGGGGTCAGCTTGGGAGTGCCAGGATCTACAACCTATCCTGAAGGACGATCCCTCCCTCTCAGACCTTGGGAGACAGGCCAGTCCTTGCTTACAGACAGCCCCCCAACCTGAAGTAAATACTCACCAGCAACTCCACTCTAGAGGATTGCCCAAGCAACAGAAGGCTGGCATTCAATAAGTTTTGAACTGTAGTGTGGCCTTGTCCTTCCCTCCTCCACTACCCCACCCGGTGCTTCCCTCCTCACCCACCCCTCCCAGACTACCTTGAAAGTTTCCCCTATTTGTGTGTTTAATTAATAAAGAATGCATGATTTTGAAACAATAGTGACTTTATTGCCTCTGAAAGCAGTGATCGAAGGGAGGAGCTCGGTTGGCTTACAGGGAAAGTAGAGTCAACCAAGGAGGTGGATTTTCATCAAGAACAAACAGAACTGTCACACTGTAGCCTGGCCAGTCATGAAACTGTTTTTCAAAGCTTCTCTGATGTGCAGGGTGCCCAGCTGTGATCTTCTAATGGCCCATGGTGTCTGGCTGTGCGTAATCAGCCGCCAGGCAATTTGTGTCAACCACCCACCCCACCATAAATGTCTCCCCCTTACTCACAGATTGTGGAACACACTGCAAGCAGCAATAACTATGGGAATATTGGTTTCACTGAGGTGTAACCTAGTCATTAAACTGCGCCAGCAAGCTTTTAAACATCCAAATGCACATTCTACCACCATTCTGCACTTGCTCACCCTTTTGTTGAACTGTTCCTTACTATTGTCCAGGATGCCTGTGTATAGCTTCATGAGCCATGGCATTAAGGGGTAGGCTGGGTCCCCAAGGATAACTATAGGCATTTCAACATCCGCAATGGTAATTTTCTGGTCTGTGAAGTAAATTCCTTCCTGCAGCTGTTCAAACAGACCAGAGTTCCTGGAGATGCGAGCATCATGCACCTTTCCTAGCCATCCCACGTTGATGTTGGTGAAACGTCCCTTGTGATCCACCAGTGCTTGCAGCACCATTGAAAAGTACCCCTTGCGGTTTATGTACTGGCTGCCAAGGTGGTCCGGTCCCAAGATAGGGATATGCATTCAGTCTATCGCCCCACCACAGTTAGGGAACCTCATTGCAGCAAAGCCATCCATTGTGTCCTGCAGATTTCCCAGAGTCACTACTCTTGATAGCAGCAGCTCAGTGATTGTGTTGGCTACTTGGATCACAGCAGCCCCGACAGTAGATTTATCCACTCCAAATTGATTCCTGACTGACGGGTAGTGGTCTTGCGTTGCAAGCTTCCAGAGGGCTATTGCCACTTGCTTCTCAATTGTGAGGGCTGCTCTCATCTTGGTATTCTTGAACTTCAGGGCAGGGGAAAGCAAGTCACAAAGTTCCATGAAAGTGCCCTTATGCATATGAAAGTTTTGCAGCCACTGGGAATCATCCCAGACCTGCAACACCATGCGGTCCCACCAGTCTGTGCTTATTTCCCAGGCCCAGAATCGGCCTTCCATGGCAGGAACCTGCCCCATTATCACCATGATGTCTAAATTGCCAGGGCCTGTGCTTTGAGAGAAGTCTGTGTCCATGTCTTCATCACTATTGTGATCATGCTATCATCACCCCCTTGCCTGCTTTTGCAGGTTCTGCACGTACTGCAGGATAATGCGTGAGGTGCTTACAATGCTCACAACAGCAGTGGTGAGCTGAGCGGGCTCCATGCTTGCTGTGGTATGTCATCTGAAGGAGAGCAGAGTTGCAGTGGAAGCTGTGGATGATGACTGTTAGTAGTCCTACTGCGCTGTCTGCTGACAGCAGTAAGGAATCTGCAAGGAAAAAAGGCACAAAATGATTGAAAGCAACAGCAGACATGGAGGGATGGGCGACTGATGACATGTACCAAAAACCACCTGCAACAATGTTTTTGCCCCATCAGGCATTGGGAGCTCAACCCAGAATTCCAGTGGGCAGCGGAGACTGCAGGAACTGTGGGATAGTTACCCACAGTGCAATGCTCCAACAGTAGACGCTAGCCACGGTACTGTGGACGCGCTCCGCCGACTTAATGCGCTTGGTGGGGGACACAATCGACTGTATAAAATCACTTCCTAAAAAACAACTTCTATAAATTCTACCTAGTAGAATAGTGTTCATAGTGTTGACATACCCTAAGCGTTCATGGAACGCTACAGTATTTGATATCCTGTTTTCTGGCAGGGAAGCTTAAGGAAAGAGTAGACATTTTTCCATCCAAATAATGAATATTTTGGTTTTGTGTTGCTAATGTATGCAAGCAAATAACTGATGGAGAGGGGAAATAGCAATGTGCATACAGAGAAGTGAAAAGCTAAGACTGAGACATTCATCCAGTTCTTGGCTGATAAAAGCTGACCATGATGGTGATGTGGCTCTATCAGCCATGTTCTTCTGTTCAAAATGAAGACCACACTGACTCATACTGAAATCACTGAGGGTAATCAAAATACCAGCTGCCCCTTTTGAGCTGTGAAATATTTCTATTCCCTTTGCAGCTGTGTGTACCTGTACTAATCTACAGGGCAGATCTATAGGAGAGCTCAAAAGAGTTTTATTGCAGGCAGTTTTGCCAGAGCATTAAATACTCTTTGTTCATTTAAGGGGGCTGATCAATGATTTTCTCTAAAGGAGTGGGAAAGCTATGTTTAGAATATAATGTATTTTTCTGGTAGCTTTTCATAATCTCAGAGATGAGTGAGATCTATGAAAGGGTCCAAAGTTGCAAGGTGTGGAGCATCATCGCCCCCTTTTGAAAGCAAAGCATGAAGGTTCTCAGCACCTTGCATGATGAACCACAGCACTTTATAAAATTAGGCCCCCAGTTCAACTCCCTGTCAAAGAAAGATGGCATTTGAAGTCCTTTATTTCTCTAACAAGTAGTAACCATCAAAAGGGAAAAAAAAAAAGACATAACTAGTTTGTGTTTTTGACAGATGGTAAACGATAAAGCTGCATTAAAATCAGCCAACCAGTATAAAGTATTCACTGTAGTGTCTGTGAATGTGTATGTGGCTTTGGGAATTATTCTCTAACCTAGAGAATGTAGCTTTTTTTTTTTTTACCCAAAGTGGGAAAAGTGAAATGAGTGTAGCAGATTTGGTGATGATTAAACAATGCCACGGGTAATAAAAACAAGAGAAAGATATGGGAATAGTCTAAAAATGAAAGTTGTAGATTCTGCTGGTGACACAAAGCATATTTGGAGGCATAATTTGTATTTTTATTGGCAAGGACACTTGTCTCAGAAGATGTACCATTCAGCAATTCATTACACTACTTTTCTTATGTGAATAATTGGAATCTCTAAGTTACATAACCTAAAGGGCATAATACAACTCCACAGAGGACAAAGTCAGTGGAAAAGCAATGAAATTAACTTTTGCTTTTACAATATGTATAATCTCCAACAGGATCTTTTTAAGGCCAACACATTTTCCAAGTTTGATGCAAGCTCTTGTCATTTATCTGCTATTTATTTGGGGCGAATATTCATGTCTCCCATATTAAATGACACTAGAGAAGTGAGGTGCACTGCAAATATTGTAATATTTTGTACTTATTTTTTTAAACTGTCTCTTTCCTGGTCAGCTATTTCTTTCTACAACAGTTTTTCCTGCCGTGTGATTGGAAAAGGGTTTCTGGTATTTTCATAAGGTCCAATTCTATACTCCGATATATAGTGAAGTATTTCATAGTAGTCCAACTGATTTCAATGGGACTACATCCAGGGTATTAGTAAAAGTGACAGCTTCTGGGCATTAAAGTGTGCTGATAGTCAGAAAAGTGATTTTGCTTGACATTGAGGGAAATCCTGCTTTCCTTTTACTCACATGAATAAAAGGAACAGAAACTGTCTGTAGGTGTTATGAGTTTCTTTTCCAGTAATGACTTTCAAATACAGGGCATGATTCTTCACATTTACTCAGGTGGAAGAAACAGATTGACACAGCCAGAAGAGTACCCAGAAGTCACCTACTACAGGACAGGCCCAACAAAGTAACAGAACGCTACTAGCTGTCATCTTCAGCCCCAACTAAAACCTCTCCAGTGCATCATCAAGGATCGACAACTTATCCTGAAGGACGATCCCTCACTCTCACAGACCTTGGGAGACAGACCAGTCCTCGCTTACAGACAGCCCCCCAATCTGAAGCAAATACTCACCAGCAACCACACACCACGCAACAAACTCACTAACCCAGGAACCTATCCTTGCAACAAAGCCCATAGCCAACTCTGTCCACATATCTATTCAAGGGACATCATAGAACCTAATCACATCAACCACACCATCAGGGGCTTGTTCACCTGCACATCTACCAACGTGATATAAGCCATCATATGCCAGCAATGCCCCTCTTATGTACATTAGCCAAACCGGACAGTCTCTATGCAAAAGAATAAATGGACACAAATCAGACATCAAGAATTATAACATTCAAAAACCAGTTGGAGAACACTTCAACTTCCCTAGACACTCAATTTAGACGTAAGAGTCGCAACTCTTCAACAAAAAAACCCAAACCCTTCAAAAACAAACTCCAACAAGAAACTGCAGAACTGGAATTAATTTGCAAACTGGACACCATTAAATTATACTTGAATAAAGATTGGGAGTGGGTGTGTCATTACACAAACTAAAAACTATTTCCCCATGCTAATTTTCCCCCTACTGTTACTCACACCTTCTTGTCAACTGTTTGAAATGGGCCATCCTGATTATCACTACAAAAAATTTTTTCTCCTGCTGATAATAGCCCACCTTAATTGATTTGTCTTATTAGAGTTGGTATGGCAACCCCCATCTTTTCATGTTCTCTGTATATATGCATCTTCCTACTGTATTTTCCACTGCATGCATCTGATGGTGTGTTTTAGCCCACAAAAGTTTATGCCCAAATAAATTAGTCTTTAAGGTGCCACAAATACTCATTCTTTTTTCTGATACAGACTAACATAGCTACCACTCTGAAAAGGGGTACTCTAAGTAATCTTATTGATTTCAATGGCACAGTATAGGGCATTGCCCCCACATAAGTGAGTGGGGCAGAATTCACGTATATTCCTGAGATTACAAGTCATATTAAACTTGTGTAATTACACCTACTATTAGCTCAACCTGAAATCTGCAAGCTATGTTTGTGTTTCAGAATTTAGGGCTCTCCCTCCCAAAAAATATCCATAGTCTGAGCTATGGAAAGCACAAAATGCTATAGATATATCACATTAGGAGGAGGTCCATGGACCTTCTGTGTGGAGAAGATAATTTTTGTAATATTGGGTCTTTAGCTGAAAGTTTGTCACTGACTAATAATGTTACGGAAGGAATCAGAAGTTGGAGCTGTTACAGTCTTGCATGTTTTTTTTTTTTCAGAGCATGCCAGCAAGATTTTAGTGTTTGAAAAAAAGTCTGTATTGTTAGTTTGGTTATTCGAGGGGTTTATTTGAGAGAAGCTACTGCAAGCATCAGAAGACTTTGCTCTATGCCTTTCTCTAAGGAGAGTTAATTCTTGGGCCAGATTAGCTTCCTGGGAACCAGGCATTGACCTTGGTTCTGAATTGCCTGCTTACTATTTATGACTGTCTACACTCCAATACTGGTTCACATATTTTAAAATATCTTTCAATGCAATTTATCATCTGGGAGAGATTAGGAAGAGCCAGCTCATCTGACCAACCGGTTCTCTGTGAACCATCAGCACAAGCACTGTGGACCATGGAACACAGCGTGAGAACTACAATGTGCATGAGGTCAGACTAGATGATCATGGTGATCCCGTCTAACCTTAAAGGATATGAGTCTATGTAGGGAATTGATTACAGATGCAGGTAGTTAGAGGCACATATCTATTTAGGGTGAAAGAATAGAAAAGGATATCCAAGGTGAATTTTGTATATTTTTAGACTTTGTGCATATTATATAATTGTGCTTATACATCATTTCTCTTTCCCATCCCACCAGGATAAAACTATTACACTGTAGTGTTTGACTTTATCTACCAGGAAGAAAAGATAATCTCAGTTATCCAAGAGGCCATATTGGCTGCTCAGGAGAGAATGGACAATAGGTGGAGATCTTTACGATGAGATCTTAATGGAATTTTCCTCCCTGCTGAGCCATCTCCTACACATCTCACTGCTGGACAGGATGGTCTGGGCAAATAAAAACAGTACAATACTAATACAAGGCCATATTCATATTCTATTATGTTAAATAGGCTGCTTATCCCAGTTAAAAGAATAACAGCTAAATTCACACTAGCAAATGTAATAATAAAGTTACTCTTAGTAAATATACTCAAAGGATCAAGATCACATTTTTCATGGACTCCTGATGGTCTAGATAAACTGTATTTTTGTATGCACATGGGGTTTTAGTACTTCTTGACTAAAGGAATCCTTGACTCCAGGAATCTTCAGCTGGGGAGACCCAACCAATTGGAGCAACACAAAGGGGCTGTGAACGGGGGCAGAGACTGGCTTGATGTGTAGTTAAATTTTTTTTTTAAAGCATTCTGAATATTTTAGGCTTTTTTGTTGTGAACACTAAGTATCGGAGAAGATTTGGCACTTTCCCACGCTGTCTTCCTGCCAGGATTTACCCAGCTAGATTTGTTTATGCTGAATGGTCATGGTAATATCACGTAAAGCGGGTGGGGAGGGGAGGCGGGGGAGAAATGTTCTAATAGGCACTATTATTGCCATGTCTACATTCAGTTCCAAGCATGCTCCGCTTGATTACATCAGTTTATTTTTTGGTAAGAGCTGTGATTTTGGTTGGATGAGCAGAGGAGATAAGCAATGTGGTTTTGCAATTATAACAAATTTGGTAAACTTACTGTATAGTTTGGCTTCATACATGAGTAATATTAGTAGCTGATGTCTGATGATAAACTATCTCTAGGGACCGTACAAGGGAGGATGACACATTTAGGCTTTAAAGGATTGGATTTTTATCCATAGATGTTGGTAAACAATGTCACCATACTCACACAAACCAACAAAAAAAATGTTTTCATTGATAATTATCCATGTTTACAGATAGTCAAAGTAAGAATTGCTGCTTGACAACTTATTAGTTTCATATATGGTATTTATTTTGTCAATATCACATGTCGAAATATACCATGTGTTTTAATGCTTATAAAGTTTGAATCTCAAGGCCTACTGTCATTAAATAATTATTGTTTCACTCCCCCATAAGTGTGTGTAATTGTGACAATTTCAACTAATAAAGATTTGAAAAATGCTTAAAAATAAGACACATTAGCCGTCCGTTATTAAAAGTTAAAAACCAAATTCTGCCACGTCTATACATATTAAATGTTAACAGAAAAGGCAAGTGGCTAAATGTAATTCTTTTCAAGCTACAGACTATGGCACTGCACCCCTAAGACATGTTCATTTGGCTTCTGATGTGCTGCACATAAGTAGTAGGCAGAACCCCCCCGGCCAAAAAAAAATATGGTTATGTATAAATTAATATGGGCATGGGTATTTCTTTACTGGCATATTTCTAGAATAGAACCTGAAAGCATGTAAACCAATAAAGATCTGTAAATACAACAATTTGTGGTTGGGTAGCCACTGGTTGAAAATCATTTAGAAATTGGCTACACTATGCTGGGTTATGGGAAGCATATAATTTCCCTATCACCTGCAGGTTGGAGTAAGATGTAGTTATTTCCCTCTGTGCAGATTAGGGCCTGATCCAAAGCTTTTTGAAATCAATGGTAAGACTCCTATTGTTTTCAGTAGGCTTTGGATCAGGCTAATAAGAAATCGGAATAAATTTTCCAGATTCATTAAAACTTCATAAATAAAAAAAAGTTCTGCTGGTAGTACTTCTCTGCTCATTATAACTAGATGTTCTTCATTTAAGCATTAGTTCAGCAAAACAATTAAGCCTGTGCTTAACTTTTCATTTCCATCGTGACTTATGCCTGTGCTTAAGTGCTTTGGTGAAACAGGGCATTAAACTTTTGATAAAACTTTACTGAATTGGATTTGTACATACTTTCATTGCTGCATTTTAACAGATAGAGAAAGAAAATCTAAATGGGTGTTTTGTTGCTATGAGCAGTCTCAAAATATCCTAAGAAATAAAAGCTGCATTTTAGCTCTTGAATTTTTAATCTTTCACATTTTAGATATTTCAGCTGATGGGCATAATGACAGGAAATGCAATTAATTCTGGTAATATGGAAATACATATTTCCATGCAACAACATTACATTAAAATGTTAAGGAGGGAAGGAAGAAATAAATGCAAGGGGAAAATAGAAGTTAGTTATCTCCTGGATGCTAATATTGTAGTTCACTTTCTAAATATATGCAGCTCTGTGTGGTGAGAGCAAGAGAGAAGGGACAAACACAGCAGCAGTTGCTGAAAGGAAAGTCTAAGTGCAACAAGTGTGAAGGTGTTGACTCACCACTGGCACCTTCTCATGGCCAAGCACAGTAGTTCTCTCTCCTTGGGGTGTCCTGCCAGTGGCTGCTCTGTAGTGGTCTGCCTTTCTGTGACTTGGCCCTCTGGCCAGGTCACTTCAAAGTCTCTCCCCTTCTAGGGTAGTCCATGAACAAAAAAGCAATGGGAATTAATACAAATTAAGTAAATCAGAGATAGAGGGGAATGACTCCCTCTCAGGGTATATCAGGATCTGGCTCTCCATTCCCTCAGGGAGGGGTCATCACTCAGTGGTTGTCTGGAAAGCTTCAAGTCATCCCTTTCCTCAGGAACTGAGGTTTGCAGATCTGTGCTCTTCCATGATCTAGCCACAAGTGACCTGCTCTGCTCCCTTTTAACTCCTCCTCATCCTGTGAATCTCTTGCAGGTGTGGCAGGGAGGCATTGGCTGAGCCTAGAGCAGCTCATTAACCCCTTGTTGTCCAGTGTGGGGTTTGTATTCCCCATCACATAGGGAATAAGAACAAAGTAGGTAACTTTTTGGCACTCCAATAAATTGCACACAATATTCATACAGGCTTCTGAACTATACAAAAGCCCAAGCCATTACAAAGAGCTCTATTTTGAATGCCAAACCTGAAATAAGAGACATCACAGCAGAGAAACCTATTTCCTAGCAAGGAGAGAGAAGACTAGTAATAGATTGCTACAATTAACAAAAAGTCTTTGTAAATGTTAGGAGTGCTAGTGCCAATGTAGGATCCAGGCCTGTAGTTTTGCTTGAGGTAGTACTTTGAGTTTTGCTTACCTGTTTGATATATATATTCTTACTAATATGTGTGAACAAAGGGATCTTTACTAAGGACAAAGACAGACACTGCATATGTTGCTTTTGACCAAGCCAGATGGGTTTGTTAGTATAATGGGAACAGATAAGAGCAGCTAAAGTGTTAGTGGGCATTGTGGGAGTGTAATATATGAGCTGTTACCTGTCAGCTCTGTGTTCTTGGGGAACCAGGGTGCAGTTCCCAGCCTGTCTGACTCACGAAAGACCTTCCCCCCAAAATATCTGCTTGAAGCAAAACCGATCAGAAGAAAGACTTACAAAAAGCAAAGAAAAGGCAGTGGAAAACACACCTAAACCCCTGGGACAAGGATGACAGGTTTAAGGAAACTCCCCTAGCCTCATTTGCATTGGACATGGGACTGGGAGGCATCTCCATTAGCATACAGAATGGAGAACAGAGATTCCAAGGCAAGAGCCACACACAGCTCTGGGACCAGAAAAGCAGGGAAGCACTGCATGATGGGGGATCTCTGCTCCAGATGTTAATGAACCCAGGCCTGCACACATCCAGCTCAGTCAATATCAGACCAATTCTAGTAATAAATCTTTTATTGGTATCCAAAATAGTGAAACCCCCTAACTGCATTGTGAACTCCCTCCAACGAACACCGCCCATAGCCAGGAATGATCAGTTCTTATTGTCTAGCCTGAACAAAACAACTTTGGTATACTCCCTTGAGCCATCAGTTTACCCATATACAAATCTAATATTCTCCCTTGAACCATTGTTGTTTGCCTATAAAACCCCTTACCCATGCTCAAGTAAGTGTTCTGATACCTGTATCCAGCATCTGCATCAGTTCCATTGGGACTTCATCTTCTCCTGACTGATCATGTTGGGGGCTCTGCCTGTCTCCAGCACTCCGGACCCTCAGCTACCACCCCCCCCCCCCGAATGATTCAAGCTTCACAAAGTGGCGAAAACCCAGCTCTCTATCTCTCTCGATATCGCCTTCTGACCCTGACTTGTGTGATCAGTTATATTTATCTAAACCTGACTTTTATAAACAAATTTAAGTTAGATTTAATATTATAGCTGTTTTGTTTGTTTGGTTCCCCTATGGTTAATAAATAACTTGCTTCTCTCTTTCTCTCTCTCTCTCTCACCCCCCCCATGGGGTTTTTTTTGGCTTCCCCATTCACTCAGCAGCAATGCTCCTCGTATCTAAGCTAAAGATCCCTGCAGTGCCCAAAAATCCTGTGGGGTTTGCTCATCAAGTGGGTTACTACCAGAACAATTGTAACGTGAAAGCGGGGATAGGGACATGCTGAACCTAGGACATAGGAGGGTGGCACCTTGGAAGTGCTGCTGGACCCAGCCTGCTGAGTCCAGGGGCATATAAGGGTGGCAGATTGAAGATGCTGCCCGACCCAGCCTCAGGCATACTCTATTCTGGTGCGGTGCCCATCACATATGAGGGTGACAGCTTAGAGGTGCTGTTCAACCCAGCCTGCTGAATCCAAGGTCCTGTGAGGGTGACAGATTGGAAATGCTGCTCAACCCAGCCTACTGAGTCCAGGGACATACAAGGGGTCAAGCTTGGGAGTGCCGATTAACCTGGTCCTCTCAGATGCACTCTGGTGTGCGTGTGTGTGAGTGTGTGTGTGTGTGCTCATCTGATTCTGGGGCTGGAAGAACCCAGACCTGGGGAACCAAGGACCTGTAGGATAGCTCCACTGGAAGGGAACTTGCAGCAGGGAGAAGTAGAGCTCTGTATGAGAACAAGTGACACAGGCAGTACATTGATAGAATTACAGAACCCCACCCCCCCCAACCAGAAGAGTAATCCTAATAAATGAGCATACCCCAAAGTAACAGGCAAATCTGGTAACAAATTGGTGGAGGAACACAGGCAGCACGTGACCCTAATCATGTGGTACTTGTTGAGTAGTTGCTGCAGAGTGGGGAAACTGAGGCACAGACCTCACCAAACTGTCTCTTTCTTTTTCAGACTAAGCTCCTTTAGAGAGATCCCTCTCTCATAGAATATTTGGTAATATCCTGTAACTTTTAAGTTAAGAATCATGCTTAGAATAACTGTAGGACCATGCAATAAGTAGTTAAAGAGTTGTTCCTTAAAAGTAAAGATTTTAGAGCAATACTGTGACTGTGTGAAAGAGCTTTTGGTAGGGATCATTAGTGAGATAAGGGAAGTAGAGATGGCTGAAAAAAGCCCTTGGCTGCTTGCTTAAGACAGGAGAAAACCAATAGGTTAGAGAGATGGGTAATGAAGAAGGGGAAGTGCCCCTGGGAAAGAGGGTGCTTTAAGGGTGAGAATCCCCTGATTGAAATGAGTCTGAGCTTGGGACAATATTGCAAAACCTTTAAGCCACAGGGTAGTGCAAAGGATGCGGCTGCTGCATGGGCATTATTTTATGCATGTCTGGTCATGGTTGAAATGGCAAAGGGAAGGCAGGAACTGGAGGTGGAGAAAAAGCAGAAAAGCTTAAAATGGTGACTGTACTTAGAAATAAGCAAAAGGATAGAGAAGGCCAGCAGGAATGAAGAACAGTATAAATAAAGAGTTAACACACAAAAATTTTGTTAGAAGAAGCAAGAGCAGCAACTCGCATCCTTGTGGATGAGAATAAGGCAGCCAAGGCAGCAGCAGGTCATCAGAAGTATAAGGCAGAGATTAGTAAATTGCATGCCCAACTTAGCACCCATAATGGGGTGTTAGCAGCTGTAAGGTTGAGAGGATTGCAATTTGGAGCCCCCTGGGAAAATAGAGATACCCCCTGATGCTGACCCCAAAAATCCATTCAATTCTGATTGGCCACACATGCATAATGTTGCCCCTGTTTCCATAAGGGAGGTTAAGCACATAGTTACAGGAGCTGATCTTCTCACAATGGAGCTGGTCATGGCTGTAATAAGATGGTCTCCTAGTCAGTTGAAGGGTATTGCTGAGAGACTGGGACCACTGAACTGTGACACTGCTGTGGCATGGCTGGCTCGCATTTGGAAAATATACTCCTCTGCTGATGGCACGGATTTAACCCAATTGGCTCAGTTATGCGCCTCTCTTTGAGATGCAGATGCTCTGGACATAGGCATATGTTCTTGGGAGTGGACGGACACTGGACCCCGGGAATAGATGATAAGTGCTCTCAAAATATTACTGCCTGCTTCTTCCCTCAAGAAACTATATATAATGGAAGAGCAGAAACCAGGAGAGGCCCCCGCAGCTTACCTAATTCGAAAAGAGATGCTGGCAGCTCTCTCTGATTCATTACCCCAGACAGAAGAGAATGGGATTATCACTTCCTGTTATCAGGGACCTGAATTAGTACAGAGCACTTATGCAGGACTAAATTCTCAGACAAAAATGGCCATCGGGGCTGTGGATATCGAACACCTAACCTGAAATGAACTAGTAGCAAAAATCAAACAGGCAGGAGATTTGCTGTGAGAGACTGGCATCTTAAAAAGACAAATCAGCAAAAAGACTACCTCAGAGCCCGTACAGGATGTCACATTTGCGAATAATGATTCTCGCTCTGCCTATTGCCCTCCCAATTCTAATCGCCCTACCTCCCACAACCCTGGGCAGCGCCGACCCAAGGAACATGATTTGGATGAAGCCGACCCCTTGGGAACATGATTTGGATGGAGCTGGTGAAGTTAGGGGAGAATATAGGAAAATATGATAGTCAGCCCTTCAGCAACCTGATTAATGCTTTGTCTCAGGTCATATGGAGAACAGAGTAAATGCAGGGAACCCCCCCACACCCCTCGGCCCACTGCCCTACAACCCCCCAAAACCATAAGTTGTAAGGGGTGGGACTGTGGGTGTGCATTTCAGGTATAATTATGCCTGCTGAGGAGGGGAGAGTGGGAAACACTGGGAAACAAGGCTCTGCAGCTTCAGAGTTATGGGACACATGTTTGCTGGAAAATAATCCCAATAAACATCGCATTGCCTGCACTTCAGACTTCTGGTCTTCTGCTTTCTGTCTGCGTGATAAGAACCAGGGGAGAGGGTGAAAGGAAAGCCCTTTAGCTGTAAAGTATCATTTTAAATCCCCTCCCAAGTTTGCATGTATAGTACTAAATGCAACAAACGCATTAATATTAGACTGAAGGCCCCACCACTTGGCCCTAACATAACTACAGTTCAGGTGTGTCAGCACTTCTGACTACACTTCTTGGGACATATTGTGCCTGTCTCGGTTCCAGAGTACCTACATCCATATTTCCCCCTCCATGGTCCCTCGAGGGCACCCACTTAAGGATTTCTGGCTCTCAGCAATTACCTCTCTTGGGTGGAGACTCACAACATCTCACTTCCTTCTGACTTGGGGTTTTAAGGCCGCACAGCTCCCTGATCTACATTGTGATATCCCCAGTTCCTATGCTTTGCTTATCTCCGACAGCTATGACTAGTTACAAGTTACCACAGAGCTCCTTCTAAGCAAGCACAATTATTCTTAAGTTAAAAGCATTACAGAGAAATCATATCAAAACAATAGAAGAATTTACACTCATGCTAAAAAGCTTACTGGAAGTCACCACCAACTCCAACAAATGGCTATAGTAGGTGTCAGTCTTTCAATCCCAACTCAGTTCAAGTTTGGGCTAGTTATCTGAAAGTCCTGTCTTTTTCTGTTGGTCTCTGGAAAACCCAGTTTGACCCAGAATATGTGAGTCTCCCCAGGAAGTGGTAGCTCTCTGGAGGTGTTATAACTTAAGAGATTTGCCTTATTCATCCTCTACTGTTTTTACTTCCTGGTGAAGCTGTGGTTACCCTCCCCACATAGAGTGCATACAATCCCTGGCTCACAATGATACATAAACTAGGGAAATACAATCTAGATGGAGTTACTATAAGGTTGGTGCATAACTGGTTGGAAAAATCACTCCCAGAGTGTAGTTATCAGTGGTTCACAGTCATGCTGGAAGGACATAAATGGGATCCCACAGGGAGCGGTTCTGGGTCCGGTTCTGTTCAATATCTTCATCAGTGATTTAGATAATGGTATAGAGAGAGTACACTTATAAAGTTTGCATTTGATACCAAGCTGGGAGGGATTGCAAGTGCTTCGGAGGATAGAATTAAAATTCAACATGATCTGGACAAACTGGAGAAATGGTCTGAAGTAAATAGGAGGAAATTCAATAAGGACAAATGCAAAGTACTCCACTTAGGAAGGAACAATCAGTTGCATACATACAAAATGGGAAATGACTGCCTAGGAAGGAGTATTGCAGAAAGGGGCCTGGGGTCACAGTGGATCACAAGCTAAATATGAATCAACAGTGTAACACTGTTGCAAAAAAAGCAAACATCATTCTGGGATGTATTAGCAGGAGTATTGTAAGCAAGACATGAGAAGTAATTCTTGTGCTCTACTCTGCACTGATTAGGCCTCAACTGAAGTATTGTGTCCAGCTGTGGGCACCACATTTCAGGAAAGATGTGGACAAACTGGAGAAAGTCCAGAAAAGAGCAACAAAAATGATTAAAGGTCTACCTATGAGGGAAGATTGAAAAAACTGGGTTTGTTTAGACTGGAGAAAAGAAGATAGAGGGGACATGATAACAGTTTTCAAGTACATAAAAGATTGTTACAAGAAGGAGGGAGAAAAATTGTTCTCCTTAACCTCTGAGGATAGGACAAGAAGCAATGGGCTTAAATTGCAGCAAGGGTAGTTTAGGTTGGACATTAGGAAAAACTTCTTAACTTCAGAGTGGTTAAGCACTGGAATAAATTGCCTAGGGAAGTTGTGGAATCTCCATTATTGGGGATTTTTAAGAGCAGGTTGGACAAACACCTGTCAGGGATGATCTAGATAATACTTAGCCCTGCCTTGAGTGCAGGGGACTGGACTCTCGAGGTCCCTTCGGGTTCTCTGATTCTATAAACTATTCATACACTTAATACAATACGGTCTTCCAAAGATATTGCAAGAAGTTGCCATATCTATGACAGGGCCATCACCCTTTTAATAAGCAATGGGGAGTTCTACTTAAAAACTCATGGCACAACATGGTCTATTTTATTCAGAGACTTAATTTGCTACAAAATTAAACATAGTGCTTATTTTTTAATTATATATGGCAAAATATATGGTTTGTGGGTTCAGGTGCTCTTTGTACTTCCAATGCCCAGAGATTACTTCAGTTTAAAAAGATGATTTATGTTTCTATATAGAAAGAGAAAATATGTATTGTAACTGAAGTAACATTTCAGATAATATATAGGGCCTTTGAGTGTCAAATTAATTGAACACTGAGTTTTGAAAGCAGTAACAGATCAGTAAACCATTTTTTAAATTTTTTTTAAAAAATAAGGATTTTAGCATTCAGACATACAGTACAGAAAAGCACTCTATATGGATTACACAGCATATTGCTTTTTTAAATACACAGCAGTTCTAGAGATTAAAGTTCCCTGAATACACAAGAACATATTGTGGTGTTGTCACCATCTATTGTGCTAGTAATCTGGATTAAGTATCATTAGCAGTACAAACAAACATGATGACACCAAGAGGAGTATTTCTCATATAGAGACTAATGACAGGACTAAGTATGATCTAGATCATCCCTGACAGGCATTTGTCTAAACTGCTCTTAAAAATATTGAATGATTGAGATTCTGCAACCTTCCTAGGCAATTTATTCCAGTGCTTAACGACCCTGACAGTTAGGAAGTTTTTCCTAATGTCCAACCTAAACCTCCCTTGCTGCAATTTAAGCCCATTGCTTCTTGTCTTATCCTTAGGTTTCAGAGTAGTAGCCGTGTTAGTCTGTATTCGCAAAAAGAAAAGGAGTACTTGTGGCACCTTAGAGACTAACAAATTTATTTGAGCATAAGCTTTTGTGAGCTACAGCTCACTTCCTTAGACATTAAGGAGAACAATTTTTCTCCCTCTTTCTTGTAACAACCTTTTGTGTACTTGAAAATAGTTATGTCCCCTTTCAGTCTTCTATTCTCCAGACTAAACAAACCCTCATAGGTCATGTTTTCTAGACCTTCAATCATTTTTGTTGCTCTTCTCTGGACTTTCTCCATTTTTCCACATCTTTCCTGAAGTGTGGCATTCAGAACTGAACACAATACTCCAGTTGAGGCCTAATAAGCATGGAGTAGAACAGAAGAATTACTTCTTGTGTCTTGCTTACAAACACTCCTGCTAATACATCTCAGAATGATGTTTGTTTTTTTTTCCAGTGTCACACTGTTGACTCATATTTAACTTCTGATGCATTATGATGCATTATGATCTCCAGATCTCTCTGCAGTGCTTCTTCTTAGGCAGTCATTTTCCATTTTG
Source organism: Dermochelys coriacea (assembly GCF_009764565.3). Taxonomy (NCBI): domain Eukaryota; kingdom Metazoa; phylum Chordata; order Testudines; family Dermochelyidae; genus Dermochelys; species Dermochelys coriacea. The sequence goes on along the minus strand of NC_050068.2, from coordinate 80,077,436 downwards.
CAACTGAATGTTCCTTCCTAAGTGAAGTACTTTGCATTTGTCCATATTGAATTTAATCTTATTTACTTCAGATCATTTCTCTAGTTTGTCCACATCATTTTGAATTTTAATCCTATCCTCCAAAGCACTTGCAATCCCTTCCTGCTTGGTATTGTCTGCAAACTTTATTAGTGTACTCTCTATACCAGTATCTAAGTCATTGATGAAGATATTGAACAGAACCGGGCTCAGAACTGATCCCTGCAGGATCCTACTTTATATGCCCTTCCAGCTTGACTGTGAACCACTGATAATACTTTCTGGGAACAGTTTTCCAGTTAGGCATCCACCTTATAGTAACTCCATCTAGGTTGTATTTCCCTAGTTTCTTCATGAGAAAGTGACACCAGACAGTATCAAAAACCTTACTAAAGTCAAAATATACCACATCTACTGCTTCCCCACATCCACAAGGCTTATTACCCTGTCAAAGAAAGCTATCAGGTTGGTTTGACATGATTTGTTCTTGACAAAGCCATGCTGACTGTTACTTATCACCTTATAATCCTCCAGGTGTTTGCAAATTGATTGCTTAATTATTTGCTCCATTATCTTTCCAGGTACTGAAATTAAGCTGACTGCTCTGTAATTCCCCACGTTGTCCTTATTTGCTTTTTTATAGATGGGCACTATATTTTCCCTTTTCCAGTCCTCTGGAATCTCTCCCGTCTTCCAAGACTTTTCAAAGATAATCGCTAATGGCTTAGACACCTCCTCGGTCAGCTCCTCGGGTACTCTCAGTTGTATTTCACCAGGCCCGTATGATTTGAAGACAGCTAACCCGTCTAAGTGATTTTTAACTTGGTCTTTGCTACACACAGGAGCAGTCCCACTGAAAATAATGGGATTACTCATGTGCTTATAGTCAGACATGCTTAAGTGCTGTGCTGAATGGCTGACATAGGCCAGGGCACAGTATTGAATCAAATTACAAGCTTCTAAAAGGCATTTACTATTACTGTAACATCACTCCGTGAGAGTTTTGTCTGAGTAAGACTTCAGGATTTGCCCCATAATAGATAACAGTTTGATTAGAAATTGCTTAACTGAATCTCCTCCCCACCTGTGACCCTCGAAGTGCCTTAGTGCCACCTGACAGAAGGCCCACCATACTGTAACTCACGAGTCCTGACACAGTCATCACCCCCAACACACTGTTTTCACCATATATATCTAAAAGGTCATGCAAGATATCACATGTAAACTGGTGAGACACTGATCCAGAAAAGCAGTGTGTGACATATGTATGGGTTGTGTACAAAGAGCTATAGACGTGTGCTAGAATTATGTTCTTAAAATGTATTTTTAAGGGAGGCAGTGTATAAACCAAGCCTGCCTGGGACAGGGTCGACTTGCTTCCTGTGAGTGCCCCTGCTGGCCGGATGCATGCCTGCACTCTCTGCTTCGTGCTGCTTAGGGTGACCCATTGGCATTTAACTTTTCTCAAGTAGGTTTTCAGTGACTCAACTCTCTGGCAAAGTCTCACACAATCTGTATGTACAAAACAATACAGACCCCTTCCAGGTACAAGTCCAACAGGGCCTATCTCAGTGCCCTCAGTACAGTCTCTTTATCTGTAGCCCCATCCCTGGGGCTCAATCCTCAATCTGTCCAACAGGGCCTATCACAGTACCCTTGTTGGCAGTGTTTTCACCTGCAACCCTCCATGGGCTCAGGTCCACAATCAATCCCACAGGATCTATCACAGTACCCTGGTTCAAACTGACTCTCAGCCCCTTCTGATCTCTCTCTCTCTCAAGTGGTCCCTGCTCTGGAATGGAACAGTGCTCCCAGGGCTTCCCCCCTGGAGACTCTTCTCTTGGTAGGAAACCTCACTGGCAGCAGCTCTCCAGCTGGGTCATGAGTTCAGTTCAGTCACCTTCCAGGGGGATTACAAAGTCTAAAAATGCTGACCTCATTGAGGTCCAGAGCCCCCTCCTTGGGCCTGTTTAATCTCCCCTTCTTCAGGGCTTTTGCCCCCTGCATGTGGTGAGGGGGGAACCAGGCCACCCACTACTCCACATCCCAGCCCCGGGACTCTATAAATAACAGACACATGCTGCATCCCTTTCAACTTTCTGCTACTGTTCCCTGGGCCACTTCCCTGCAGCCCCTTCACCTTCATCTCAGGCTGAAGTCTTTCTTGCATTCCCTCAGCCAGCCAGAAGCACCTTCCTTGTTCCCCAACTCCCTGCCAGCAATTATTCTGTCTAGGTACTGCAACCAGCCAGGAGCATCCTCACTCCTAGGGCACTGTCCAACAACTAACTCCACTCTGTCCAGCAGCACCTTTTATGAGAGCCTGCTGGATTCTGATTGATTGCTCTCTGCAGCCTCTCTCTAGTTGGCTGCTTCCCCTGTAGCCACTCTATGCAGCCTGGAGGACTCACTTCCATTGCTCCTTTTCAGGAGCGTGTGTACTACCCCGCATCACACAGCCCTAGACAAAAGAAGGTGGATTTACCAGTTTGACCACCTTGATTACAGACAAAAGACAATGAAAGTAATTTACATATCAGGTAAATAAAGCAATCAAGTAAACAAGCGACAGAGGAAACAACTTAGTGAACTTGAAAGTCTGAGTCTGCAGCCAGGAAGTCTTCCTGACTCTTGTGATGAACACAATGGAGTCTGGAAATGTAAGGGAGAGCAAAAAGACATTTTAGTTATCCATCACGTAAGGGACATAGGAACAACATATTCTGAGCTTTTGACAGTTGGATCCTCTTGTCCTGAACAGCAGGAGCTACCGATAACTTGCTGTAAGTGAGAAACTGTTTTAGCCAAAGAACTTGCTAGAATTAAGTTTTAGTCAATAGAAAGCAGGTTTTCTTTTCTTTTGGTTGTAACCATACCTGTCTCTTTTTCTCTTGCTTAGTATCACTTAAATCTCTGTTCTCTATGAATAAACTTGTTCTTAGTTTTCCTATCAACCATCTCAGTGCTATTGTATTAAACTAAAGTGTGAGGCTTCGGATAATGTAACAGTCTGGTATGAATACTGTCTCTTTGGAGATAGTGTACCTTAATAATTTTTGTGAGTGTCCAGTGAGAGGGACTGGACACTACAGAGAGAACTCTCTGGGGAACTCAGGAACTGGTGTTCACTGATTGTTAGCTAAAAAGCAAAGTAAAGACTGATGCAGTCTCAAGGGATGAGATGGACAGAGTGGTGTGACCGGGAACTGACCCAGTCTAATCTCCAGTAAAGGTCACTCTTGCTAAGGCAGAGGGATAACAGAGAGGGTTACAATTCTAGGTGTCCCTAGCAGAATGTCACACTACCTCTCTCTGAATCTTGGTCTGAAAAATGAATTAAACCTTTTCTGGGATTCAGTATACTTTGCTTAACATTTCCCCTCACTCTTTTTCATTTCTCTGTAATCTGGATAGGTATTCAAGTGCCAAAATACACTGTTCTTACAGCATTTCTGGCTCATTGTTGCAGATCTAAGAAGAATTAGATAAGTATCCAAATGTTAAGCTGTTTATCCAAATAAAAAAACATCTTGGAACCTCCTGGGGTTCATCCATCTCCAATTTGGATATTATGTTCCTTTGTGACAAAGCTCTAACAAGAAACTAGACTAAAGGAATCAGTTCTGGAAAGAATAATTTTATAATGAGAGCAGGAAATGGAGAGTAAAGTAGTTAACCCATTCTTCATATAGAGACAAATTATGAATGTCCTCACAAAGGTGTTATGGGTGGGAGGGGAGGGCACAGGCAACTCATCCACTGCATTCTGGTGGAGGAAGCAACCACAATTTTTCAGCCATTGCTCCGAGCACAATAGAAGCCATCCTACATTCAGTTCCTTGAGTTCTTCATTCCAGTCAACTTCCCTAATTCCATTAATTTCTTAAAGTTTGCCTTTTTTTAAATTAAGGACTCTAGTTGCAGACTTATTTTTGTTTATCCTTCCATTTAGTTTAAACTTATTATATTCATGATCAATCAAACCACGTTTGTCCTCTACAACCAATTATTCTATGAAGTCCTTGTTTTCACCAATACTAAATCTAAAATGGCATGATCTTTTGTTGGTTCAGTGACTATTTGGTGAAGAAATCTGTTGGCTATCACATCTAGGAATATATGGCCTTCTCATTATTAGTAGCACTTGTCCTTCAGTCTATAGGGGGAAAATAAGTCTCCCATAATCACATATTAAATATTAAAGGGGTCTCTATCCACATCCAGATTGGATCCTGGGAGTCTGTACAGACTCCAAGCTGTATTCTAGTGCAGTGGTTCTCAACCAGGGGTCCGAGGCCCCCGGGGGGCTGTAAGCAGGTTTCACGTGGGCCACCAAGCAGGGCCAGCATTCGACTCATTGATACTCATGGCAGAAAGCTGAAGCCCTGCTGCATGGGGTTGAAGCCCGGACCCTGATCCCCACCACCTGAGGCTGAAGCAATGTAGCTTTCCAGGGGCTCCTGTGGCATGAGGCCGCAGGCAATTGCCCTGCTTGCTACTCCCTAATGCCAGTCCTGGCTTTTATCTTCAGAAAACCTGCTATTGTGACACAGTTGGACCATGGAGTTTTTATAGCATGTTGTGGGGGGTGGGGGCCCTCAGAAAGAAAAAGGTTGAGAATCCCTGTCCTAGTGGTTCTCTGTTACTTTTCTTCCCCAAAGTGATTTTGACCCAAACAGATTGTAAAGAAATTAGAAGTGATGGAATGGATAAAACAGTCTACCTCAGCATAATATACAATGCTGCTTCACCACCTTTGCCTTTATTTGTCTTTCCTGAACAGCACATACCCTTCAATACCTGTATTCCAGTCATGACTACTATTCAACCATGTTTCTGTCATAACTATAATATCTGGTTTCATTTCCCACACCAGTATTTCTAATTCCTCAATTTTGTTACCCAATTTTGTTGCATTTTTGTTCAGACATATTAGCTGTTTCTGCTTGACTTCACCCAGATTCCTCACCTGATTAGGTACAATCATTTTATTGCCTGTATTACCTACCTCACTGTTACTGTCAGTGGCATTAGCACTATCTTTCTTCTTGTTGCCCATTCTCCTACCCTCTGTTGTTCCTTTCTCCAATTCTGCATCCTCTTTCACTTGATTTTCCTCCTGCTCAGTATTAGAATCAGGCATAGTGATTACATAAGAATCTCCTAACTGTCTCCTCCAAATTCCTAGTTTAAAGCTCTTGCAAATAGTTGTGCCAACCTACATCCCAGAAGTTTATTTTCCTCCCTACTTAGATGGAGTACCTACCATGAGAACAGTCCTCTGTCAGTGAATGCCTCCCAGTAGTCAAACATCTCCAAACCTTCCTTATAGCACCATTGCCCAAGCCATCTGTTGATCATCATAATCTTGTCTCATCTTTGCTCTCGTCCTCTTCGGACAGGTAGAATCCCACTGAAGATCACCTCCATTTCTTTAAGCATCTTCCCCAGCCTGATCTAGTCTTCCTTGATGCATCCCAGCAAGACTCTAGCAGTATCATTTGTTTCCATATGAAGGACGATCAGGGGATCCCACAGAAGGATTCTTTCTCACTTCCATTAAGATCCTCTTCAGCCTCAGGTCCACATTCCGAACCTTAGCTCCCAGCAAACAGAACACCCTTCTGGTCTCCAGATCAGCTCTGGTGACAGGCCTGTCTATTCTTCTTAGCAGAGTCCCCAATCACTTAGACTTTCCTCTTGCTGGTGTTGTGCAAATTCTCCAGCTTTCCCACTTCTGTTCTTTCTGGCTGCAAGTCTTCTTGTCTTCTGTTCTCATTTGCAATCTTCTGTGAGTCATCCTCTGTCCTCTTTTGGCTCTGAACTGTGGCTATCTGAATTGTCTCTTCCCCTCTACTTGTAGGACTAGCCACTCTTCCCTTCTTTCTTGGTCTCCCATTGTCTATTACTGCCTGCCTCTTCCCTTCATTTCCAACTCAGTAAACCTGTTCTTCAACTCTATTTCTCCTTCACTAGCCAGTCTTTTCCTCTGCCTTGTTCTTGTAGTCACATACTTCCACTAGCCACTTGCCTCATCCAGCAGTTTTCCCTCACAGTTCTCTGGTCCAGAATGCATCTACAAGTCTTGAGATTTTCCTTTAGTCTCCTGTTTACTTCTCTCCATATCCACTCAAATCCTCTTTGAAACTCAACCATAGTTTCTATCTACATCTCTAAACCTTGGACCGTCTCTTCCATCATATCTAACAGGCATACAAAGGAAACACCTTTCAGGTATCCTCTCCAGAATATTGTACATCCCACAGCTTCCACATCCAGTCATCTGCATTGTCTTTTCCATTCCTTGGTTTACTACCACTGCTACCTCTGTAGATGTCATAGCCTTTCCCCCTAAGCTCCTATCAAGAAGGAAAAAAACACTACACACACACACACATACACACACAAATAAACAAACCAACCATCCTCCCCCTCTCACAAAAACACCACACACCCTCCCCCAAACTCTCCTTACAAATTCCAACTCAAACGCCCCTGTTTTCAGCTCTGTTTGCTGGCTCCTATGCTGCTGCTCCTGTGTAGTTGTAATCCTATGGTCCTCCTCATATTCTTTGCTTTGAAGGATAAAACTAATCAAAAAATCAATTTGTACTAGTCCAGAGCCATCATGCAATATAAGCATTAGAATGATTAACTTCAAGGGAAACAAGAAGTCATACTGTAGGCGCCTGCTTTTCAAAAATGATGAGTACCTACACTCACATTGATGCCAAATGAAGTTATAAGCAATCAGCATTTATAAAAACTCAGGCTCACTGTGTTCTGAATGGGTTCCAGTGGTATCTCGAAATTACAGCATTTCTTAGTACAGCAAATGGCCGAATGATTGTGCTAGTGAAACTTAAAATGGGCAATTCCACAATGAAAAATGACTAAAATAGCATAATGGTGCTCCATGTTTATTAGAGAGACATGGTGGGTGAGGTCATATTTTTTATTGGACCAACTTCTGTTGGTGAAAGAGACAAACTTTTACGCTTGCACAGAGCTCTTCTTTGTGTCTGGGAAATGTATGCAGAGTGTCACAGCTAAATACAAGATGAAACAGATTGTTTAGCATAAGTAGTTAACACATATTTCAAGGTATCATTCAAAATGAAATGGCCTGTTAACACACCTCCAGTCACTGGGGGGAAAAGCAGCAGTGAGGAGTTGTTAGCGAGTTATAGGTTGTTGTAATAAGTCAGAAATCCAGTGTCTCTATTCAGTCCATGATTTTTAGCGTCTAGCATAGTTATGAATTTAAGATCATCTTTTGAAAGTGTTGGGTAGGATTCTTTTGAGGATGAGGATTGATAAGTCAGATATAGAGTGATCGCTTTGTGAAACTATTCAAACACTAATGCATCCGATGAAGTGAGCTGTAGCTCACGAAAGCTTATGCTCTAATAAATTTGTTAGTCTCTAAGGTGCCACAAGTACTCCTTTTCTTTTTGCGAATACAGACTAACATGGCTGCTACTCTGAAACCTATTCAAACACTGATGATCTAGTGTGTTTGTCTTTTATCATTTTCCTGTGTGAGTTCATTTGAGAGCACAGTGATTGTCTGGTTTCACCCACATAGTTGCTAGTTGCTATTGCGGCATTTAGTGCACTGGATGAAGTACACACATGTCATGCTAGGTATATGTAGGACCCCATGGATCCTAAAAGTCATGTTGTGGGCGATGTTGATCATTGTAGCAGTGGAGATATGTCTGTAGGGTTTTCATCTGTTGTTCTGGCAGGGTCTGGTGCTCCTTAGAGTAGGAGTGTCCTGGTCTGTTGGGAGCTTGCTTATGATGATGAGCTTGGAGAGGTTGGGGGGTTGTTTGAAAGCCAGAAGAAGGGGTTCAGGAAAAATTTCTTTCAGGATGGGGTCCTCACTGAGTATGGGTTGTAGTTGTGTGATGATACCCCATGTAGGTTCTGTGTTTATTGTTTATCAGTGATGTCATATCAATTATGCTTTGTTTATAAACAAAGTAATGCTTTTTCTTACTGCCAGGCGTGAAAACTCAATTTATGAAGACACTCTTTAGAGTAGAACTGTAGGTTGGGATATCATTGGTTTCAGTGGGCTTTAGACCAGGCCTTTTCATAAGAAGTTGGATGTGTGTTTCAAGAGGGACATTAGGAATGCTAAATATTGCTAGCAGCACATAGTGAGCCCTCTGGCTTCAATACATTTTTTAAAAATTGTTTATGTGCAGCATACTGTGCATGACTGATAGATGTAGATGAAGGATGGTCCAATGGTTAGACTACTGTCCTGGGACTCAGGAGACCCATATTCAAAGCCCTGCTCCACCAAAGACTTCCTGCATGACCTTGGGCAAGTCACTTTGTTTTAGAACCACAGCAGCAATAACTTAACTGTTTCACTCCAGGCGGTGTCAGAAATAGATCAATGGAAACACAGCAATTCCATCTGATAAAAGATTAATGCAAGTAAACATGCTCTATCTAAAACTGCAGTTTATTAGATTTAAGCATACACAGACATAAACAATAGCTTTAGAACATCCCAAACATTTACCTAAAATCTGGAATGGTATTGAGTAATTAATAGCAGGTTTGCAGTGGCCAGTTGCTCACCTGCTGGGGAGAAAAGGTGTCAGGAAAACCATCTCTTAAGATGGCTTCAGAGTACACTCCAAAGTACACTGTGTTAGCTATTCTTTTATAATTAACTTCAGAGTGACCCCTACTAAATCATCACTTTTCCTAACTTTCAATAAACTACTTATCAACAAACATTCCTAACAATTTTGATTATAATAAGGGAGAGGGATAGCTGAGTGGTTTGAGCATTGGCCTATTATGTCCAGGGTTGTGAGTTCAATCCTTGAGGAGGCCATTTGGGGATCTCAAGCAAAAATTGGGGATTGGTCCTGCTTTGAACAGGAGTTGGACTAGATGAGGTCCCTTCCAACCCTTAAAAAATCTATGATTATAAGCTTCTATAGCAAATTCAAGGTTTTCTGTCTGCTTATTTTCTTTCTGTCTCAATTGCTGACTTTTTCTCTCCCCTCCTCCCATTCTGATTCGCAGAAACTGCTAGCTAGTTTTGACCTTGCCTCTGAAAGCCTATTCTATGTGATTTAATATGTTTTAATTAACCCTATACTATGTGGTGTTCTATTTCATTCATTCATGGTGGCTGAATGCACATAATATGGTTGCAATTGGCTTGATCACATTCTGGGATACACCCCCCTCCCCCCCAAAAAAATCTAGGGTAACAATTTAGGATACAAATTTCAAAAGTATCTACATGACTTAGGAGCCTAAATCATATTGACTTTGTCCTGACTTTGGAGAATCAATGGGACTTAGGCACCTAAGTCACATAGGCACATTAGAATTTTTACCATTATTCTCCCTCTGCTTCAGTTCAAATAATAGCACTTCTCTACCTCACAGGGCTGTTGTGAGGATGCATAAATTAAAGATTGTGAGGTGCTCAGATATTGTGATAATGGCAACCATATACTTACCCACAATAGATAAAGAGGGTATGAAAGCTGTCAACAAACTTTACCAAAACATCATAAAACAATTTAATTGAGATGAGAGCTTATTGCCTGAAATCTAAATTAGTTTCCACTGGGAATTTACTCTTGGTGAGGGTAGACAATACATCATGGGAGATGGAATATAGCTGGGGAACCCAGCCCATAAAGGAGAATAGGTATATGGACAATCAAACTACAACTTTCATGGATAGTTGTTTTGCTTCCCTGGCATTGTCCCTTTTGCCTCCTGGACAAAGTGACCCTTAGATCCAAGTCTATTTTTTAATATTATACTGTTAGTTCATTTTTTTCTTTCTTCCTCCTTACTGCCCTCAACCGCCTCTCTACTTACTACTTAGTTCCTTTTAGGATGGTTGTTTTAAAATATAAGCTATCCCTGCAATTTCCACCATTGACAGGACCTCTCCCTCTGCATAACCTCCCTGTCATTGGACATATGCTCATGTGAGGCTGTAAGTCCATTGAGGCCTGGCAGGTTCTTTCCTGCTCTCACTGCTTCTTGTCAGAGGGAAGGGGCAGGCCTTTGTAGGTGTCTGGTATAAGAGGGCAAACTGTCCTTTGGCCAGTCATTGTGCATATGCACTGATGTCACTCTGGGTTGGAGCTATGAAGGTGTCACCAGGGCCTATTACTTACTACACTGCTTACATACCATTCTTTCCCTATACTCAACACTGATGCAAATACAGAGTCCAGACCTGCTGAAATAATCTGAATATGAGGGGGCATTGTACCCTTATACTCCTGAAGGTGTGGGTTTCTGGGGCCAAATCCAGGCTCTACAGAGATTATTGGAGAAGGAACTCATCTAGATTCTTCACTCTGTTCCCTGATGCTACTAAAAATATAGGCCACCTCCTCACCGTTGGTGACGTTTCTAATTACATTGACTTGGCTTTGCTTCTTCTGTATTAAATTACATCTTTATAAAATATTCAAGCAGTTTTTTAATTAGTCATCTTTAAAAATATATTTCATTGCAATAGTCTGTTTCAGTATGCATTTGAAAACTGACCATACTGTCCATTAGACATTACCCCTTTGGCTCAATGATCATAACTTTTGAGACAGGCATATATCTAGCTTTGCAAATGTCACTAATGAGTGATTGCCTAATCAGTTCCTATATATCAAAGTTTGTTCAAACCCTCATTTCCCTGTCCAATTTGATAACTAGCTGCTCAATAAATGTGTTTATTTCTGTAGGATACAGAGATATGTATGTGTTGGGATAGGATGGGTTATTATTTTATGAGCTTTGCATAAATATAATTTGCAACTCTGGTAATAGTTTAATGCAATATTTCCTAAAGGAGTTTGGAGAAGGGACAACATATTAAATATACTTTCTACACAGTATATCCTTATTGAAATATCACAGAAGATCAAACTGTAAGGGACACGTTTTATTTAACTAGCTAGGAAAGTAATATAGCTAGGGATATTAAAAAAAATTCATATAAATTGTGGACTTGTCCTAGAAAAACTTATAGTCTTCTATATGTTTGGGGTCTGATTCTACACACATTGACATCAATTGGAATTGTTTTGATTGTGGGCCCCCTTTAACATTTGTTTCACTGGATTAACTTGCCTAGTATATTGTTGGTGCTTTTTCTAACATCAGTGACCCATTCAGACACCACCACTGCCCCTTACTGAACTGTAGCAGAACTCGAGGGCCTTGCAGATCAGCTTCCCAGTGGTGGAGAAATCAATGATGCAGAGTCTGGATATATTGTAAAGTGTACACCAGTCCTAGAACAGAGGTGATCACAAACAGCATGCAGGCAATCCCTTCTTTGAGGAATCACAGCCCAACACCAATACTTTGTTCCTAGAGAAAAATCTCTCCTTTAGAAACTGACTAATCAGACACTAAGGCATTGCACAAACTTTCCAGCTGCTTGCATATCTTCCTGTCCAAAAGCCATTGCTCCCACCAGAATCTTGCATAATGCAAAAGTAATGCATGGCACATTTTTCCGGGTTTGAACATTTGTTTGCACACTTAAAAAATTAAAGAAAGAAAGAAAGAAAGAAAGAAAGAAAGAAAGAAAGAAAGACTATGTGTAACAGCATCACCTCATGACACCTGCCAAAACAATATTTTTATTCCACTGCAAAACACCATAATAATTCTGCTTTTTATTAATTCTTCATATTTTTAGATCCCTGCCAGTACATTTGAGATGGATGTGAGTTTTGCACGAGTTAGGTCGGGGTGAATTCTGTTCATTATTTTAATGTTTCAAAATGACTACATTTAATTTGTCATACTTATATTCATAGTTCATTAATTTTTGCTTTTCACTCCACGAAACTGAAACCATATCATTTTTAAAAGAAATATTTCTACTAAAACCTCTCATTAGAGTTTTGTACAATGTATTACATGTCAGTGTTAACTTTTTAGATTAGGAAAAAAGAAAACAAATTACTTACTTGGAATTAATGTGTAAATATTTTCAGTAATATTGAATACATAAATGAAAATATTCATCTGGAGAAATCATGTTAAGTAAATAGGTTAGTGTCACAATCTTTTGTTTAGACTGATGCAGGTGTAAACATATACACAATACATTATTGTTCTTTGCTTTGTATAGATATAAAAATGTAATTCAACATTATTTAAATGCTACAAATGTTTCAGTCTTTCTGTCCATAATTCCATTTCACCTTCCCTCTGTATCTCCTCTCTAACCTTTCAGTTAATTCTATCCATGACGAAAAACAAAAAACAAGTTCCCTGCAGAACTAATGGCCAACATTTTCAGACTTGGTGGATAAAGTTATGTTCCTAAATCCATATTATGCACAGCAAAGCCCTTAAACACCTACTTAACTTTAAGCACCTAAATAATCCCATCCCTCTTTAACAAAACACTTATGTACATATTTATTTTAGACATGCATTCAATTCCCTTCAACTTTGAACACATACCCTGTGCGCTTTGCTGATTAGCGATAGGATTACTCATGTGCTTGAAGTTAAGCCTTTGCTTCAAGGCTTCACTGAATCAGGGGTCTCAATAGAAATGGCATGATTTTCAGAGGTGCTGAACAATCAGAGCTCCTCTTTGCTTTAATATAGAGAGGCACAGCAGCTGAGCACACAACTTGCATGTATTACTGACCATTTAGATGTGTATGGTAACCAGCCAATAACAATAAACAATAAGAAGGGATGGTCCAGTTGCTAGTATACTAGACTATGATTTGGGAGACCAGAACTCAATTCCCTGTTCTGCTAGGGGTTCCTGTGTGACCTTAGGCTAGTCTCACCACGACTCAGCTATATCCAAGTTAGTGATATAGGGATAAAAAAGTTTGGGAGGCATTCAGGTACCGTGGTGATTTCTAAGGGAAATACTTGCTCATGACCTTATTGTAACCCACAGAGAGCTCATGAGAAATCAGAATCTCTTGACAGGTGTGAAATTATCCCAGAGTAGCGACAGAAATAATGATCCTAACACGGCAGAGACGTTATTAGGCTTCTCTTGGTTGTCAAAGAAACTGGCATTACAAGTGAGGAGAAGCTGCAGAGAACTGCAGTACTCTGCAGAAAGCAAAGCTGAGTGACATCGTCATCAGGAACCCATTATATGCTTCATACTATAGGTGTGGTGGATGTGAAATACATTAAATACGTCAGAGCCACACAAGTACTTGTAAAATATCAGGACAGGTAGAGTATTCACGACAGATGTTCAAGCACCTTGATACTTCCTTTAGACATTAAGGGCTTGATTTTCAAAATTAGGCATGTCTAAATATGCACATAATTTGTGTGTGCAGTTATGAACCCCTGGCTTGTTAAGTGTCATTATCTTCTGTATTGTTCAATTCCATGTTCAGTTTACCATCAGTTTATATCAACCCCGTTGTAACAGTACCTTTGCAGAGCATCTGAGTGAAAATGGGGCTGTGTTCTCCTTAGGAGTAAGCAGGTGAGGCTTCAGGAACCAGAACTCATTGCTGCTGAACTGAAGGATGCGTACAGAGTCCCTGGCCTGATGGAAATGCTGAGGGAATTCACAGGTAAGTTAATGCCAGATCAGCAGGGGTTCTCTGGGTTTTCTTATCTGCAACCTCAAAATCACCCATGTTTTTTCCCATCCTTTTCCCTGCTAACGGTACTAAAAGTGCTATAACACATAGACAACAATAGTTATTACCTAGTCCTGCCTTGAATGCGGGGGCCTGGAACAGATGACTTCTCGAGTCCCCTTCCAGTCCTATACATCTATGATTCTATGATATAACTCACGGCCCCAGCCGAGGGCAATTATACACTTTCTGGTGGGGGATTAGGAGCACCAAGGTGACAATCATTGGGTTAATGAAGTAACTGGGGGAAAATATACGGGGAGGAAACAGGAAGCACAGGGCAGATCACAAGAAGCTCAGAGTGAGCCTGGGCTGGGGAGTGAGGGAACCCTACTGTGCTGTAAACCGGTGTTTCACAAGTATTACAGTAGGTATATAAGAGGGAAATAAATGCACACCTCGGTGAAAGATAAACAGGCTTGTGGGGGGGGGGAATTGGGATTGGGATTGGGATACCATCTGAACTGGCTAGGCCGTGAGGTTCACCAAGTAGCAAGGGAGGCATCCTGTGAGAGGTCCCCATTACCAATAACTTCTCTGGCATGTGAGGGACTGTGATGCAAGGACCCTTAAATTCTATTATTTCTGCAGTTACTCTGGGGTAATTTCACACTTGTCATGAGATTTTACTTGATTTCTCACGGGAGCTCTGAATGGGTTACAATAGGGTCATGAGCAATTATTTCTCTTAGAACAAGGAATTAAATTAATTCTTGTTTCCAGAGTACAGCTGGAGTTCAGAAATTGATTTACCTGATGTTATAGTCTTAGTTTAGTTCCATACTTATTTAAAAGTTATAATTCTTCTAGTAAGAAAACTAAAATCACTTTACCTCTGCATCTTCTTTCTTTTAGGCAAAAAGTAACATCCTCCCTAGATTTAGCAAAAAAATTGATTGTGGGGTCCTTAGAGTAAAATTCCTTCATGTCAGCACTTCAGTCTTAAAGTGACTCTATGCTAGAAATGCAAAACATTGGATTCAGAATCAAACCTATTTAATGAGTGATTGTACTTTTCACTCCAGAAGGGACCTATTTGGAAGAAGAGATCCAGAGCATGGAAGCCAGAGAAGAATCCAGAGATTGGTTCTGCATACAAAAGAGATTTTTAAAGTGATTTAGTGCCCCAGAGAGGGAAGAGCTCTCTTTAGGCATATAGCAGAAAATATGAGGGAAGACTTCCATGCATTGTCTCATTGCTCTTCCTCAACTTTGTTTTCTAGTGAGATGCTAGGATACTACTGCCACAGGTTTCTTGTTAGTGCTACCTGTAACCAGCCCTTTCAATAAAAACATTTGATTCACTAATTTGGGGATTTTTTTTCTTGATGTATGGGACTGTAGAGAGTACAGCCATTCATGTGAGGCCTAAGAGTGCAGGGTGGTAGCTATGTACTCCAAGTAAAAGATCAAGATGCATCAAAATAGTTCAGAGTATCCTTCATTGTGGTACTGGATCATGTTTGGAAGTGCACCATCCACAACCAGCTTGGCCCACATTCTGCTCTCAGTTACACCGATTTAAATGCTGAGTAATTGCACAACAATCAATGGTGTTACAGCTGTGTAATAGTGAGCAGAATTCTGGACCCTTAAAGCCAAAGTTCAAACCAAGTGGAAGGCAGAGTCTGAAGAACGGTGCATCGGAGGCAACAGAGTTCTAGCAACTTCTCTCCAATGCAATATGGGGGCCCTGTCAGAGTAAATCTGCATTGCTGATTACCAAGATGACTTGTCTAACTCCACTTCCCCAAAAAGAGTTAGAACTGGTAAAACCCAGGGCTTAACATTGCTGTCCTCATTCATGCTTCCGAAGTCTTACTAGCCTCCACAGAAACCCTGCAACTGACCTTGCCACACCTTGATGCCTTCTACCAAAGATTCCCCCGTGCTGCTTCCCACAGCTCCCATTGGCTGGGAACGGGGAACTGCGGCCACTGGGAGCCGCAGGCAACCATGCCTGTGGACAGGCAAGGTAAACAAACTATCTCGTGGCCTGCCAGTGGATTACCCTAATGGGCCACGTGCGGCCCACAGGTTGTAGGTTGCCCACCGCTGCTCTAAAATATATGGTCCAGTGCAACCACAAGCTATGGGACTCAGTAGATTTTACCTGATAATAAAGAAGAATAATTTCATTCACTGCAGCAATTTCTGGGTGACGTTCTATGACCTGTGCCCTATAGAAAGTCAGACTAGAGAATAATTATGATTTCTCTGTGTCTTAAAAATCTGTGAAATCAGACAATCTGGCAGCACAATTATTTTTGGCAAATTCACGTTACAGTCTGGTGTTCCTAATTATGCTCTTTTTCAAAGAAATTCAAACAATCTAGAGGTAACTTCAAAAAATGAATGTAAAGTGTTCAATTTGAACTACACTGAAATGGCAGACCTTAATTATGAGGGAGCTCTGTTCACAGATTACTGACAGAAAGCAATATCAGCACAAATGGCCTAAGAGCTAAGCACATGAATGATGTAATGATTGTGGGAAGGGGAGGCTAAAGCTCAAAGCAGACTGTCTCTTTACAAAATAAGTGTATAATCTTATATGCAAGAATTCCTAAAGGTTGTTAAATCTTAGGGCTCCATTTCTTGCTGTTGATTACCATACTGCATGAGATCAAAAGGGCCTTTTCTTTTTTCTAATGTATAACACATGGTGAAACATCTAGAAAATGTGTTGTGTTTGGAACGTTAGTTAACTACTTTGGAATAAATGGTTTTCCAAAAAAGCCAAAGCAGATGCGTCTGCAGCTGCTAATGTTAAACATATATATTTTCAGCCACAAACCACTATGCATGGTCTAGAGCTAAAAATTCCTCCTTCAAATGCAGTAACAAGGAGGTTACAATTATACTATGCGGTGTAAAAGACTGAAAAATTAAGGGCTAAATTCTGCTATCATTAATTGCATTAAGTAATCTGCAAGAAACTCCTCTGGGCCTCCTTCCTGAGTCCTACTTGAAAATTATGCAGCAAAAAGCATAGCAGAAGTTCCCAGTATTCGTGCCTTCATCTCTCTTTGCAGCTTCTTCTTTTATTTCCAACCCTTTCTTCCTGCCATCATCAGTGTCTCTGGGATTCACTTTTGTCAGTGGGACCAGCTGTCCTGAAGGGAATCAAAAACTTTTTTTCAAGAAATGTCTGCAAGAGCCACTTTGGGGGTTGCTTGTCTCCAGATAGCTGAGTACACCACACTTAGTCTGTGTAAATGAAAGGCTATGTCTGATATGAATTCCATTCATGCAAGAAATGAATATGCATAGAGAAGATGTAAAGACTTCCCATGAAAGGGAGAGAGGAATCCAACACTGGGTGCATTTCCTGAGACGTATTATTAAAGCAATGACTCAAGGTAGTGCACTTGATGGTATAACACCAGGAAATGTCTTAGAACAAGAACAGTGAGTTGAATTTATTTGCCTCTCTGATTTCTTCCTATGCATAGAATATCAAGGTTGGAAGGGACCTCAGGAGGTCATCTAGTCCAACCCCTGCTCAAAGCAAGACCAATCACCAATTTTTGCCCCAGATCTCTAAATGGCCCTCTCAAGGATTGAATTCACAACCCTGGGTTTAGCAGGCCAATGCTCAAACCACATTCCTTCCCCATGACTTGTTTAGAGATTTCTTTATCATTTCTCATTATTGCTTAACGGTCACATATAGAAGCGAACTGTTGTTTCTTTGTTTTTAATACATCTTAAATTTTTGCCATATCATGAGTTTGCATGCAGTATGAAGGCATTTCACTGCCCTTCTTTTGATGCAGGAAAGATGGTCAAATTTTAAACTGCTTTACTAGTTTTTTAAAAAAAAGAAATATGTTTGAAAAGTCAATGGTCCCACTGCATTAAAAGCCTTTGTGGAACAGCTATAAAACTTTAGGCAACTGAATTAAAGTCATTTCAATGCAAACATTCAATGCTATCTTAAATAACCTGTCAAAATTCTTCCTGTCGGCTCAGATTACTTACAAACATTGATTTTTTTTAATAAAGTCACCCAGGAACACCATAAATACCTAGCTCAATTTCCTTCACTCACCAAAGTGTTTAATGAATGTATAAGGTGCAGGCAAGCTGTAGTACTGCCATTATGCAGCACAGGAGAAGAATGTCATAAAACATTCCATCTAGCAGATTCTCAGGCAACAGTCTCAGAGTCACTTTATTTTAGGTAGGTAGACTTATGTGTTCTGTTATTCTAGCCAGAAAGAACAACCACAACAGAATACTGAGAAGTCAGTAGGTGCCATAATTTACTCCCAGCTCCCCACTACAAACATAAGGGCTTCCTCCCACTCATATTTAAATCAACGGGGGGCTTTTCCATCAGTTTCAGTGGGAAAGGATTGGGTTTATCTAAATCTAGAGTGACACTTATTTCTAATTGAGGCTATTGCATAAACTATCATCCTATGAAACTAGGTGTTTCATCAGCTGGCCAAGAATTTTCCTCTAGGAAGAAAAAGCATTGAACAAATCAATCCCACACCTACTATAGCTTTAATATAAAGCACTATATGATGGAGTAATTTGATGCATTTTAACTATTTTTGTTACCTCTCCGAATTATCACCTTATAGAAATGTTGATTAATTGCTAAGCACACTGAAAACAGCTGAATATTCTCCCCCAGAGAGCTACCACCTGTTGGATGAAGTAACAGAAGACATGAGTGCTTTTCTGTGGGGAGCCAATTGTCCTCTTTTGCCACCTAACTACACACTCTCCTGCCTGCAGCAACTCTAGGTCTCTCATTTCCTGGGTCTGTAACAGTAAGAATAATGAGTAGTCTGATTCTCAGTGCACCACTGCACAGCTGAATGGTTTCTCTCCCTCTTGCCTGGCAATACATAGAACAAAATATATATTTTTATCTCTTGAAACTGAACGTAATGCTTATGAAAGGCAACAGCATGAAAGACATCTGATCCTTTATTTATACAAAGGTGCCTCCTTCCCGCACCTCTAAGTGCTTGAATACTTGAGGTTCCCTCAGACCTATAATCTGTTGCAGAAAAGAAGGCATAGAGAAGTGAAGCCTTTTCTCTCTTTATGAGCACAGCTGATTTTTTGGGTAGTATTCATCTCAGCACTGAAAGAGGACCCTGACAGTTCAGGTTAGGGCAGGATGTCTAGTTCTCAGTATCAGGCTTCTTTCAAAACAGATGCGAGTTCATCACTGTCCACCAAGCCTGAACTTTCCCAGGCATCTTCATGTGATAAAATCATTCCCATTCCATAACAGTGAAGCCTTAACAGGACTAATCTAAAAGCTATTCTGTGGTCCCAAATGTTTGGTTTTGATAGACTACATTATCTCTTTCTTAAGGTGCTCTATTAACTGTCTCTTTCTTATAAAGCCGGTCAGCTGCAAATGTACTAACCATTTTCTGTAAAGGCTCTTGTAAAATGTTGGCATCCCTTCAGGTTGTTTTATGCATTCACCCACTGAATGAATTTTTTTCCTATATTACTTTATGGTCTACACTTCAGTAATAACCTTGTTCATCTTTCTGAATGATTGTCTAGGTCAAGTGGATTGAATTGTTCTTGTGCACATATTGTTGCTCTGCTGAATTAGGTGACTGCACATGCATGCATATTATGAGTTACCTTTCCTCACTCTCAGCTACAGAGTATTTGGTTCGAATGAGGATAACTGCCCAGTTTGTCCCTGCATTTCTCTTACTAAACAGTTCTCAGACTTCCTGCCTCTTGGCTGTGCTATTGTGCGCCCAGATGCCAATGACATTTGAATAGTCAGTGAGCTAGAGATGGAGTGAGTGTCAGGCGACAGCCCATTGGTTAGAGCTCTCAATGAGATGTAAAAGACATGATGTCAAGCCCATGCACCAATCAATTAATTATTTATACATAGGAACCTAC
The DNA here is from genome assembly GCF_009764565.3 of Dermochelys coriacea. Taxonomy (NCBI): domain Eukaryota; kingdom Metazoa; phylum Chordata; order Testudines; family Dermochelyidae; genus Dermochelys; species Dermochelys coriacea. Next base: position 80,057,859 of record NC_050068.2, on the reverse strand, counting down.
CAAATTCTCAGTCCATTTTGATCAATTTCATGAACATAGGATTTTAAAAATCTTAAATTTCATGGTTTCAGATATTTAAATCTGAAATTTCACAATGTAGTAACTGTAGGGGTCCCAACCCAAAAGGGGGTTGAATGGGGTAGTCGCAAGGCTACTGGAGGGGGGATGCGATATTGCCACCCTTACTTCAGTGCTGCTGTTGGTGGTGGGGTTGCCTTCAGAGCTGTGCTCCCAGCCAGCAGTCACAGAGCTTCCGGCAGCCAGGGGCAGTTCCCAGAAGAGGGTCTGACCTGGCCCTGGGAGTGGCCCATGCAAGGGAATAGAAAGTCCTATCCCTCCCCAGCTGGGAGTAGCAGCTAGAGCCTGGTGCAAGGTAAGCGCCCCTGGCTAGGGCGCCCCCAGCCCTGCCTCTCCCCAACTCCAGGACCAGCACTTGGGGCTTAAAGAAGCCTTGGGCTGGCTGTGTGTGCGGGGAAAAGGGTGACCATTGTGTTCTCTCCCCCCCCCACATGGTGCCCTGGGCAGTTGTCCACATTACCCACCCATAAGGCCAGCCCTACCCCCTGGAAAAAGTGATCCCTCCCCCCATACAACACCTCACTTCTGTGCTGCTGCTGACGATGGTGCTACCTTCAAAGCTGGGTGCCCGGCCAGGAGCTGCTGCTTTCCATTCTCAAGTCACCCAGCTCTGAAGGCAGCACAGAAATAAGGGTGGCAATACCACGACCCCTCCACCCCCCCTACACACACACTAGCCAGATTTCACGGGGGAGAGCAGATTTCATGGTCCGTGACACAGTTTTCATAGCCGTGAATTTGATAGGGCCCTATTTATACAAAGTGGGACAGCTTCAACAGGAGAGATTGGAGAGCCTTTCCCTTGAATGCTCCATAGTCTGTTCCTGGGAGGTGGAAGAGCCAATTTCAAATCCCTGCTCCCCCTCAGGCAGAAGGGAGAATTGAACCCAGGTAAACGTCCAAACTGCTAAGCTAAAAGTTATAAGGAGGTCTCCCTACACACACACACATTTTTGTGACTGTAGCCCCCAAAATTTTATCTATTAGTGGAATTTGTGTCCAATTCACAAATAGTTTTGGATCGATCCAAACTGCATTTTCTGATGAATAAATTGTCCAAAAAATTTTACCCGGCTCTACCTGCATTGCTACATTTTGAAAAGGCGCAGTCTGTGCTCCCCTTAATGTGGTGCCAGCACTGGTGGAGGGTGAGGAAGGAGGGTGATGGGCAATTGCTCCTCATCTCTTTTCAGAAGCCCACTGCTACTGGCAGACCTAGCCTCACAGTCCTTGATCTTAGGGGAGTGCCAGGATTGCAGATGTGTTGGGTCCCTGTGCAAGGGAATGGAAGGGAAGGAGAGAAGAAGAAGGAATCCTTATGTCCTCTCTCTTCCCCGCCTGCACTGGCACAAGGCCGGATAGAGTCACGCCCTGAATCCTTTAACTACTGCAACTGATGAAGTTATTTATTTAATCTACCACTGAGAGCTCATTTACTAGATTGTTCATCTTGTGCTGTCACTACCTTAATGGACTGCTGACATTTGTTTACTCAGGCCAAGCCCCAGAACAGCATGAATTACCTGGAGCTTTACAGGGAACAAACTTGATATCAAGATACCTTCATCCTGGAATTCCTTTCTGATTGCATTAAGTGCTCTCCTTTGCTGTGCTGCAGGGCTGAGATTAGGAAATATCTGTATCCTCTATGTGACTGTTTCAATGCCCCCTCTTTTTCCTCAGCAGCTACTGTATCAGCAGGCTCTCTGTGTCCTGTGTGCTAAAACACAAACCACATATTCAACGTAGGGCCAAAACCCACTGCTTTCCTGAGATGTGTCTTTAGTACAAAGGAATGAAGAACAAAATGAAGTGTTCTTTCTACGTTTCGCTGCTCAGCATAACTCTCATGCCCTCTCTGCTTCACTTCCAAGATTCATCCATCAGGGGAGTACGGCACAGAAACCGGATTCTGTGTTCACACAGTGCTAGCACAGTGGGGTCCTGGGCCATGATTGGGGCTCCAAAGCACAACAGTAATACAAATAATAATAATAATTCTTTCCTTCTCACCCCAGTCCCCCCAAAAAGGAGATCTATTCCTCCAGCTTTGATACTACTGGCAGGTGTCTCTAGATAGATCTTCACCTCCTTCCTGCTCTGGAGGGTCAGCCCATCATAGCATTGTAGAGAGATTCCTGTGCCGGAAAGTTGTCATCAAGTGTGAATTTCATATTGTCCGTTATACTGGTGAGAATTCTGAGCATCCTTTTTCCCTTGAAGCACGCAAAGTGAACAAAATCATGTCTATGATTTTCCTTTTTTTCATCAGCATCCATTACTAGCAGTCTGTGGTTCACTGAGACCACTGGTATATAATATAAGAATTACTTGTATAACAGGAGACAATGAGGGCACTCCTGTAGCATGGAGTCCTTCCTGGTTAGTCACTACCCTCCTGCTGAATTCCTTAAACTCATTTTGGATCAGACTGTTGAGCTTCCAAAGGATAGCGGGTGTCCAAGATAGAAATATTCCCCATCTCATGTATGTCATTATGATTCAAGTCCTGATCCAAAACCCACTGGAGGAAACAAGAGTCTTTTCATTGACTTCAATGTGCTTTGCATTAAACTCTCAGTGTGTGGCACTCATACTGCTGAGCCAGAAGGTCACAGAGTAAAATCCTTCACTAGAACTTGGGCTTAATACATAATGATGGCATATTAGAGTGCAGTACTAGCCCATGAAAGCTCAGGGAATGAGAAACTATGGGCCAAATATAGCCCTGGAATAAGGTGGCAGAATGCCACTGAAGTCAGTATACTTGTGCCTGCTTACAACTGATCTGAATTTGGCCCTACTGCTAGAAATCAAACACTGTATACAGTACTACCAATGGGCTGGTGTCCACATCCAGTATCACGTCACAGCACTGAATAAGATCAGTAACTGAGACCACTGCTAATCACACTGACATAATAAAATGAAAGAACTATAGAACTACAGTTGCAGGTTTAGTTTTAGAAGATTGACTACTATAAACTTCAGTCCTTTGAAAATGCAGTTAAAATCATACAAATGGTGTTCTGCATCATATTACCTAGGAAACCTGTATGTTAAATGCACCATGAAACATCTGTAAATTAGAGGTGCCGTACCAGCAGAAAATCCTTTATAAGGACAAGCTTTGTATACCTCTGAGTTCAAACCATCCATCCCAAACCCACAGATCAATCTGATTCTTAATATTCAATTATATGGTTTAGCGCTTGCACCAGAGTTTCAAAAAAATCTGTTGACATAGGGCCTGATCCAAAGCCGATTGAAGTCAGTGGAAAGAGTCCTGTTGACTTCAGTAGGCCTTGGATCAGACTCATGGTGCTCAAGTATTGTGCAATAATAGCTTTATTCTTTCCTGCTGCTCATACCTTCTTTGCAAATTCAGCCATTTCTACTCATTTAATTACAAGGTCATCCCTGGCAGATGACATTTTGACACAGTCACTGCTTTTCTTTTCTGATTTCCAAATTGAACAAGTCATTTCTTTTCACTAATCCATGAAGGTTATTCCTAAAGGTGAATGAAGCAGTTGTTGAAGCAAGAAAAAATTGTTTTCTTAGGGTGTGATTATTCCCTTTTTTATTTGATATGAATAAACAGGTAGTGAAATCACCCCTGAAACATTTCTTATGTATACATGGTCCCACTGGGGCCTCTACGTACCTCAGTGAATGAAACAGACATGTATGCCAAATAATTAATTTGCAGGGAGAAGTGACAGAGGCAACCTGTTCCCAACATTCTCAGGCAAGTGACCCTGCAGCTAAACCAAAGAAATAGATTTGTTAGGTAAATCCATTTGAGATTATTCTATAACCCACTGATTTCATCAGAGTTAAACTAGGTAAGAATTTGGTCCGCAGAGTCCATGTTTCAGAGACAACATGATGTGACTTATAATGCTGAACCCCTTTCTCCAATGATGCAGACAGTCATGGCGAAAACATTATGTAACAAAACAAGATATCTGAAAGAGCCGTAGTCAGTAGACAGTGTAACTGTCTAAATGCATTAATGTATAAATAATTGTAATATTCTGAAATATAATACTTGGCTGCCATTAGACAAACAACTAGTATTTCTGGGGTACAGTTCTAAAATATATATTTCTATCAATTGGAGTTTTATATTTTGTATATCAGCCAAAATTTTTGACCTATGATTAGGAACTCACTGTAGCTATTACACTGTATTAATCATAGTTATATTTATTTTTAAATGTAGCCATAATGCCAGAGAATCAATATGGTCTGAATCAGATGCTGAAGTGTGATGTGACCAGATGTGATCTTAGTTTGATTTTGAAAATGGTGTTAAGAGTGTATATATTTTTTCTTAAAACCTATAAAGAAAAAAGAAATATGTAGAACAATTGCTCCTACCTGTGGGGTGGAAGGGGTATAGGCTGCAATACATTGTGCCTATATAAACAGTATATTTCAAGATCATGGCCCCTGTGTACTCAGAGGTAGACACTGGGCTCAGTACTTAGTGCAGTTAGGATGGAGAGGCAGGTGACTTTAAGCTGTCTTTCATACCCCCCACCCCCCACGCTCTTAGGTCAGTTGAAACTGAAACAGCTCCTGGCATAATTTAGAGTAGTTTCTGGGCTACTCTCAATTATTCTGCGGCATCCTCTGATTAGCGGAGCCAAGAATTAGGTGGAGAACTGTGTGCTCTGACATGGCTCTCCCTTCCCTGCCCCTCACTGCTTCCCAACATGCCCTCTTTGCAGAAGTGGTGGGAGGCAGATGATGTAGAACCAGTTACAGAGGCTTTGCATCACCTGAAGTTTCCTCTATGTTGAGGAAATTCTTGGCTGCCCCTTTAGGGCAGTTTTCTGGCTGCTTTTCACTGCCTCAGCTGGGCTAAGTAGCTTGCCTTCCTGGGATCTGTATCTTTAAGGACTGAGCATTGCAGACACAGAGTCTAGGCAGGGTGCTGTGAAGCTCTTATTGCTGTGATCAGGGGTGCAACAAAGGGAGTGGACCCAAGGGACCCAAGTCCCCCCCCCCCGTCCTCTTGACATAGACCAGAACTACTATAAATTTCACTGTCCTGGTCTTCCCAATGGAACGGGAGAAGGAAAAGTTCCTAGATTTAGCTCTGTGCTGTTCAGAACTTCAGGCTGCCATCTCCTCATACTGCTCTCCTCTACCTCTTCTGCTTTTGGGCCCTCTCCTGCAGGAGATATGGTGGCTTGGTGAGGATGTATGTAGCAATGTGAAGGGGAGGAAGAGGGACCCCCATATGCCCACCTCTTGGAATGCAATATGTGTAAAGCGGGAAGGAAATTGCTGCTGCTGAAAAGGAATTCCTGCTGACAAGGAAATTGGTAATATAAGGCATGCTGTGACCCCTGCTATTTGGCAGGAAACCTGGGCCCTTTCCTGAAGAAAATTCTGGTTGCATCTCTTGTTATGCACAGCCAGTTGGATATGGATACAGAACAAACTTGCAAGCACCTCAAGTACTGAATGATCACTGACCACCATATGGTATCAGAAGTTAGATAAAAATATAAACACTCTAGCTGGAAGGTTGAATTGTAACACTACTTTATTTCTTAGGACTCAGAACAATAACACCAACAAAAACAGAGATAGTCAAAGCAGGCTGCTCCCTAAAAAAGAGAGGTGCAGTTCACCTCACCTTAGTATTGGCTGTCTGTCTGCTGACCAAATCTGATGGCATGCTTCCCTACAGAGCCCCTTGCCTGCAAACAGGACCAGGCAACCCCCTGAGAATTTAAAGTGACAGATTTACAATTTTAACACAGTTTTCAATACATTGCAGCTTAAACAATGCTTCATTCTGTATCTGCAAGAAATGGGTGTCAGCAAAAAAGAAAGACACTAAGAGGGTAGCCTTATTTCTGATAATAGTTGGTTCTGAGGCATTTGATGTGTTTTAACAGATTTCAGTAACTCAGGGAGAGGAGGAGAACTGTGAAACAGTATTACAGAAATCTGAGGAGTACTGCACTCTGTGTAAAAATGAGAGATGTTTTTAAATAGACAGTATATAAACCATAGAAGAGTTAGTGACTTATCTGAGGCTGAGGAGTCAATTATGCAATTCTGGGGGGTTAAATGAGTCCCTGATTCAAATGACCAAATTGCGATTGGGATCTGGGACAAAAAATTCAGAGTGGGACTATTGGAAGACCCAGAATTAACCCTTGACAAAACCATTAGAATTTCCCAAGCAAAGGAAGTCAACCAGTCTAGAATAAAGCTTACATAGGGTGGACAGTACCCGGACTCTGTAGATATGACAGAGAATCCAAAATAAGACAAAAAGAGAGATCTGAGGCAGAAAGGCATGCTGAAAGGAGTTGAAAGTTGGAGTCCAAAAAAAACAGCACGTGGCGCTTCACACTCTGTGGCAACAAACACAGGCTAAGATAATGCCAGCTATATAGGAAAAGATGCAAGAAATGCAATGGATTACATCACTTTGCAAGAGTTTAGAGCACCAGTAGACTGTGCACAATGGGTATGTCTATACTGCAATTAAAACCCACTGCTGGCCTGTGCCAGCTGACTCCAGCTTGTGGAACTTGGGTAAGGGGCTGTTTAATCACCATGTAGACTTTGGGCTCAGACTGTAGCCAAACTCTGGGACCCTCCCACTTTGCAGGGTCCTAAAGCCAGGGCTGCAGGCAAGCCCAAGCTTGAATGTCTACACCGTAATTAAACAGCCCCTTAGTCCGAGCCCCGCAATCCCAAGGCAGCTGGCATGGGCCAGCGATGGGGTCTAATTTCAGTATAGACATACCCAATGTGGACAAAGAAGACATTGACAGCACCACTAGCTATGAAGAATTCTTCACAGGAGCGATGGCCAATATTGCAGCAGAAGATGATTGGACTATCAATCTGAAAGCAAATGGAGCACGTTATTTTGAAGTTGGATCCTGGTGCGCAATCCATTGGGCTGCCAGAAACAGTGTTATTACATTAAAAGAAAAGGCCCAGGTACTGCAGACTAACTGAATGAAACTCAGGGCTTACAGTGGTGAGCTTATCCTCACTATATCCTGACTAACAGCATATAAGAACTAAATGTATGGGTAAATAATACACACACTTTGGATAGTACCATGGGAAAAGACTGCCCATTATTGGGTTAAAAAAGTCATACCCTTAGTCTAATCAAGAAGGTGCACTCATTGGATGGGCAGGGGACCAAAACAACTGAGGAAGTATGTGAAAACATTTTCCATGGGATAGGAAAGCTCTCAAAAGAATACAGATGAAAGAGCTGATGATACAGAAAAAAATGCCCGCTACAGCCAGGTCGGCATAGATTTGTTAATGTTGGAAAAAGATGTTGCTTGTTTATGGTGATGGAGAGGGGGACTATACAGTTGTCCTAGACTATTATTTTCACTTTCCTCAGATAGTCTTACCAGAAGACACCCCAGTAAAACAGGTGACTGTACACATCAAATCTATTTTTACTGGAATATGGTATATGTGTCATAGTAATGTTTGAGAATGGGCTGCAGTTTGGGCATGCATTTAAATAGTTTGCACGGAAGTACAGATTTAGACATGCAATTGGTAGTCCCCATTACCTTCGATCCAACTGACTGGTGAAAAACAATGTCAAAATACTAAAAAAAAAAAATACTGAAAAAAAGAATGCAGTGTCTGACGCTGATCCATATATAGCACTGTTAAATTTCACAACAGCACCAGTGAAGCATGCATTCTCACCTGCTGACATTTCAGTTTCGTAAAACTGAAAACAAGCCTGCCTGCACTGTTAGAAACTGATGTCAGAGTCACTGGGGACTTGCAGATAAACAAAGAGACAGATAAGGCAAAACAAAAAAAAATTGGTATGATCTGGGATCCAGGTAGCTGCCACCACTTCATAAAAATGTCACGGTGTGTCTCTATGATGGGAAACTATGGTCACAAACGGCTATAGTGCCCCAAGAGGTTGCCCTGTGGTCATCTGAAGTTGTCATTCCAGATGGACACAGAGAAAGGTGACACCTGCTCCACTTCCCCGAAGGGAGGGAGAGATGGGTGAATTGGCTGGCTTGGCCAAGAAGGTCTCAGACAGGCAATAATCTAAGCAGGTTGAGCCAACAGAGCCCCAAGTTATAGAACGACCAGAACAAGTGGAACTGCTGCCTCCTGACAACAGTAGTGCTCATGATCTAGGGGACTCCCACAGGTTCAAGCAATGGTGCAGGGCCTCCCAAAGACTAACTTAGCATTCTTAGTAAGTTTAGTTATTGGGTTTGTTATAAGTATTCGTAATTGTGTGTTAAATTAATGGTGGTTTTAAGTGTTATTGTTATTAAGTTTTGATTTGGAAGGGAAGATGTGGTCTTGGAGACTGTGCCTTTAAGAGCTGAGCTTACCAGACACAGAGTCTGGATGGGACACTGGGAAGCTATGGTTATGCACAGCCATTAGGAACTAGACACAGAGCAACCCAGAACCCTTGAAAACTCCTTAAGCACTCAGGGTGCAATCCACAAAGTTTCCTAGGTGCCCAAGTCCTGTTTTTAACCCCCCAATGCAATCCACAAAACTCATGCTTGGCTGTAGACACCTACACTCACTTTGCACCTGTGTTTTTGCATCTGGGCTTGTGGACTGCTGTCTCACTCTAGGCACCCAAGTGCCAATCTTTCCACCTGAGCACATGCACGGCTGCCTTGAAATGGGCATCTGGACTCCTTTCTCCCACCTAAGCCTCAGAACAATTCACAAATTGGGGCACTTAATTCATGTGTGGGAGGCCCCATCCACTAGGCATGCTCAGAGGCTGCCTACCAGCTAGGCCATCTTAGGCAAGTTCACACAAATGTCTGGTGGGGGGCAGAAGGAGGAGGGCTAGACTTTAGCCTAGTGGATAGGATGTGGAAGATTGCCCTCCGCCGATTCAAGTCCCTTCTCCACCTGAGGGGAAGAAGGGATTTAACTGGGATCTGCCACCTCTCAAGTGAGTGACATAACCAGTAGGCTATAAAGCCATTCTTGCTCTCTCTGGTCCAATTAATATTTAATTATTCAGTTCATTAATTAAAGTGGAACAAGTTCAGTAGGACAGATTGAAGGAGCACCAGAACAGTCTATAGGTGAGTGGTTAGGGCACTCACCTGTGAGGTACAAGACCCCTGCTTAAATCCTTTCTCCCCCTCAGGAGAAAATAGACTTGTACCAGGTGTCTCCTACACTACATCACTGGTAAGTACCCTAACTTCTGGGGCAAAGCTTATCAGGGAAAACCTCTCCCTTGCCATTTTGTTTTGGGCCCTGCATGTGACTTAGGTGACCAAATGCCTATCTTCCCCTGGTCTGTGGATCACAAGCTGAACTAAGTGCCTCCCTGCAACCTGGACTTAGGCACCTATCTCTGGGTGGTGGGTGGGGCTTAGCACACACCCCTCTGGTCACCATCTCCCATTGGCTAGCATAGTTGGCTCCCTGCATAGCATGCTGGCTTTGTGAATCGCAGTTTTTTCCCATTCATTGTAGAAGAGCCAAGATGTTTTAACTCAAACTTTGTAGATCACAGCATTGTTCCTGTGATTTTCTAGGTGCCTAAAAAGTTAGGCTCCATGACACTCAGGATCACAATGTCTAACTCCCTTTGTGGACCTGGGCCTAAGTGATTAATGAACACCATACTTCCTCTTGCTGTTGCCTGGGAGCTGCCCATTGTGCCTTTTTCCACACAGTCTTTAGGACACTGGTGCTGTCTTTTAAAAATTGTTATTGTTCATGATTTTAACCAGTGCACCCTCCTGGATTTGTTATTTATGTTTGTGTGTCAGGGAAAAAAATCCAGGAAAGGGCTAAGGGCTACTTGCCAGTCATGATTCAGTAGGGAAATCCAAGACAAAGGTATGTTACATTTCCTGGGGCTGAGAGAGGCCTGTAGAAAAGTCTCTGGAGACAGCAGCCCATTTTGGTCATTGGAATTGCTGTGTTTTTCTGATTAGCGTGAGTTTTGTGTTCTAAACGATAAATTGTGCCCTGAGGCAGGGACTCAGATATGGCACTGGCTTCTGTCTGGACTGGTGAGATAACCCATCAGATTACAGCCTGGCTACCCAGTGAGTCTCAAGATCATTGAGGTAACCAGGAATAACTGACCATATCCTAACCCAGGGACTACTATGGCTCTATACTTCCTGAGACTCAGGGGAGTACCTGAGTATCCTGTTATATTAGCTTTTCAGATGCTATGCACTGTTGGAATAGCACAAAAGAATCACATTGTACCTGAGAATCAAATTCAGAACGTCTGATTTTCTGCATACACACGCACACAAATCTACATTTCTTACCCATGTCTGGGCAGTACACAGACTGTTGCACAGTATATTGTTTAATCAGCTTGCTTATACTGTGTGCTACAGTCAAATGTTCTCTGAAAATATAAGTGAGCCAGTATCTGCTGGTCCAAGCTCATGTGAGTTCCATATGGATAACCAATCCTTAGCCCTGAATTATCCCTTTTAGACATACTCCCATAAGAGGAAGGCAGGTTATCATTAACAAGAAAAAATAGCTAAGTGCTTTTGTGCATAATGTCTCAAGCAAGCACAATTATCTTTCTTCACGCTCCCTTTTGGGGGAAAATAGCAATTACTAAATATGGAAGACAGGAGAAAAATATCAGTTCATAATTGTGCATAACCAAAAGTAAAATGCTCGAGATGACAAAAGATCTGCTGTTTGCAGCTGGTTCAGCAGGTGACACATGCACAAAAAATGTGGTGCAAAATCCCACTTCATCGTATATTAGGAACTGGTAACAAGAAAGAAAATGAGGATTTGTCTTCAGAGTGGAGCTTTGGGGTTAATATTTTTACGCAGAAACCTTCTCTGTCCAAACCTCACGTTATTTTTAAACCAAATGTCAAAGTATTGTACATTGCCATATAATCTGCTGTATTTTTGGCCTCAAAACCATGAGCTTGTTGCAGAGATGTACTAAGACCCCAGTCCAGAAATGGTTACTGCTGGTATTAGTATTTTTTAATTATGCAGCCAGCTATGCGGTTTGCCTGCCTACAATTTAGGTAATCTGGTTATTTATACATCTCTATATAAATCCACCAAGCACTATTACATTCCTCTGGTATAAGCCACTCCTTAAGCCCCAGATGTTAGCTGTAACCTCAGCTACTGCCTATTAAAAATACACTCTCTCCAATGTTTATTTAATGTGCAAAATATTAGGGTTAAAATATCAGACATATGGGAGAGGTCACATGCTTTCCATTTAGTAAAATAAAAATTATTCTTAACACTGAAAGGACCAGAGTATACTCAGCTCCTGTGTGGAACTGTCAGGTGGAAGAGGGCACTAGGGCCCAAGTCCAATGGGAGTTAGGAACCTAAATACCTTTGAGGATCTGAGCCCAGGGGCCTCCCTTTACTCCCATAAGCTCTTACACCAGGGGAACTACCACCCCCAGTCTCTATTCTCTGAGCCTCCTCAAACTTCTCAAGCCCTGTTCCCAATCTTCCACCTGTCCCTTTTCAATCAGGCACCCAAACATCCATCCCACCTACCCAAGACCATGAGGCTGCACAGTGTGACTTTGGGTGAGTGTGAGTGGGACGGGAGAGAAAGGATGGGCAAGCCAGGCACTGGGGATGTTGAGTGAGTCAGTGCTGGGGTTTGTCTTTCCTGTGCTCTCCTCTACATTTCATTCATGAGGTTCCCACTGTCCTAACACCCCTCCCCCCAACTTCTTCCACTTGCTTCCCTCTCATCCTTCCTGGAGTACGGGAATCCCTGGGTAGAATTCCCATTCTAGATCTTTTCCCACAGTGAAGGGTTGGACTCCCTGTCCAGAGACATCCACTCTCCTATATATTTGTATCTGAACTGAAGGGATAAGGTGAGGTGCTGTCTGTTTTCCACCCTCTTATATACCTGCTCATGAAGGTGAAATCTCTCCTGTTTGTGGGATGGGATTTGTGGGCTTCCTTTTCCTGAACTCAGGAATCAGCTTCCCCAGATAGGGAGAAAGAGGAAGGTCCCTATCTGAAAGATCAGACCTCTATGATGAAATTGTCATGTAAACAGATAAACCAAGCCTAGATTAACCAGACCTGACAGTAATGTTCTCATTAAAATAAAGGCATCAGTCATTACTTTTAAATTAACATTTTCCCCTTTCTGCAAGATGATATTTTAAAAATTATTTACAACAGTTTTTCTCAAAGGATCCACTATTTTAGATGTACTCTGCTTCAAGGTTCCTGTTATCAATAAGAAAGTATAGTGAAAAACAGGAGAGTATATCTGTCATGCTTTCTGCAGACAGGTTAAACGCTATCCCATGGCAAGCTAAATGATAATAGTGATGCAGCTTCATTTCTGATGTTGACTATAGAAAGCTTGCATCATTCATGTAGTGTTCTGTCCCTATGCTCCTCCTCCATGTTGAATGATGATACCAATATGAGGTGGGAAAATCAAGTTTCATAGATTGTAAGGCCAGAAGGGACCTCCTGTATAACACAGGGCTTTTGAATTTCATCCAGTCACTCCTGTCTTGAGTCCAATAAAGTGTGTTTGACTAAAGTATATCAAGTTACAAGATCTGATCTCAGAAAGATTTTTAGTAGTACTGCAAGTTCTCACAAGCAATAATGCTCAGTTTTTCCTAGATCCCCCACCCTGAATTGACAAAGCCTGAATTTATTTCAAAAGTAGACAGGTTTAAGCAATATGGGTAAAAATGGGGATCAGGTAATGCAGCACAGAAGAGCTTAAGAAGCCACTCAAGGTCAAACAAAAGAAAGCAGGACGTATTTTAGGGAACATTTTTTTAAACGCTATCAAGGATTTGGAAAATATAATATAAGCAAGATTATCTTTAAACAAGATTTCTGGCTATTCTCTTGATGTGGCTAAAAACCCTTTGGAAAAAAGAAAATGCATAATAATGCAAGCAGTTTAGACCACTACTTTTGATTTGTTTTTGTTTTTTAATAACTTTGAGTAGAAATGAGGCAGAAACAAAAAAAGTAGTTTCTGGAAGCAAATGTTAAAATGACAATGAAGCCAGGGGTCTTTTTTTTAAGATGAAGGTATAAAAAAGTAAATTACCTCAAACAATTCACTTGCAACCAGCTCAGTGAAGTAGGTGTAGAAGTAAAGCCTGAAAGACCAATTGGCATAAAAACGGACATTATCCTTTTACACATTCATTTTTATCCCCACAAGCTCAAGGAGACAGACAGTTGCCAAAGCATCAAGATATGCATTACTGCATAAAAAGGGGCCTCTGTTTTTCCTGTACCTGCCAGTGTTTAGTGTTGCTATCAGACCGTCATATTTTGCCACTACGTGACAAATGCTGGGCCATTTATTGCAAATGAAAACAGAGATGCTGCATATCTTGTTTGCAAAGTAGCTGTAGCTGTGTTGGTCCCAGGATATTAGAGAAACAAGATGGGTGAGGTGATATCTTTTATTGGACCAACTTCTGTTCAAATCTTGTATTTAGCAGTGGCACTTTGAGTTAGTTTCCCAGACCAGAAGAAGAGCTCTGTGTAGCTTGAAAGCTTGTCTTACTTCATCCACCTTGTCTCACTAATGCTGCATATCTGACATCCAACAATTTTCAAACAGATCTTAGAAGAATAATTTCATAAAGGATCATATGAATCCATCACCCTAACAAATAAAGTCCACCTATTTTATAAGCAACATAGTCTTAGGGCATTGGCATTGTCCTGCAGTTCACACTAACAGGGAGTGAATAGCAGTATGCATCGAGGTGCTGAGCCAGGGGTCGGCAGCCTTTGACACGTGGTCCATCAGGGTAATCCTCTGGGGGGCCATGAGACATTTTGTTTATATTAACCGTCTGCAGGCACGGCCCCCTGGAGCTCCTAGTGGCCGCAGTTCACCGTTCCCAGCCAATGGGAGCTGTGGGAAGTGGCAGCCAGCATGTCCCTGTGGCCTGCGCCGTTTCCCGCAGCTCCCATCGTAACTGGGATATAACTGCCACTGACCAGATCAGAGGGCCTGATCCAAAGCCCACTGAAATGGATGGAAAGACTCCTATGGTCTTCAGTGTGATTTGGATCAGGCCTGAAATAATAGAGTGTGGCTTCATATGAATCACTGATCATTGATTCATAGATCCCGAGGCCAAAAGGGATCATTGTGATCATCTAGTCTGACCTCCTGTATACGATGCTGGTTTGTGAGCTGCTGTACTAAGCCCCTTACTCACATGAAAAGTCCAAATGACTCTGCATAAGGTTTTGCAAGACTGATCCCTTTAATACCTAGTGATTTATAACACATTCAGCAGCCCTGTGATATACAGGCAAATATTAAGGGTGAATGGCAAAGCATTTGTAAGTACAAAAATTAAATATTAAATAAAATTTGAAGTCATTAAGAGGATATGCGCAATCTTCAAATCTACATATATATTAAAACTAAATATTGGAAAGTCAGTCCTTTCTTAACTTGCCTGCCAAGACCTGGGTTCAGGGTTTTCCATTTCCACTGAAACAGCTGATAACCCCCTCCCCAAAAAAAGATAGGATATGGCTATCTCTGTACATGTTGGTCCCATAATTTAGAATCAGCATTCTGAATGGTTGTAGAAGCAACAGCACCCAGAACAAAGGTCTGGGCAGGGGCTAAGTAGAATTCAAACTGATATGTAAATATTTGGGTTTGAAACGTATTTGCAATTTCCAAACCGAACAGATTCCTATTTCACGCATCTGCCAAGATCTTTGTTCTGGGTGCTGCAACATCAACAAGAGATAACAATCATCATCTGAACTCTTACATTTTTTCGTATAAAGCTTTGTGGTTTATCATTATATTTGAATCCCCCAAGCTATAGCACTAGATAATCTGGAAAAAATAATTTTCCATCCCTAGGTGTTAAAAGGCCCAATCTCAATTTCCTACTCACAAGCAGCATTGTTTGGACTAATCATGTGATTAAGGGATTTCAGGTTTGTGTCCCAGTATGGTAGATCATTTACATCAGCATTATGCTTGGTTCATTCAATGACGCCACACTATACACTGTTTGTGATGTCAACCACATTCATGATAGTAATTTTAGATATAACAAACACTGTGTCACACCTGAATTCAGGCATCAGAAGAGTTTATTTTATATATGTATATATAGAAAGAGAGAGAGTATGGCCTGATCTATCTATCTATATTTAATTCATCAGCAGTTCTTTAAAACTTAATATAATCACCTTTATGTACAACACAAGTAGAATGTCATGCTCTCAATATAAATGTAACACTGAAGAGATTATTAACACTCAGCTCAGAGCCAGAATGATTATTCTATCACAGTCTCTTGTGGACTCTCATTTCATAAAGGAAACAATCCTAAGAAATTATTGTCTCCTTTTCAGACTGGTACTTACTTGATATATGAGAGCCCAATGCATTAAAATAATTATTTCAGACATCCTAGTACTTTAGTTTCTGATTCCTGTGATTCAAATTTATTTCACGTACTAAAAAGCCAAATCCATAACAGGTAAAAATGAATAGGCCATTTTAACAACTTCAACAATCTTGAAGAATATTCCCAAATCATGTGAACGTTTCATAGAATCACAGAAATGTAGGGCTGGAAGGCACCTTGAGAGTTTAGTCCACTCCACCCCACACACTCACGCTAAGGCAGGACTAAGTATACTTAAGGCTGCAAACTGGGGTGTAAACCTAACCTGCCACTGACTGTCTGCATGGATCCTGCTGATGTGCATTCAAAGTTTGAAACTGGACTAGATCAAAATGCGTTAACAAAGAGGACTAAATCAAAGTGCATTAACGAACTGGTAATGTGAGTCAACAGGGTCCACACAGACAGTTAGAGTGCGGCAGATTAGAGTAGATTCACAGCTCCGCTTGCTGTGAACTAAATGTTCATGTTCATAAACCCATAGTTTAGAAAGGCAAATTCAATATGGCGTGAGGGTATGTTCCAAGTCTGGTTATTTTATGTATTTATCTTAGGCCATGTCTACACTACCATTTATGTCGGCAAAATGTATGTCTCTCAGGGGTGTGAAAAAACACCCCCCCCCCCGAGTGACACAAGTTTCGCCTGCATAAGTGGTAGTGTACACAGCAGGAGAGCTTCTCCCTATGACATAGCTACCACTGCTCGTGGAGGTGCTGTTGTTATGTCTATGCGAGAACTCTCTCCCTTTGGCATGGAGTAGCTACAGGAGTGATCTTACAGAGGCACAGCTGCATTGGTACGGCTGTGCTGCTTTAAGCTCGCTAGTGTAGACATGCCCTTAATGCTAATGATAGAATTATTAACTTCCTTTTGAGTTTTTCTGTGGTGCTTATCACTATAGTATCTGAGTGTTTTACAAACATTGATCTATCTATCTTCACAAAGGAAACAATATTCCCACGATGAAGTGAGGTGAGGGGTACTATAATCCCCACTTTACAGATGGTGAACTGAGGCACAGAGATTATAGCCAAAATATCCACTAAATTGTGTCCCCAATTTGAGATACCTAGTGTGACGCTGCACCCTATATTCTTCATAGTGATATTATTACGATATGATTATAACATAATTATGATGTGTTTTATGCAAGACGGGTTGTGTAAGGTGTCATTGGAAAAGTTATGATTTGCTGAATATGATTGTCCTATTTGTCTTCATGTATCATTTTTGTATCTGAAGTTATAAATACTGACTATGGATATGTACTTCAAATGTAGTTACATCTGGTAACACCCACTAGAAGAGATGCTGGCCGGGGGTCAGGTGGGTTGGGGAGTGATGCCAACATTACTGCTTTTGTGAGCTACAGTTCAGTGAGCTGTAGCTCATGAAAGCTTATGCTCAAATAAATGTGTTAGTCTCTAAGGTGCCACAAGTACTCCTTTTCTTTTTGAGAAAAGATAAGGACTTCTGACTGAGTCTATTTAGGTCTGTCTTTAAACAATGGAAGAAGAGAACAAATGACATCTAGGATACTTAAACAGATCCTCACCACTATATAGGAACACCCATCCTCCATCCCTGTGACTTTTATTTGACAGGTTTCAGAGTAGCAGCCGTATTAGTCTGTATTTGCAAAAAGAAAAGGAGTACTTGTGGCACCTTAGAGACTAAAATTTATTTGAGCATAAGCTTTCGTGAGCTACAGCTCATTTAATCAGATGCATTCAGTGGAAAATACAGTGGGGAGATTTATATACACACACAGAGAACATGAAACAATGGGTTTTATCATATACACTGTAAGGAGAGTGATCACTTAAGATGAGCTATTACCAGCAGGAAGGGGTGGGAGGAGGAAGAAAACCTTTTGTGGTGATAATCAAAGTGGGCCATTTCCAGCAGTTGACAAGAACGTCTGAGGAACAGTGCGGGGTGTGGGGCGAAATAACATGGGGAAATAGTTTTAGTTTGTGTAATGACCCATCCACTCCCAGTCTCTATTCAAGCCTAAGTTCATTGTATCTAGTTTGCAAATTAATTCCAATTCAGCAGTCTCTCGTTAGAGTCTGTTTTTGAAGTTTTTTTGTTGAAGAATAGCCACTCTTAGGTCTGTAATTGAGTGACCAGAGAGATTGAAGTGTTCTCCGACTGTTGAAATCATGGTGGAATTTCTCAAGGGCTTCTTTTCCATGAGTCCAGATGATGAAGATGCCATCAATGTAGTGCAAGTAGAGTAGGAGCATTAGGGGACGAGAGCTGAGGAAGCATTGTTCTATGTCAGCCATAAAAATGTTGGCCTACAATTGTCCCATGGGAGGGGAGATCTACAATGTCTGAGATGTCACAGTGCAGGCCCCTTCCAGTGGGAATACCCACAGCATGGTAGCTCCTGGAAGAAAGGAAACTACCAAAGGCAGGGGCCAAGGGCCAGGTCCTCACTTGCAGACCAGTAGGTCCAAACAAGACAGTAACTGTCATTGACGTCTGGCACAAATATTACATCACCGGAAAGATTGATGTACAATTCTGGTAGACTCTGGGACAAACATTTCCATTGCACACACACAATTATGGGAAAGAGCCACCAAGGGAGATCAGAGGAAGGGGGAGACCTTTCAATGGGATGTTCCAAGCTGTAAACCAAACTCAGCTCAAGATCATGGGAATATGGCAAATAAAAATTTCTCTGGACAACCTCCATTTAGCCTATGAGTTCCTGGTAACAAAAGGAGCCTTCCAGGAAGCCCTAATCAGGACTAATTTCCTCAGACAATATGAGATTGATCTCAGCTTCAAGAGAGGCCTCTGTATTGCCAAGAAGAGACAGTTTGCCGTGACACCTGATGTGAGCAAAACAGAGATGTGTGAGGTCACCATGGAGAGGAATGTGACCCTAAGGAGTTAAATGGTCATTTCAGGACAGGTGAAGGGAAACCCAACAGAATGCTGGAAGGCATGCTGGAACCCCCACCATTAGGTCAACATAGTTTCCTGGTGGCCCAGATCAAAGGCAAAAGTGTGAAATGCTGTTTCCCATAAGAGTTGCCAATAGACAATGGAACCCTGAGTCATGTACCCGGGCACAGGGTTTGGTACCTTCCCACATGGATGTGACTATGTAACCAGAGGTGGCACCTGAAGTACTAGCAGTACAGCAAGGCACTGGGGAAAGAAGGAGTCACTGAGACAGACTAAACATGGGAGTGAAACAAACATGGGAAAGAAAAGATCTCATGCAAGAGGTAGAACTGACGAAGAGGAGTCTGTCCCCTGGGCATCTGCAAGCAGCCCAGAACCTATTGGGAAGTTACCTTGATATCTTTTCCACTGGGGATAACAACCTGTGGTGCACAGGGTTGATACAGCTCCAGGCTGAGACTGGTGAAGCCAGACCTGTGAGACTGTGGCCACAGAGGACCCCAATCCATCACCAAGTGGAGTTCAGTGAACAACTGCAACAGATGGTATAGACAGGCATCATCCATGAGCCCAGGGGATACACTTATAGTCTTGGTAAGGAAGAAAGGCCAAGCGACAAAAGCAGGTGTGGAATATAGACGATTGAATGATATTAAAATGAGAGATGCAGATTTCCTTCTTAGGACTAGACTTGCCTGCAAAGATCAGCTGGTTCTGTACCCTGGGCCTGGCCTGTGGCTTCTGGCAAGTAGAGGTGCACCCTGATGACTGACAGAAGACAACATTCACCACCAAACAGGGTCTCTTTTGGGTTTAATGACTTTTGGACTCTGTAATGCTCCTGGAATGTTCCAAAGGTTGATGGATGTGATGCTGGCAGACCTGTAGGGCAGGTCCTACCTGGTATATCTTGATGATATCATTGTCACCAAGAGGTCATGTGAGGAGTACCTGCAGAAGTTGGGAGCTGTGCTTGAGAGGCTCTGCCAAGCAAACTTAAAGGTGAAACCAGCAAAATGCATTTTTTTTTGAGATGAAGTATATTACCGGGGCACGTGCTCTAAACGCACAGGGACAAACCCTGAAAAGGTGGAAACCATCCAGTCTCGGCTGGTGCCATGTACTGTCACTGAGTTGCACAGTTCCATTGGCTTGGCTTCATACTACTGGAGAATTACTGCTGATTTTGCCACTGCACAAACTGGCAGAGAAAGGGTGGACTTTTGAGTGGACTACTTCATGCCACAAGATGCCTTCTGGAAACAAAGCAAAAGTTCCTGTTCCCCACTAATACTGGCCAATCCCCAACTCCAGCAACCGTTCATCCTAGACGAAAATGCCAGTGTAGTTGTCATTGGGGCTCTCTTGGCTCAACCATATGGAAGCAAGGAAAGAGTGGCTGCATGCACCAGCAGAACCCTGAACAAAGCTAAGTGGAATTACTCCACAACTAAAAAAGAGCAGTTGGCAGTGATGATTGTCATGCTGTCTGGAGCAGCTCAAAAGTGAGAGAATACCAGTCTCAGGGCAGACTGTTAAGAAGCAGGGCACAAACCGCAAACTAGTTGTGAGTTCTATAGTTAGATTTCACCAACCAAGTAACAAGTGTAAATTCCCAGTAAAAAGTATGAACTCCTAAAGCACAATAACAGTCTGACCATGGAGTCACAGTCCCCTTGGCATTCTGGTCTATCTTGCTACCCTGCAATAGGACATGGCTCCCCTTCTGCCTTCTTCCTCATAGAAGCTGTTCAGACTCCAGTAGTTGTGCCTTCACCAAATGCTTTTATTTTCAGTTCCCTCCACCATTTCCACAACAATCCCTGTGCAACAGTCTATTTACAGCAGCAACACCATACTTTTTGGCCTTCGCCCCAAGACCTGAGGGAAACAGAAGTCTCCTTCCATTGAGGCCTCCATGTAATAGGGCTCAACTAGCCATAGTCCCTTCTCTCCCCACCTTGGAGCTTCCTTCCTGCCTCTTTATCAGCCTTGAGCTGATGGAATAGTTGGTTCCTTATCCCATCCAGTGGGTGAGCCTGATTGCCTAATTACCCCAGTCAGCCTTCTCAAGGGGAACTGATTAGTATGTAAGTGAGCTGAGTCACTCCGAGTCTAAAAGCTCACCAAATCACACCCTGCACACTGTCACACACCCAGGCAAGCCTGACTATGCGATGGATGGTCTTTTTACACTGAAAATCACAATACTTAGGTTATTCCAAGTCCCAAAGGACCAGTCACTTACCCCAGGTTAATTGTACTGAAATCTCAAACCAAACACAATGCCTTAGCCAATCCTGTGATAAACTAACTAAAGATTTATTAACTAAGGAAAGAAATAAGAGAGTTATTTAAAAGGTTAAAAAAGGAAATATACACACACACACACAAATGAGTTACAGTCTTAGATTTAAAAGGTAATACAAGCTTCTATAACAAGCAACTCTATACATCATTTAGGACTGACCCAAGCCAAACAGACTGGGGATCTCTTGCTGATATTTAGGAATCTTTGCCCCTCAGAGTCCAGACAGCATAAAGAGAGACAATTTCTCCTTGTCAGGTATTTTTGTTCCCCCTCAACCCAAAATCCAAGTTGATGGAGGGAGTTCATGCACAGGCCTTCCCTTCCTGGAGGTCGTGAGGAATGCAATCAACAAGGTCTCTCCTTTGATGCTACACAATGCTTCCTTTGCCTTCAGTTGGCCATCTTGGGTGCAAGACAAGCACTTTACCTTAATTAATGCTTCTATTCCTGTTTGATAAGTTAAACAATTACAGAAGTTTACAATGGAAACACTCAATATAAATTCATACCATGGGAAACAGATATTATAAGCAAGATTAATATATGCAGCATCCTACAAGCATTCCATAAAGTCAAAACACTAACTGCATTCTTAGAACACTAATGTGTATTTTAAACACAGGCAAGCCAGACTGGTTTCCAAGTACACATTTGTCAGTGTTCAGTGGGGCCCTTGTCCTTGGCATGAGCTGGCATCTAGTCTGCCAGTGGCACAGTGACCTTCACCAAACATTTTTGGTACTTCCTCCTGGGGGAAAAATTCCTGTTAAGGACAGATCACAATTCACTCAGGTGGCTTCATAATTTCCATTAACATCAAGGACAATTGGCCTGGTGACTTGAACAGCTGGCTCAGTTTCAATACCAGATAAGGAACCCTCAGTAACTCCTCACTTAAAGTTGTCCCTGTTAATGTGGTTTCGTTGTTACATTGCTGATCCACTGGGGGAACGTGCTCGTTTAGAGTTGCGCAATGCTCCCTTATAACGTCGTTTGGGAGCCACCTACTTTGTCCACTGCTTGCAGAAAGAGCAGCCTTTGGAGCTAGCTGGTGGGGGCTTGGAACCAGGGTGGACCGGCAGCCCCCCTATCAGGGCCGTCCCTAGCTATTTTGGTGCCCTACGCAGCCCCCTCACGGGGGGCTTTGTGGGGCCCCAGGCCTCCGCAGGGGGGCTGTGTGGGGCCCCACCCCAGGCCTCTGCTAGGGGGTGGGGGGCTGGCCATTTCCTGCAGGAAGTGGAGTGACCTGGCCCAAGCCTGCTCTGCTCCCCTGGCTCCCTGCTCTGGGTGGGTGGGTGGGGGGGAACCGCCCCATAGCACTTGCCGGCGGTGCGGCTGGGAGTCAGAGGAGCGGAGCAGGCTGGAGCTGGGTCGCTCTACTTACCGGTAAGTGCAGCCCCAACCTCTTCTGGAGTCCTCAGGGAAGTGGGAATGGGGGTGGGGCTTGGGCAGAGCAGGTGTGGGAAGAGGCGGGGATGGGGCGGAGCGGGGTGGGGGCTGGGGGAAGGGGTGGAGCAGGGGCTGGAGCAGCACACAGCTGTGCAGGGCACCAGTAAATTTGGTGCCCCAAATTTCCTGGTGCCTTACGAAGTTGCGTACTTTGTGTATGGGTAAGGATGGCCCTGCCCCCTATCAGCTCCCCACTCCCATAAGCACCCTGTGCAACAGCCGCCCAGCAGGCTATCAATTGTCCAGCACTTCAGCTGTCCGTCCCCCCACTGCCATGTGCTGCTCCTACCTCTGCCTTGGAGCTGCTCTCAGGAGCCTCCTGCTTGCTGTGCGGGGGCAGGGAGTAGAGGGGGGCTAATGTCAGGGTGTCTCACTCCCCCCTGCTTACCCCATCCCCATAGAATGGGGCGGGGCAACAACAGCTCAGGACAGAGGGAGCTTGCTGGCAGCAGCTGCTGTCTCAACTTGCTGATCTGCTTAAAAAGGCAGTGTACTTAGAGTGGGGTCGGCTATTTAAAGGGGCAATGTGCATCTCTCTCTCTCACACAGGGTGTGTGTCTCTGTCTCTGCCTGCCATGCTGTCTCCCGTCCTTCCATTCGTGCTGCCTTGTAGACTTTGAGGCTACATTAACAACAATGGGATAACCTTTGAGGGCTCAGCCGAGTGCTAGATCATTCAGCAGTAAGGCATTCCCTGGGAAATATCCCACCGTCTTCACCTTCTGACTTCACCACCTCAACCAAGCTTCACTATCATCATCGCTGCGTACCAGTATTAAATTGTTTGTTTAAAATTTATACTGTATGAATATATATATAATATAATCTTTTGTCTGGTGAAAAAAATTTCCCTGGAACCTAACCACCCCCTATTTACATCAATTCTTATCGGAAAATTGGATTCGCTTAACATCGTTTTGCTTAAAGTCGCATTTTCCAGGAACATAGCTACAACATTAAGCAAGGAGTTACTGTTCCATCCAAGGAAACAGCAAACTAATGCTAATGCCTTATCTAGGAGGCTGAACCTGAACAGTGCCAGTAAGGAAGCCAGGACTGGGGAATAAAAAACTGCCAGCCTAACAGCAGCCCTGAGCCCAGAAGCAAAGGTCACCAACAATGGTGCAGAGGCTGTGATGAAAAATGAAGGAGCCACAATTTTGAAGGGGGCACAAGCCACAGATCCAATAATTTCCCAGCTGAGGCACTGGAAGGAAGGAAAAAGAGGCATAGTCAGACATAGGCATATGCCACTATAGAGAAGCCTGGCCTGATGTTACACTTAGAGTGAGGGCTACTGGTTAGGCACCCATGGGCAGTGGAGAATACTGGCCATTACATTCAGGTAGAGGTCCCAAAGAGATCAGTCCCTGAGATTCTGAAGGCATTACATAGCAGCAAGACTGGGGGCACATTTAGGAATAGAGAAACTTACCCAGAGGGTTCAAAGTTGGTGTACTGCCCTGGATGGTGCAGATCTGTTAAGGACTAGATAAAGTCTTGCTATACCTGTGGGGCTCATAACACTATACCCAGAACACCTCTGGCTACCAACGAGACAAGCTGTTCTCCAAAGAGGGTGGTTATGGATGTTTTGGGACCCCTACCTGTCACAGAGAGGTAGTCGATACATCATTATGAAAACAGACTACTTCTCCAAGTGAGCAGTAACTCATCCACTGCCTGAGCAAGAAGCATGAATAGTTGCTAAGGGATTTGATGTGCACTTTGCCTGCCAGTACAGCACATCTTGTTCCTTGCATACTGACCAAGGGTGACACTTTGAGTCACAATTTTTCCAAGAGGTGCATGGAAAGAGGTGTCTGCTCAAGACAAATAAGACCTGAACTACACCTTGCTACGCACAGGTAGATGGGCTGGTGGAGCTTCTGAACTGTACGCTGACAGCTGTTGTCATCTTTTGTAGATGCCAATCAATGTAACTATGACAGCTTGTTTCACTGTATCATGAATGCTTTCAGGAATAATACAGTCACCCCAGAAAATATACTACATATGGTGATGTTTGGGTGTGAGACTACTCTCCCAGTAGAATTGGTGGATGAGCAGATGTGATAGAAGGGTATGCTAATCCTACAGTTTACCTAATGCAGTTGGCAGCATTCTCAGCACACTCTGCCAAGCAGTAAAGCATTACCAGCGTAGGGCCACCCAGAAGGAACATTATGATTTAATAAATCTGTCCAGATGTACCAAGAGGGCGATCACAGAAAGAAGAATGATTTGAGTACTAAATTGCAACAGAAGTACAAGGGCCCATACAGGGTGGTCAGATGTGCAGATGTCAGAGGTGCACTGTGAACTATCCCCTGTTCTAGGGTGTGGAGGAGGGAACAGTTTTGTCCTACACTACAACAGCTAAAACCCTACCTGGGTCCTGAGAAAAGCAAATAAGATCAGCTTGCCGTAACAGCACTGGGGCAATGGTTGAGAAAACCCTGGTAGGTGAAGAGGTTAAGTTCCAAGACATCAAAAAGGACCAGGCCAGGCGGAGCATTGGCATGTGTCCTATCACGCAGGGCCAAACCCTGATATGACATATCAGAGTTGCAGTGCACCTGGCATCTTAGAGATTTGGAGTACTTCATTACTGAGCAGCCCCAATAATCACAGTACCTTCCAACTTCTGCAATATATTAAAAAGGGATCCTATAGACCAGAGTCGTTTTTATTATACAGGCTGATATAGCCACTGGGCAGGTCTGCCTGCAGAACCTAGTGGATAGGGCACAGGACTGGGCCTCAGGAAACCTGGGTTCATTTCCTAGCTCTGCCACTTGCCGGCGGGGTGACCTCGGGCAAGTCATTTTCCTCCCTGTGACTTAGTTTCCCCACTTCTAAAATTGAGACCACTTGATGATTACCTGTTCTGTTCATTCCCTCTGAAGTACCTGGCATTGGCCACCATCAGAAGTCAGGATACTGGGCTAGATGGACCTTCGGTCTGATCCAGTATGGTTGTTTTTATGTTTATGTTTTTATGGGACAATGATACTGACCATGGTAAGGATCTTCTTTGAGATGTACTGGCAAAAAGTGATCTACAAGAGCTAAGTATTATTAATGGATTGTCTTTCATCCTGTGCACTGAACGAGGCAGTGGTCCTGTGGAAAAATTGTGAGAGATCATGTAATTAAATACTGTATTGTAATGCATGCACAAGGAGGCCAAATTAAGATTGCACAGGCTACCTTACTTCTGGTATTTCCTAATTTTTGAGCATTTGACTTTATAAATGTACTAATCTTTTTTTAACATAAACATTGTATGCAATTAAGCTATAGAGCGCATTCAGTCGCAGAAACAATAACTGAATGGCCACATTACTATTTCCATGCAAAATTTATCTTCTAAATTCGAGATACTGTAAACTTCCCATGTTTGGATGCGAGGACAGGGAAGAAAATATTCCTCCTACTCATCCACCAGCCAGGGCCCTGCTAAAGGTCACAGTTTGAATGTAACAACCATTGCTAATATTATGCTAGCCCACCAGTTTGGGTAAAGAGAGGATCCTTAATATGTGAGGGCAACACCTCAACAGAAAGAACAGTAGCCGGCTTCTGGAACGTACTGTTATATTTAAAGTAACACCCTCTTTCATTTGTATTGCATTTTACTCATTAGTTTCCTACTAGGCAGCATTGCTGGAGATGTGAGAAATCAGCTGCAAAGTATTTCAATAGTGGTAAGGGCACATGGCATATTATGTAAGAGAGAGAGATTTTAAAGTACATTCTGGGGACGTGTTGGATTGCTTTGGCAAGGAAGATGTTTATGCAGGAGTGAGATTTCTGCAGAAGTATGTAAAAAGAACCAATTACCATAACTGAAGCCTCCCCCCCAAAAAATTATCATGCATCAAAAATTATTAAATTTTTGACATGAACAGATAGAAGAAAAGAATATGAGCCTAAACTTTCAAATTCCAGTTTGTAGGTAAAATGAGTAACATATTAGGCTTACACAACTGAAAGAATCCACCTAGAGTGACAAATTAGACTTACTTTCTTACATTCAGTTCCTTCCTCTCACTCTCAAACACTGGATCTCACAGCAATCTTCTCTCAGGCTTAACTGGACTAGGTGCAGATTCCTTTGAAGCCAGTTAGTGCCTTTCCGGGCATCAGCTATAGTGGGTGCTTTTTCCTTTAAGAAAGGTATTACCAGCATGAACAGATATTCTCTACACTTAGTTTGGAGACAGCTGTTATTATCATTGTACTTTCCCACCACCTCACCTCAGGGCTGACTGCATTGCCCCTGCAGCATTTCAAGCTTCTCCTGGTTTAGATTTAAGATTAATGTCATTGTAACAGGTAGACAATGCAATGCAAACAATAAATCACACTTCAAGTTTCCACAACTAAATACCCTATATCTATACAACCATATTACCATAGCATCTGAGCACCTCACAAACAACAATAAATTTAGCTTCCGAACTGCTGTGAGGTAGATAAGTACTAGCTTACAGAGGGAGACACAAGTAACTTATCCTTCTGTATCAGGCTTCAGAACTGAACCTAGACCTCCTTCTTCCACCACTGTTTCCTACAAGGGACTATCATAGAAACGTAGGGATGGAAGGAACTCAAGTGGTTCTCTAGGACTGCTGCACCCCTCCGTCTCCAGGAGGAGGCAGAATGAATTATACCTGGCACCTCATGAAAAACAAAAACCAAAAACCCTCACAAAAACAACATGGTGACCCTAAAAACACAATGTCTGTTTGTGTCTGTAATATGCACTGATCTGAGCCCCTCTGCATTTCACAATGAAATAGAATAGACAGCTTATTAGCCTTAAGTCTGAATTTCTTGGCTACTGTGCATTTGCATCACAATCTCATTAGTGAACATAGGACTGTGTGTATACAATATTTTTGCAAAGTTAGTTTATAACTCTCCTCATTGAATCAATAGCAATATGTACAACTTCTAAAGCATTTTCATTTTCAGAGTACGTTACAAATATTAATTCTCACAACAGCTCTATGGGGTGGGTATTTAAGCATTTTACAGTTAGGTGTAGAGGGGATGAATAATATTTCAGAGGACTAGAGCACCCACAACTTCATTTGAAGTTAATGGGAGTTACAGGGTTTAGAACCACTGAAAATCAGATCATTAATCTCTTTGGGTTTGACACTGCACCATTGAAGACCACAGTAATTTTTACATATACTTCAATTGGAGGCAGGGCCTCTGTGTCTGTTTTTCCCATCTGTACAATATTATTATTTATTATTTGTATTGCAGTAGAGCCTAGGAGTCCCAGTCTCGGACCAGGATCCCATTGTGCTAGGTGCTGCTCAAGCACAGAAGAAGAGGACAGTCCCGGTCTCAAAGAACTTACCTTATAAGCAGGGACAGTGCTTAGAGTCTGACACACAGGAGTGTTGACCAGCTCAGTTTTATTTCCATGACCTACACCACTGGGATGTTGTGAAAATTAATTAATGCTTTGTAGAGGTAAAGCACTATGAAGATGCTCCATATTATTAATATGTACCAGAGCATAGGCTGGAAGTCTGGAGATTTAGAAATGAATATCAAAACGGAATTAAAATATCAATGGGGAAAAAAGTGTTCCAGAGCCCCTGTACTCAAAAATCCTTTGGTGCCAGTAGGAATACAAGCAAAGTCATCTGATGAGCTCTGCAATGAATTCTTTATTTATGCTTGACAGATCTGAAAAAAAAGGGGAAACTGTAGGAGTTTGTAGATAGTTATAAAGTAAGAGTGGCAGATGTTCATAGAGCTTTACTCCTGGGAATCTGATTGCTACATTAGTTATCATTTTATAGGGACTGGAAACAGTTACTCATGGGGTTTGCATTAATTGCCAGTGATGCATTCCTAAACCCGGTACTTTCAGCAATAAGGTGTTAACAATGCATAAATTTTTGTTGTCATGAAATAAATGTAGCTCCAAATAGAACACCACTGCAGTAACTGAGATGGAACAAATGTCTGCTACATTTTCTGCAAAATAGGCTAAATGAAGTGTTTGACAGAAAAGGTACATTAGTGATATAGCTTCATATAGGAAAATTTGAGGCCATCCCTCTGTGACCCTAACGGCATCCCCATGCAAGAGGGCAAGGAGCTCTCTGATATCTGATAGTAAGTTTCAGCTGGCCTGACCAGTTCAGTGTAATACAATACACTAATGTCATAACTTCTATCTAGAAGGTGGCATGTAAGATATCAATAGAAAGCTAATAACATACTGATCATTAATATTATTGTGTAGTGTATGTATGTACAAATTCAAAATTAAAAACATATTGGAAATTAGGTTATGAAAGTGTGTCTGCCAGACAGGATTAAAGTTACCTCACCCTAGACAAACAAATGTGGTTCTTTCACCATACTGGTACTTCCAAGGTATGGATAAGAGACAATGGGAATGCACATTATATAGAAGGTAAACAAGACCAGCAAGCCAACAAGTGGGAGGGAGATAACCACTGAGCATCATGGCAGAGGAAGGAGATTGCTGAAATGCAAATTGATCTGTTTCCTGCAAACACCAGCTGGGGAAGAAACCAACATGGAAATTCGTTCACCACCAGAATTCCATGTCACCCTTCCCACTGCTTGAATGAACTTTACTTTGGAAGGCAAACTTCAGAAGAATCCATTTCAGAGGTTCACTGGACTATAAAGGAAAGGGACAAAGAACCCTAAGTTATCTTTCAGCTAGGAAGACAAAGGATCCAAGCACTTTAGATTTTATGGGGGGGAAAGCCTGGCCATGAGGGTGGGCAGCCATCTTGCTGGAAGGTAAACAGGTAAGGAAACTACCTTGAACAAAGGCTGTAGCTTGTTGTATTAAGACTTAGCCTCTAGAAAGCATTTTTCACTTTTATTTGTATGTATCCATTTCTTACTATCCTTTAGACTTGAACTTGCTTTAGACTTGGGATTGGTCCTGCTTTGAGCAGGGGGTTGGACTAGATGACCTCCTGAGGTCCCTTCCCAACCTGGATATTCTATGATTCTAAATCTTATCTCCCTTTGCTAATAAACATGTTTAACTTTTAATGGTCCAGAAGAGGGCTGGACATAGCAGAGCCCATGGGTTTTGGAAAATTTGGGACTGGTGGTCATGTTGGGGTCATCTTGCCAGGCATAACCAAGGCTGGTGGAGGCCAGCGTGGGGCAGTGGAGTAACAAGCAGGCGACTGGAACCAAAGCTACTGAGTCAGAGCTGCTTCTTACATAGACACTCACTGCATGCTTGTGTGCAGGCTGGAAGCAGCCAGCCCAGGTACCTACAGCACCAGCAGAGCATTTTGTGGCACTCAGGACTGCAGAACAAAGCAGTGACAACAAGGCCTCACTAGTTTGGATTGTACCCCAGAACATGACAACCTCCATTGTGGTTAAACAGCAATCGCTGGAGTCCAGTTCCTGGGGGCTCAATTCCCTTTACTAAGTAAATGGTGCCCTTGTGTGGCAGCCAAAAATAGAAGAAAGTTCCCATCTGTGGTCAGTTATCAGTTTTGAAAGCAAAATAGCAGAGCATTATACACTTTACAATAGGACTTGAACACATCCTGGTAGGCCAAATCATACATAAACTTAGAACTATTGCTTTTTCAGTGCCAAAACCTGTCCTGCTGCACATTTCCAGCATTTCCTCATTAGCATTTAATAGGCAGTAGGAAATGTAGTGAGTATTTTCCCTCTTCCTACTCACATCAGTTCCCCCAATTTTCTCCCTATCATCTTCATGATTTCCTCCCTTCCTGGCTCTGTTCCCTTCTGCCTTTCCTTGGTGGTCTCTTAATTGTTTCTCTCCCCTTCTCAAGCAGCCTGGTTTCTGGTTTACTTCTCTTCCCTGCCTATACCCCCACACTCACCTCCTGCTATTCTGGTTTCTGGTGATGTCTTTATACTAGACGAGGGGTCGGCAACCTATGGCATGCGTGCCAAACATGGCACGTAAGCCAATTTTTAATGGCATGCTGCTGTCTGCCGGACTTGGGCAGACAGCAGCGTGCCACTAAATATCCTGCCCGGCCCGGCCCACTCTTCTCTGCCCCCTGCCCACCGCTCTCTCCTTGCAGGGCAGGCAAGCTTCCCCTTCCCCCAGCCTCTTCCCCCAGCATGCTGGGTTCCTGCCCCTCCATCTCTCCCTCCCTGCGCCCAATCAGCTGACGGCCCTTGCTACGTAGGGGGAGAGGTAAAAGCGGAGCCGTAGTGCACTCTCTGCTCTGGGGACCTTGGGGAAGGGGGTGGAATCAGGGCATATCCCCTCCAGCCCCCTGCTGTGAGCCACTTAGGGGCTCTCTGAGCCCTCTGCCCTGACCTCTGCACCCTCCTCACACACACCCAGCCCTCTGCCCTCACCCCTGCACCCCCCACAAACCCCAGCCCCGTGCCCTGACCCTGCACCCCCACCCCACAACCCCAGCCCTGATTTCGGCACCCCTCACATATACCCAGCCCCCCCAGCCTCCTGCCCTGACTCCTGCCCCTTCCTCACACACCCCCAGCCCCCTGCCCTGACTCCTGCAGCCCCCACACATACCCAGCCCCTCCACACTCCATTCCCTGGCTCTTGCACCCCCCACATCCCCACTCCCACCCTAAGCACCACACAGGAGCTCCTGCACCCCCCCCCACACACGTTACCACCTGCACCCCTCACACCAAATGGGAGCTGCCCAGGTAAGCGCTCCACACCCAAACCTCCTGCTCCAATCCTGATCCCCCTCCCTCATTCTAGCTCCTGGCCAGAGCCTGCACCCCAACTCCCAGCCTGCTCCTTCACCCCCAGCCCTGTTCTCAGCACACTGCCACCCTCATCCCAGTGCAGCGAGAGGAAGAGAATGGCTAGAATCAGGGAGAAGGTAGGTACCTACTCTATGTGGGCACGGTCGGGACTCCAAACCAGCAGCGGGCTGAGCGGGGCCGGCATCCGGGACCCTGGCTGGCAGGAGCCGGTGGACGGAACCTCAGACCGACAGCGGGCTGAGCAGCAGCGGGCTGAATCGCTCAGCCCACTGCCAGTCTGGGGTCCCAGCTGCCAGCCCTGCTCAGCCCTCTGCCGGTCTGGGGTTCTGGCTGCCTGCCCCTTGCCAGCCAGGATCCCGGCCGTAGGCCCCACTCAACCCGCTACCGGCCTAGGTGAAGGTGAACGGAACCCCAGGCCAGCAGCGGGCTGAGTGGGCCAGCAGTGTAAGATCAGCATTTTAAT
This sequence comes from Dermochelys coriacea, assembly GCF_009764565.3. Taxonomy (NCBI): domain Eukaryota; kingdom Metazoa; phylum Chordata; order Testudines; family Dermochelyidae; genus Dermochelys; species Dermochelys coriacea. Next base: position 80,026,391 of record NC_050068.2, on the reverse strand, counting down.
TTAATTTTAAATGAAGCTTCTTAAAAATTTTGAAAACCTTGTTTACATATGACAATAGTTTAGCTATATAATATATAGACTTATAGAGAGACCTTCTAAAAAACATTAAAATATATTATTGGCACGCGAAACCTTAAATTAAAGTGAATGAATGAAGACTTGGCACATCACTTTTAAAAGGTTGCCGACCCCGTACTAGACTCTAGTAGAGAATGCTGCTCACCTTGAACTGAACTCTGCAGCCCACTGCTGTTTATTCCTCTTCTAAGGTGCCTCTTCTAAGTATCTAGAGTTGGATACTAAGCTGGATTACAAATGCAGGCTGGTTCTTGTTTTGAACAAGATTGCTTGTATGTGGCAATAATTGCTCTATGTAGAAATTTCCTTTGCCTTCAGCGAGTGCTGCTTACTGCCTAGAGTTTCCCATTACCAAAAAATAGACAGAAACTGGAGGAAATTAATGGAATTTAACCTAATAACCTAAAGAAATTATGGTGAAGGACAATTTGTTTGTGCTCCATAAAATACTTGAATCATAGAACCATAAGGTTTGAAGGGACCACAAGGGTCATCTAGTCTAACCCCCAGCCAAGATGCAGGATCTGTTGTGTCTAAACCATCCAAGACAGATGACTATCCAGACTCCTTTTGAAATCCTTTAGTGAAGGAAAGTCCATGACTTCCCTAGTCAGTCTGTTCTTTTGTCCTACTGTTCTTACAGTTAGGAATTTTTTCCTGAAATTTAATCTAAAATGTCTATGCTTCAGTTTGAACCCATTGCCTCCTGCCCTGCCCTCTGAGAGAACAATGAGAGAGCATACGGGGGGAGGGGTGTGTGTGTGTGCATAAATTATATGATTTAGGATGGCAATACAACATGCAGTAGCCTGAAACCACAATTACATAATAATGAAAAAAGTGAAGTAGATTAGAAACCAGAGCAATTTACCCTTTCAAGGGATGTAGCTTAAACGTGGTCATTAAGAAAGGTAAAGGGCAGTGTGAATGGCACTACATGTTTTATGGGGTTGGATATGGAATAAAGGGACTTTCATCTGTAGGTTGTAAATTTGAATCAATCCCAGATAATGGTGATGTAAATTTGTTACCTTAGGATGAAGGCTGGGTGACCTATGTGAAATGAGTTGATGATCTTAGTCCAGGTCCTAGTGGGACATTGTCCATCACACAAAAATCACCACCACTAATGACACTAACTGGCAACTGTGTTGGCAGAGAGTCTAAAGGACTGAATAAGCCAGGAACTGAACTCTCCTCTCATGGTTAGAGAGGATTCCTCCAAAACAAAAGAATGGCAGACTGCTGGAAAGATCTCTGAGAGAGCTAGCACTTACTCAGCACCAAAAAGCACTTAATAAACAAAACACATACCGCTCACTAAAAACTAAAATGCAAGTGTAGAATGCAAATCTGTGCAGAATGCAAATCTGCACTAATGTAGAAGACTAGAATAGATATCCCAGGAGATATTTCCTACCGCCGCTGGGCTGCAAAGGGATAAAAATTGCATTCATGGATGCTAATTTCACCCTCCTTTACCTACAATAGTCAGTGGACTTAAAAAATTAACTCTCACTTCCATTTTCTTTAGCTTTACACCAGAGTTCATTTTCCATTGTGCTGGGTCATGGACTATTTAGGTCAGATCATAGTCCGACATTTTCATTCCCATACTAATTTTGTCAATTTTAGTATTTCAAAAATTTCAAATTTAGTATTTCAAAAATTTAGTATTTAGTATTTCATAGTATCAAACCTTCCAGTGAACCTATGCACTATGTTTAGCCTTTGTTGAGCACTCACAGTGTGTTTGATGCTGCACAAGGCTCTGAAAACCACCCCACCACCTCTGTGCCAAAAACTTTATGGTCCAAGCAAATGGACAACACCAAAGCTACAGTGAGACACAGAAGGAGGTACTATGTTAGGGCCTGAGAGCCAGAGCATCTTGGGGTATGTTTACATGACATAATAAACCCCTGTGTGCATGACCTGCACTTGAAAACCTGTTCTTTGAGCAGCCACACTTCATTGCTATGCACACCTCATACCCATGCCAGCACAGCTACACTATGGTGTGAAGATGTGTCGGATGGCGTGGTTCCTGGGGTCATATCAAGTGTCCTTAGCACCATTGATAGCTGTAGTCACTGTTTGGTTCATGGTGTGTTGTGAGTGTACTTGTGTGTCTGTCCTGTGACACTTAACCAGAAGTGCCCCTAGCCTGCCAATACATCCAGGTGAACCATTTTGGGTTTGCATGCTCCCAGCTACCAGAGTCAGGCCATTGATCCAGCACTGGTGGAAGACCTTTTCCTGCTGGCAATTTCACTGCTATTTCTGGATTTCGGCAGAGATTCTGTGGTGGACATTTTGGTGGCAGTATCTCTCCTATAGAAGACAGCTCTTGGAGAGGGACACAGACATGTCATTCATGACTCAGTTGATAAAGCCTGCTGCCACTGCCACAGATTCCCCATGTGTAGACTAGCACTTCTGGAGCAGGGCCACAAGCACGGATAGGTGGGATCGTCTCACATCATCATGTGGACCTGGAATGACCGGCAATGGATCCAGAACTTTCACGTGTAGAAGCAGATTTTTCTGAACCTGTGCAAGCAGCTTGCACCAACCCTCCAGTGTCAGCACACATGCTGGAGGGAAGCCAGATTGGTCCAGAGGTGGGTCTCTATAAGTCTTTTGAAGCTGACTACCTCAGACTGCTACACATCTGTGGCAAACCAGTTTGATTTTGCAGGAGTTGTAGTGATGGAGGTTTGTGAGGCAATCAGGATTGTTGTTTACTCAAAGGTGGTAAGCATAAAGAATGTTCCAGAAATAGTAGCCAGCTTTGAGAAAATGGGCTTCCCAAACTGCACTGGGGCTATCAATGGGACTCATGTACCAATAATTTGTCCTCTATAATGAACAAATGAGTACTGAACTCTATCATTATGCAGACCCTGGTCGACCACAGCAGCAGGTTCATGGATGCCAACTTGGGATGTACTGGCTGGGTGCATGATGCCAGGGTTTTTCAGAGATTAGGCTTTTACCTTCATGGACAAGCAGAGATCTTATTCTCTCCAAATGACATTGTTATAATGAAGTCTGCTTCCACTCTAATTCTAAGGGACCCCACATCCCTTCTTCTGCCATGGCTTTTGAAACCATTCCCTGACTCCAGAGGGCCTGGAAAAAGAAAGTTCAGTTACATGTTCAGTAGCTTTAGTATGGTAGTGGAATAAACGTTGGCAGATTGAAGCCAAGATATTTGGGTGTTGCCAAAGCCATCTGCATTATGGTGGCCTTCTTTGCACTACATAATGTCTGTGAGGCAAAAGAAGAATTTTTTTCACCAGAAGAGGACTCGAGACACTGCTGAACTGGAGGAACATGCAACCAGAAAATGTTCCTATTAGTTCTGGGGCAGGATCCTACATGCAAGGAAAATTAGGGATCCCTACTGGGCTCACATGATGGGTTTGCAGGGTGATATGGATAAGAGGGAAATGAAGTGGTATAATTATCCCACACTTTCTGGGGCCACAACAGCCTATGAATTAAATACAGCTTGTTCTTGTTTGCAAACAAGACACTGAGACTTATTTAAATAACAATTAAATCACCTTATAAGCAGACCAGCTGCCAGCAAGAAGCTAAATACAATAAAACAAAAAATAAAGCTGAACAACTGAAGCAACAAAAGTGCAAAATTGCCAATCTACATATAGAGCAACCACTACAACCTGTCTGGTAACGGATCTGTATGTCCCCTGTGTGCCTGTTCTTCTTGCCCCCTCTAGAACATTTTACACATGTAAGTTCATGGGGGTGGAGTGTTGCCTGGGTGCACCTGACTGTTCTACGCACTGTTCATTGCTTGGATGATAGGCCAGCCAACCTCATAATTATCCGATGCTACAGGACATGATTGTGTGGTGGGGACTCAGAGCATGGGTCTGAGACAGTAGCTGGAATGTCAGCTGGCAGTGGAGCAGGCACTTGGGCCTGTAACCTGGTATCCATGAGAACAAGAAACCTCTCAAAAATTTCCTTCCTCATGCTCTGTCCTTCTCTCCCTCAACTTCTGGTCATGTCCCTGGAACTGAGCAGCCATTCTCTCCTCATGCTGGGTTGCCTCCTTCTCCCTCTATAACCTCCTCTCTGGAACACTGGCTGTTTGTCCACCTTGCCCAAAATGCCCTGCAACATTTCATCTCTGATTTTTTCCTTCTCCCTAGTAGATTGAGTGGCCACTCTTCCAGTCTTCTGGTTCCTTACTTCTGCCCAGGAAAATGAAAGATCACACACTTTCATCATTTGGCTTCATGTTATTCACTGACTTGTTCAGAAGCTGCAGAAAGCCATGGTCCAAGCCTAGACATATTATGGTAAGATTAACATAATAGAATCAATTACAATCATTTATAAATCTCAAACAAAATTCCCATTGTGTGGGGAGGGGAGGTTCCTAAGAAGCACCCTATTACTAACTTTGGTTTTACCATGCTTTCAGGCAGTACAAGCTCTGGAAGATATTAATCTGCTAGAGGTGACTGAGTGGAAGCAAGAATTCCAGGGCAGCAGAGGAGAGCCACCTATCTATGCTGAAGAGATTTTTCAGCATCTGGTGACTGATCCACACATCTACCAATGGAGAGGACCCTTGAGTTACAATGTTGGGCATAAGTATACCCTGCCCCAGAATTTTACTAACAGTATAAAGTTCCTACTGTGTGATGCATTACATGCATCACCAGCAAGGGATGGATGAAAATTCTTGGCAAAAATCAATAAGATAGTAATGCAGGATGGAAGACTCATTACAGCCCGCTTACAATCATACTGCATTCCTGCACAAACCAGACATGGGCCCACAAGACTAAACGCATCCACTGCTGCCATTGGGACAGATAACTGAGGCATTTGGGCCAATGAGTCAGGCAGACTGGACACTTCAGGCGTGCCACGAAAGTGTCCCAACATGGCTAAATTCTAAATAGAGCTATCCATGCAGAAATGTGAATCTAAGCTTGATGATGCTAATACCGAACCCCTCTTTCAAACAATAAGCATGTCACCTAATAAAAAGTTAGTGCTAACTGCTTATTGTTTTTTCCCACATCCCAGAATCCATATTGGATCCCACCTGGTGTCAGGCATGGGGTGGACATGCCAGCCAAAGAGATGACATGGCTTCCATCCTCAGTAGAAGTATACTACCACACCCATGCTTATAATAATTTTATCTGGCATAACCTGTAAATTTCTCCCGTTCTTACTAAGAATAACATGTTAAGACCACCATTTCTCATACCAGGCTCCAATACTTGTTGTGCTGCTTCATCTGTGGGCTGCTTCCCAGAGCTCTCTCTAAACAGCCTCTCTGAATATGCGCCCAGGATGTGCTGTAGCTGGTCCAGCTGCATAGCCTGATCCAGGCCTAGTGACAGCAATATGGTCTGCAGGTTCTCCTCCAATGCAGCCTCTGCCTCCAAGGTTATAAGCATGTTATCCCCTCTCCAGAGATTGTAATGAAGCACCATATGTTCCCTGCACCTAATCAAATTCCTCATAGTAGGGCTAAGTAGCCAGGGAGCCCCTGGATGGATGGTTCCCATCCTTCACTTGGCGGTAGGCCTTCTTGAGGAGCTTGACTTTGCTCCTGGTATTGACTACATTGATCCCAAATGCCACCAGCCTCTTTGATATGGCTGCATAATCATGCTAGTTTCTTGTACTCTTGTTAAAGTCGTGACTCTTGCTCTCCTCATACCAGCTGTTGGCCAGGATCTTGGTGTGTTCCTCTGGCCAGCCGGGATGGAGAGAATCTTCTCAGTTTTTAATAAGATAGGCTTAAATGTGCTTAAAATTGAGCAATCTGTGTTGAAAAGAAGGGTTAAATGGTGAGCAGCTTTATTTCATCCAGGTGGTTGTTTTTGGTTCCTGGAAGTTGAGTGGAAAGTTTGCAGAGATAAGGCCTGGGACACATAGGCCGATGGGACAACATTGGTGGACGCTCCAAACTCGAGCCTGGCAACACTGGCTTCTGCCATGTCCTCACTGCAAAGTGAGCAGGCTTGCCCTGTGCCACAGCAGGATGCGGGCTCGGCCCCTAGCCCTGGGTGAGCCAGTAGGGCTTTTGCTCTGAGGGTTCTGTCATATGAACATATGTCATATGTCACTTTGTGTGTGGACAGCAGAGGGACTGGGATTAAATACGAGTCAGGCCAAAACTTACTATGCAATGTAGACACAACCTTGAAGTCGATGAGTGTCTTTCAATTGGTTCCCATGGGCTTTAGATCAGCCCATTAGGCATTTCCGTTCCTGTTTCCTATGTGATTTTTAGTGAGGAAGGTTAGCATGTTTCACTTTGCTGAAATGGTGAGGTGTGACAGCATGATCAATTCACGGATGCTATTTTTATGGCTGACATCGTTTGTGCTATACATGTGAAGTGTAAACCCCACTTACTTTATTCTTTCTTGTTCTATTTTCTTTTGCACTGTACCTCCAGCCTCTGCCTAAGCATTCTGTAATGCTCAGGAACTTTTAAATGCTGTCTGAGCATTCTGCATATTTTCCTGACCTTTCCCAGTCACAAGCAGAAGCTGCATTCTTGCATCCATGCTGACAGCTTCAGTCTGCTTTTTATAACTGCTGTCATTTTGCCAGCCCCTTTCCATAATTCTTCAAAGAAATGCCTCATTTTAAAACCAAATTACTACAGTTTGGCCCAAAGTTGGTTCTTTGAACTCATTAAAGATCTTGCATAAGTGGGGTGTGGGGAGAGAAATGTGGAAGCAGGGATGGACTGAATTATTTCCCCAAATAATTATTTTTATCTAGAAATATGGTAATATCAGTACCATGTCTGATAAGCGATCAGATTTTACAGAGATACGGAGCACTCTGAATCTGCAACTAATTGTATATTACAAGAAGGCTGGTAGCACTGTCTATAAGATTTCTTGACCCTTCCTATTATAAGACCGTTTGCAGTTGCTTCTTACAATTTCACCAAACTTTAACCATTTGGGATGACATTTTCTATGCCAGGTGTCTACCTCAGGCTGAAATTTTTTCTTCTTTGGAAAACTTCAGCCACCAGGGTTCAGCTGTTCCAGAGAACAAGGCTAGGGAAAAATAAATTGTCTTGCCCATGATAAAAAAAAACTTTCTGGTGTCCTTTTCTTTGAGAACCTTTAAGAACACAGGCAACCTTAATTTTGGCATATCCTAATTTTTGAGAACTTGAATTTGCAACCTTAAAAATGTTTTTAGAGTATGTCTGTGTGTAATTTCCTAGTTTTTTTTTTAAAAAAGCAGACTTTATACCAGATTTCATCCTGTGACATCATCTTGACATCCATATGATGCTTCAGTAGGGTTGGAAAGTTTAGTTTCCACTTGAGCCAATAGAATAAATTATAGCAGTGGTAGATTGTAATTATCTATGCAGACCAGTACAGGAGGAGGGAGGGATGAGACACTTTGCCAGTGGGTTTCACCAATATTTGCTGACAGCAGAGGAAGGATGAGATGCAGGAGCCTTTGGTTCCATTCCAGGCTCTGGAGGGGAACATGCTCTAGTAGGCAGAGTTTGGCCCATTTCTCCCATCCCCCAAACTTGACTCTTCTGCCCCATTCCCTCCAATCCCTCATTGGATCAGACCTATATCTTCATCCCAGTCCTATTCGCCTCACCAGCCAGTCCCAGTCTCCCCTCCTCAGGCTATTCATCCCTGAGGAGTTGGGGAAGACTGGGATTGGCTGGACAAGGAGGCTAGAAAGTGATGTGGGGAGGAAAGACAAGGCCTGACTGAGCAAAGAGACAATCTCCCTGCCCAGCCACTTCTTGTCTCTCCCTTTGGATTCCTCACCAGTCCCAATCTTTCCCCCCATTCCTTGTCCTTATCCTCTTACCCAACCATTCCCAGTTTCCCCTGCATCCTTCACCCCAATTATTTGTCCCCAGTCTCCTGTCTGTGATCTCTCTCAGATCACCCCCCATGCGAACATTCCCCATCCCCACCGGCTCACAGTTCCAATCTTCCTCCTCTGGCTCCTTGTCCAAACACAGTGTCTGTCCCCATCTAGCTTCTTGTGTCAGTCTCTTTGCTCAGCCAGGCCTTGTTCTCTTCTCCCTATGCCCCCCATTCCACCATCCTGACTCCTTGTCAGGTCTATCTTTCCTCCCCACATCACTTCCCAGTCTCCTTGTCCAGCCAATCCCAGTCTCCCCCCAACTCCTCATCCAATCTCAGTCTCATTCCTCACGCATTGGCTCCCAATTCCCACCTCCCATGTTTTTTCTGGCTCCCAGTCTCAATTTAGTTGTCCAGCTAGTCCCAGTATTGTTCTCTCAGATAACAGTCTCCAACTTTCCATTCCCCAACTCCCTCCTAGTCCTTCTCTCCCCCACCTTCAGGCTCCTTGTTCCAATCTTCTGCTTTTGGGCCCATGCCTCCTGTTCTGGATCTTGATTCTTCATTTGAGTCAGGCAGCTTCTCCATCCTTGATACCCAGCAGCAGGGAGCTTTGAGAGCCCAGTAGAGACAGGATCCTAGCTGTCAGTTCTGATGCCTATAGCTGGCATGGCCCAGAGCAGCCTGGAAAGTCCTGCTCAGTCCTGGGTAGTTCTAGGCTGGAGCATATTCAGTGCTGATGGAATCATCAGGGATTTTAACTGTGGAGCAGTAGGAGGCCCCTATTGAGCATATGTTAAGTGTGATTTTTTCAAAGGTTTATAATTTGGCCAAATTTGGGCAACTTCTTGGGGAGAAAAAAAAAGACATATTCCTAATACAAAGGTACCCCCTGCCAAATTTCAAGTCCTTTCTCCAAAACATGGGGGCATGAGAGCTTTTCAAAAGAGAAAGGTCACCAGAAGCTTATAACATGAGCAAAACAGTGTATTAGCTCCCGTGCCTCATTTCCAGAAAAGGCTGAATTTTTTTTCACTGAAGTTATAGACAGAAAGAAATCAGTCTGAGGCACACCTCCCCAGCATGGAAAATTTCAACCCAAACAATTAAAACGTGGGAGAGGTATAAGCAACTGAATACGGGGTCTTCTAATGGGAAATGTCAGGCAACTTTAATAGTCTGTGCTACCTTCCCACCTATAATACTGAATTCTGTATAACTAGCTGACATATTCTAAATACAGATAATTTGATACAATAATAAGAAGGTTAAAGATCAGGCATAATAAAGATCAAAACCACTAGTCTTGCAAAATCAACAAAGCAAAAAAAGAACTTGTGATCTGGCCATTTCTGGGCTCAGGACAAGCCACCACCAGGTCCCCAGTCAAGTGTAAGGGAACAAAAAGTCTTTTATTTAGCAGTCAGTGAATCAGACTGGGCACCATCTGCTGCAGACTTACTCAACACCAGCAAATAAGGCACTGGTGACAAGTCAGACAACAGTCACACAACAGGCTTAGCTTCCCTCAGGGTTGGGGTGGCAGGCAGCAGTCTCTGAAGCCACCACTGGCCCCAACCAGGGCTCCCTCAAAGAGTGGAGCTGGAGATTTACTTTCATCCCCCCAAATGAGCTGTGCTCTCCTCTTTTAACACCTTCCTCCAAGTGTGGCACCTGCTGCAGGTGTAGCAGGGTAAGGCTGAGTGAGCCCACAGTAGCTCCTTAAGTCTTTTTCAACTCGAGTCGGACTTGTATCCCCCATCACAGTGCCTGAAGTAGAAATTGACCTCCTCTCTATAAAGGCATAAGGGAAACAGATAAGCCATACATTGAGGATGGTCTGAGAATTTGGAGATGACTGAGAAACAAAGCTAGAAGTAGAGGGGGAAACAGTTCCAGGCCCCACTCATTGATTTAAGCATTTATTGATGCTGACAGGAATAATGACAATGAAAATCATCTGCTGATCTCTGCAGAAAGCTCTTTACATATGCTTGAAAGGCTTGTGAAGAAATGGGATACTGTGTGTGAGTCTGTAGACAAAATAAAGTAAGCGTGGCAGATATTCATGAGGCTTTACTCCTGGGAATCCAACTGCCACATTGGTTACCCTTCTATAGGGATTAGAAACAGTCCTATGGGGATGTCACTGTAAATGCCGTTGATGCATTTCTAAGCCTGATTCTTTCATTAATCATGTGTTAATCAAGTATAAAATACATATTCTTAAACAAATAGCGTTCCAAAAATAACACTGCTGAGGTAACCAAATCAGAAAACATGACTCACATATTAACAAAATGTTGACAGAGGATATATTAGGAACCTTTTTTCCTCTAAGGAAAATTCCTTCATATTGAAACATCAACATCCGATGAAGTGAGCTGTAGCTCACGAAAGCTTATGCTCTAATAAATTTGTTAGTCTCTAAGGTGCCACAAGTACTCCTTTTCTTTTTGCGAATACAGACTAACACAGCTGCTACTCTGAATCCTTAAATCCAATTATTGAAACTGTACGTAATCCAGTTGGTGTATCACTTAGCATCATAGGCAGAAATAATTAGCTGAGTGATCATCTTCTACTCTGATTTTCTTCACTTCCTGTCATAAATGGTTGAGGAGCCTTGCTGTGTGCTGTGTCAGCCCAAAGATGGCTGCATTGCAGTAGTAAGTGTAGTTATTTCGAAGTATAGTATTCAAAGTTGTAATATGCTTCAAGATATTTTGGATGTATAAACAAAATAGTCACCATTTAAAAATCACAATTTAGAATTAGTCATCACACAGTGATATTTGGGATAACGCTATGTTTCCTTGTCCTTCAAATAGGAAATGATGGTAGTAACTTTGATGCCACTATCCGTGAGTTGATATTGACCTTTTCCTGGTAAGCACAGTACTTTATTACTATAAGGGAGATAAAAAAGAACTGTCAGGAATGGATCAGTGCTTAGAAAAACGTATGAACTCCTTTGAATCAGCTCTGGGTATAAGAAACTAAATTGGAGCATTAGTGGTTTTGCATCATGATAGTGCCTTCTTGCAAAACCACCCAAAAAGAGCTCTGTACTCTGGTAACTCATCACTATATGGTCTAAATGCAGGCTTAGGAAGCAGTGTTTACATCCAGGTCTGGATTAATGGTAGGTATAGCGGAGTGCCAAATCAGAGCTACAGTCTGGATTCACTGGTGCTGAAATCCCATAAATTGCTGTCCAGGAAATTAAGGTCAAAATGGTGAAGTCTCATTGTATTATCTGATTTCTTGAAAGAATGACTGCCATCATGGCATTTTGGCAGAATCAGAACCAGGAATGAGTTTATCTGTCTGATTTTGAACTCAGTCTAAGATCTGACTCTGATTGTGACAGGATAAAAGCCAGGAAATGTTTAAGGTCTACCTGCACGTAACACTGCAGGGGATTGAAGGAAGGGTGTGTCCTCCATCCAGCGATGAGAAAGGCAAAGGGAAAATCTCTGTGGAATAGAGTCTATACGGGTCAGAGGAATTGCTTTGGTGTCATGTTACTCACAAATATTATGTTATGAAAAATACATTGTGCCCCAAAGCAACTGCCTGAAATTGACTTTGGTGAGTCACTGGCTCTTTCCTGGGCTGGTGAGATAGCCTGCCAGCTTACACAGATATTCAAATCCACCCCAGCTCCTGAAACTGAAAGAGCTGAACTTCAATTTTTTCAGTAAATGAGAGGCTAAAATACATACCTACAGAGATACCTTAATCTCGTTGAGAAATTAAACTCTGAACAGGTGACTGAAATATGGAAAGAAACCCCAGTGGAATCAGCAAGAGCAACAACACCAAAATCTGTATGATTGAAATAGTTCTGAAGGCCCAGAAGCAAACAGAACTTTTTGTGCATATGGAGCAGATCCTCAGCTTGTGGAAATTGTGAAGCTCCTTTGACTACATCAGCCGAGCTTCTGCTCCACTGGACTGGCAACAGTATGGTTGATCAGTTATTCCAATTAATACATCTCATCTCTACTAGAAATAAAAATCACCCAGTTAGGACTTTGAGCTTGTGGGACATGGATATATTTACCTGTCCATATCACAGTTTGCTGTTTTATCTCCTACAACAAGTACATCTACAATGCTAAATTGCTTCTGCTAGTGCTTTAGTTGTTCAGTATCTCTTTCCAATTAAAGCATAGGAGAATTATTTAGCTAGGCAAACTGGGAGTGACACTGTTATGTTAATGCCTGCTGCAAAACAAGGCTTCAAAACATCTTCTTTCAAAAGGTAATGGTGTATCTCCGAGATTAAAGAGTCAACCTACCCTAGTTCAGGCAATGGATCTCTGATGGCAGAAAAACCTTTCACTTCTCAATACAGCCAAATGGAGAAATGATCAGGAGAGCCCCCAAAGAGTAGAGGCTTAGCTTCCTTTGAGCAGAGATTGGGGGTTTCTGAAATCTCTTAACCAAAATAATCAAAACCCCGTCATTTGGCTGAACTAAACTGTGTATATTTCACCACACTTTTCCTCTACAAGTTCCTTTCAAGTGTACTCAGTATTCAATAAGAGGCTATGCACATCTGCAGTTATAAAAAAATGAGTTTACTTGCTAATGGGGTCTTTTCCCCATTAGCATTCCAACCCATCTGCATGTTATGATTGCTGAAGCCTGTTCTGTTTCTGTCTACTTCAACTTTTTCAAGTGATATTCATTAATCCCATCTATGGCATCTCTAACATGTGGGAAATCTGCCTAGAGTAATTACAAAGTATTTCCTTTGGACTTAGTTCTGATATAAGAGCTTGGGCAGATAATGAAGGCTGATTGTCGTGTTATCATTCCATTGAGGATATGAATGATGCTGTTCAAATAACAGCTGGCTTGTTACACAAAAAAATGACAGATCAGAATAATAAGACAAACTTCTCTTTAACAGCACATTCTGATTTGAAGGACTCAAATCACTTCCTTAAATCCTGGAAACACAGGAAAAAAACAAGAAAGAAGAATGCCAAATAAAGTGTGGCAAGTGTGTATGTGCATGAGCATTTGTGTATGAATACCACACATACCCCTGCTCAAGGAATTCCCCACCTCCTTCAGAATATATGCTATATAGGCTAAAAGTAAAATGTAACCCTTCTGCCAGATGGAGCCAGCAGCAACAAGGGCCGAGTTCAGTATTTAGGGGTTCTTTTTCAACAATACAACACAAAACTAGCTCAAACCCACACCCAATGACCTGGGACAATTACACACCACCCCGTCAGCATCTTTAAGAGGCAATACTTCCTCTCTCACAAGCACAGAGTCTGAGTGTAGTAAAAACTTTTAATAAAAGGAGGGAAGTAACTCAGCATTAATTTGGGAAAACATCACAACTAGGGTTCATAAACACAAACCATGAGCAAAAGACCCCCAAATAATTTGGGCAGTGTCCTTTTCCCTTCGGGTTCTTAAGTCCAGCAAATCAAAAGTCTCTTTAATGTGCTGTGACAAAGTTCCTGCTCTACCTTGGTGGGTCTTGCGCTTATTGGCGGATTTGCTCGCTTTGGAGTTTCACTGCAGCCCTCAGCTTGGCCATTTTTCTGAATTCACAGTCCAAGTCGACTCCTCCTGTGTCTGACCAGGAGTTGGAGGATTTGGGGGAAAACCCGGGCCCGTGCTCTATTCCGGGTTCCAGCCCAGGGCCCTGTGGAATACAGCTGGCTAGAGTGCCTCCTGGAACAGCTGTGCAACAGCTACAACTCCCTGGGCTACTTCCCCATGGCCTCCTCCCAACACCTTCTTTATCCTCACCATAGGACCTTCCTCCTGGTGTCTGATAATGCTTGTACACCTCAGTCCTCCAACAGTCCACATTCTCACTCTCAGCTCCTAGTACCTCTTGCTCCCAGCTCCTCACACACACACCACAAACTGAAGTGAGCTCCTTTTTAAAACCCAGGTGCCCTGATTAGCCTGTCTTAATTGATTCTAGCAGCTTCTTGATTGGCTGCAGGTGTTCTAATCAGCCTGTCTGTCTTAATTGTCTCCAGAAGATTCCTGATTGTTCTGAAACCTTCCCTGTTACCTTACCCAGGGAAAAGGGACCTACTTAGCCTAGAGCTAATATATCTGCCTTCTATTACTCTTCTATAGCCATCTGGCCCAACCCTGTCACAGTGCCCATCCCTTCTTTGCACCCCACTCACAGTTGCTTTCCTTGGCCAGTGCAGCCCCAGAGTTCAGAGGTTCATCTGCAGAGTTCACCTCCCACCCTGTGTGGAGCAGAGAGAGAGGTAAGGAGGTACCTTACAAGCTCTGCTGCTCGGGCACTCGCTCATCACCCCAACAGCTAATTGCTGTGCCTCTTTGGGGCTCTGCTCTGGCCCTCTCTACCAGCCATGCCTCTCCACCAGCCACCTTACTGGCCACAATAAGATGTTTTCAAGCCCCCCACTTAACACAGCTCTTACCAATTTCAGCTCTCAATGATTTCAGCTGTTATTGGGGGAGCCTCACTGCTGGTGCAATAGAGACACTTCCCAAACTAGGTTTAATACTTATATAACACTGATCTCAGCTCTGCAGCATATAACAAGACTCTCAATTGAGTCTAAAATAGCTTTTTTTTTAATATACCGGGGGGAGAGAAATGGTGTCTAGGACCCATAAGCAGGACCTACACCACCAGGTACAAGTACCTATCTCTACCCTCTCTCAACTCACTAGGCTTTGGAACCCATATCCCCTGCCTAGCAAGTGCCGTTCAGTTGAGGGTGAGTCCCTCCATCCGGGTATGCCAGGTACAGTTCTGCTGCCCTCAGCTCACACAAAAACCCTTTATTACTCCTGCCCCCAAAACAAGGAGACTGGGGATCCAACACCAGCCACAAGTGATCATTTGAGTAAGCAATCCCATCATGCTGAGCACCTAGGCAGGTGGGTGTGCATGCAAATGAGATCAGTTCCTGAAGTTTTTTCCCACTGCTCACCACTAGATGTCAGGGGAGAGTTCATTCAGACTCTGCAGGAAGTGATGGCCAGTACATCCCTTGGCCCATGCTGCTTCCCGCAGCCCCCATAGGCCTGGAACAGCGAACTGCAGCCAGTGGGAGCTGCGATCAGTCAAACCTGTGGATGCTGCAGGTAAACAAACCATTCTGGCCTGCCAGCGGATTTCCCTGATGGGTCGCGTGCCAAAGGTTGCCGATCCCTGAGGTAGGGTATTGCTTTCCATCTGTCAGCTATTTCGTGTTTGCCAGCAATACCCAAATTTCGCAGTAGAATTCTATCCCCCAGCTGGAGTTCCTGCAAATGCACCCTAGCATCATACTGATGCTTGTTATGGTCTGAGTTTTTCTGAGCTGCAGATGCAGCTAAGCGATAATCATCCCACAGCTTTTCCCTTAGTCAGGATACATACTGCTGATGAATCTCCATCCTCTGATATGCCAAAGCACAAGTCTATGGGTATCTTGGTTCTCGCCCAAGCATCAAGAGATATGGGGTGACTCCTGTAGCATTGTTCTTTGTGGCATTATAGGCATCCACCAAAAATGCAACCTGCTGACTCCAGGTTGCCTTCTGCTCTGGCCGTAACATCCCCAACATATCTAACAGGGTTCGATTAAACCTCTCTGGTTGAGGATCACCTTGCGGGTGATAAGGCGTTGTCCTAAACTTTTTAATTCCTGCTATCCTCAGCACCTCCTTCAGAAGGTGACTCTCAAAGTCCTGCCCCTGGTTGGAGTGTATGCAAGCTGAGAATCCATACACTGAAAAATATTTCTCCCACAGCACTCAAGCGACGGTGGTGGCCCTCTGGTCATGTGTGGGATATGCTTGAACATACAATACAAAATGGTTAGTCACTACAAAAATGTTCCCGGCATTCCTCTTGTCCACTTCTAAAGACAAGAAGTCAATGCATACCAGCTCCAAAGGTTTTCTGCTGGTGATATTCTTCAGATATGCAGCTCTAGGGCAGAATTTTCCATTGAACACATTGAGCACACGTCTCACATTTTCCATGAATGTCTTCCGCCATCTGGGGCCAACAGAATCTACTACGAATAAATTCCAGGGTCCTCCCCATTCTTAAATGTCCAAAGTCATCATGCAGGGCCCTCATGCCCTGGGGTCTCTACTCTTTTGGTAGCACTAGTTGCATCTGTTGCTTTTGTAAAGGGTCAGTGGTAATTCAGTGCAGCTCTCCCTGAATCAGTTTTAGCTTGTTCCATTCTCTCAGTAATAGTCTACTCGCAGGGTTAGGTGGGATAATCACAGCGGGGCTTCGCCCCTCCCTTTTGCTAAGTAGTGTATCAAATTTCAATATCTTGTAGCTGGGCTTCTTGCCAGTCAGCCGCATTGAGCATGGGCAATGGAGATTGGTCCAACACAATATAGTTCACTGAGGCAGATGGCACGCTTTCAGGGGGGGAGACCCAGAGCTTCTGCAACACACCCATGAAGGCTCTCCCTGGGCCTCTGGCTCTCAACAACTCACACTACAAATAGCTCTCACTCCATCCATAGGTATCACAACAACTTGTGATGCCAGTGGATGCTGGAACAATGCATCCAAATCTACATTGCTTCTCCCTGATTGGTATTGAATGATGAACTCATAGCTCAACAACGCGCCCATCCATCTCTGCCCTGTAGCATCCAGCTTAGCACTTAACACATAAGTCAGTGGATTGTTGTCTGTCCACACTCGAAACTGAGCACCACACAAGTAGTCTCGAAATTTCTTAGTGATGGCTCATTTCAAGACCAAGAACTCCAGCTTATGGGTGGGATAGCAAGTTTCACTATCAGATAGCCCGCAGCTGGCAAAGGCTATAGGTTTACAGTTGCCTTCCACTTCCTGATACAGGACTGCTCCTAGACCCTCCAAACTGGCATCAGTATGCAGGATAAACAGCTTGCTTGATTCAGCAAAGACTAGGACTGGAGCATGAGTTAGGTAATTAATGATTTTCCAAAAAGCCCTTTCACATCTCTCATCCCACTGTGGTCCAAATGGTTCTAATGGGCCCTAGTGTCTCTGCTCGGGAGGCTTTGGGGACCTTCCCTTATTCTTGGTCTTAGATTTGTTCTTGCTGGACTGGTAGCCCTGGGTAAGATCATTCAGGGGGTTTACAATGGTAGCATAGTTCTTTACAAATCTGTGGTAGTAGCCACTAAATCCAAGAAAGGTCTTGAGTTCTCTGTAATTATTTGGATGTGGCCATGTAGTGAGGGCAACTATTTTTTCAGGATCAGTACTCACACCCCCTTGAGACATAATGTGACCCACGTACTTCACCGTGATTCTGCAGAACTGGCATTTGTCAATTGAAAGCTTCAACCCATAGGCTTCCAACCGATCTAGAACTTTAAGTCTTTCCTTCTGCTCTTCCAAGGTTCTTCCAAACAAGATCAGGTCATCCAAATAAACTAACACTTGCAGTAAATTCATGTCACCCACAACTTTCTCCATAAAACCCTGAAATGTAAAAGGTTCTCCAGAAATACCTTGGGGCATGTGCTCAAATTGATAAAACCTTAACAGACAAATGAAGGCCGTCTTTTCCTTATCTTCTTCTCCCAGAGGGATCTGGTAGTATCCACTTTGAAGATCCAACACAGAGAACCACTGGCTCCCCAACAAACAGTCCAAGGCATCTTGTACCCAAAACATGGTGTATTGGTCAACTACAGTGCGCCTGTTTAGGGTGCGGTAGTTCATACACATCCGGATTTTCCTACTCTTTTTATGGACCGCAATGGGAGAGGCATATGGGCTGCAGGACTCTGTAATGATACCCTTCACAATCAACTCTTGAAGATGGTGCCACACATCTTCCATCTCAGAGAGAGCAATCTTCCTAGATCTGTCCCTTAAGGGTCGGGAGTCTTGTAGCCAGATGTGGTGTTTCACTCCTTTTGCACATCCCATATCTCGTTCATGCAGTGAGAATACCTTGGATCTTTTGGAAAGCTTCTTCCTCAGGTTATCCTTCCACTCCTCAGACAGCGGTGAGTCTCCAAAGTCAAATTTTGCAGGATCTATCACTGGAACTTCAGTTTCACACTGGGGACTCATAATGGTTTCAGGCTCAAAGAGGCCTTCTATCTTCTGCCCTGGTTTCACAAACACATCATGGCTTGTTTCATTAGCAATCAGTATAATCACCTTTTCCTGGGCTTCAGCAGGTAGGGTTATGACTCCACTGGGAACCAGCACTCCTTCAGGAAGCCCTCCCTCAGCAGGCTGCTCTACCATTGCTAATGTTGCCTTTTAGGCAGGTACTCATGACAATCACCTCCTTTTCTGTCATTGCAGACACCACGAAGGGTGCTGTGTTCACATACCTTAATGCTCCCACTAATACCCCTTCTGGGAAGTAAACTATCATTTAAAGGTATTTCTGAATCTTAACTGATTTCAAATGAGCATTTGGGAATGTGATACAACATACATTAGGGACATACATTATAACTTGAATCTAAAATGTATGAAGGGAGTTGCATTTTATAATACTGCTATACATTTATCTAGTACTTGAAATATTCTGGTATGTTTCATAAAAAGTATGATGAAATCTTTAATATCCACGTAAAGCAGAGAAGAGCTCATCTTTTAACAATTTCATTTGAAAGCTCACCTGCAGTAAACCGAATACAGCTCAGTTCTCACCTTGAGAAGTTGAAAGGTTGGCTTGACCTTATCCTTAAGGTTTGAAGACATGGTCCAAGAGAGTCTTTCAAACCTTATGCTTAGACCTCTAAGCCATACCCTTCAGGTGATAAGAAATAGATGTTATATTATGGGGTCACTGACTGGAGCAGCCATTGCTAGATGAAATTTGGAACAAGAGCAGGAAATAACATGAGTGAAGTTACACCTCTGTATAAGGCTCCAAATAATTATACCCTGGAACAATCCAAGGAAAAACTCATCAGCCATGAACTATTGTATGATGTAAGTGATCCAAAGTCATATGGTGAATAAAATTAATACAGTTTAAGGAGCAGTTTAAGGTTAAAAGTAGCCATGGGAGGGAAGGGGTCAGAACTGACTGAAGAGGCATTAACACAGTGTATGTGTTTGAGTTCTGGAGTAATCAATGTGAGCCCCTGGAAAGGCACCTTTGAAATTAGTTGACTCCCATTTGACATTCCTGGGTCCCAAGAAATAATTTGGGGACCCAGAAAGCAATGAGAGAGACATTTGTAATCCTATGGGACCCAGAACAGAAAATTTGTTATGCAGGTATGAAATAATGATTGACAAGAGCATAGTATTAGCTAAATCCAATGGTTATGGAATTAACATAGAAAATGAAAAAAATCCTGTAAAATAGGATAATAAAGTAGTTTAAACTGAGATTATGCACAGTCTCCATGAAAGGCCTGCTTCAGGAAATGTCAGAATGAAAATGTTATTTGATTCAGTTACATTTTTATTATTATTCCGAAATGAAAAAATAGTGATCTAGGTTGCCATAGCAACAAAACACTATTTTATTTCTGTGTAAATCATCTGCAAATATAGTACTCTGACATGAAATCAAAACCAAAGTCCAGGAGAACAATCAACATTAATTTAATGCATTTATCATACAAAAGGAATATTTTCTGACCAATTGGTTTTGTTTTCAGATTTTAAAACGGCTGAAAAGGATATTTAATGCTAATATTGATTTCTAAGGAAGTCTGCTTTATTTAGACCAAACAACCCAGAGTTCAAAATGTCCCTAAGGGCCAAATTTTCAATTAATTGGCTAATTGTTCATGTGGAATTTTGCCCACGCACTAATTTGCATATACAATTCAATGCACACTGCAATTTAATCAGACAAATTAAAGTGTTCACAGGGGTGTGTGCAAAACAGCACGTGAAAAATTTGATGCTGCATATTGAAAATATAGTCTTTAGAGACATTTTGAACTCTGGGCTGCACTAGGTGAAAGCAGCCTTTTCTTGGAAATCATTATCTTGTAAGATATTCTGCCACCCTTACTTACTAAATTCCAAAGTCAATTAAATGAAAGAGACTGCTTGCAGAATAATGTATTTCTGAAAGGCCTGGATCCTACAAAGACTTATATACGTACTTAACTTTACATATGTGAATAGTCTCATGGACTTCAGTGTCACTTCTCAAGTGTGTAAAATTAATCACATGTGAAAATTTTTACAGATCAGGCCTAACATAAGTGTAGCCTTACAATTTTTAGATAATGAATTGCATACACAGTTATCAAATCAGCATTCCATTTGAATTGATGTCAGAAGAACATTAGGTTTTGATGGCTAAACAAAATGTTTCATCTGTAAAGAGCAGACTTCTTCCAACAGGTAAAACGCTATTACAGCAAAATTATTAAATTTCTCTTTTATTGCTTACCTCTAGTAAGGTGAGGATCTCAATCTTTACTGCCTGTATCACAATTTACATCATTTTTTGGCAAGCTAGTGGCCCTAAACAAGAGATAAAGAAAGGGTAATTTTAACTGAAGACTCTGTGTTGGAACTGCTCTCATTGAAGTCTATAGAAGTTTTCCAGGCTTAAACGGATCATAAGTGATGCACTTCACCAGATGAGAAGTACTTCTCATTTTCCGGTGCCAGTACCTGCAATAAGGTCTTTTTTTGGCTCATCTTTTTTTCCCCCAGTGATTTAATAATGATAGATCATCATAATGATCCCTTCTGACCTTAAAAAGAAAAGGAGTACTTGTGGCATCTTAGAGACTAACAAATTTATTAGAGCATAAGCTTTCGTGAGCTACAACTCACTTCATCGGATGCATTTGGTGGAAAAAACAGAGGGGAGATTGATATACACACACAGAGAACATGAAACAATGGGTTTATCATACACACTGTAAGGAGAGTGATCACTTAAGATAAGCCATCACCAGCAGCGGGGGGGGGGGGGGGAAAGGAGAAAAACCTTTCATGGTGACAAGCAAGGTAGGCTATTTCCAGCAGTTAACAAGAATATCTGAGGAACAGTTGGGGGTGGGGTGGGGTGGGGTGGGGTGGGGGGGAGAAATAACATGGGGAAATAGTTTTACTTTGTGTAATGACTCATCCATTCCCAGTCTCTATTCACGCCTAAGTTAATTGTATCCAGTTTGCAAATTAATTCCAATTCAGCAGTCTCTCAATGGAGTCTCTTTTTGAAGCTTTTTTGTTGAAGGATAGCCACTCTTAGGTCTGTAATGGAGTGACCAGAGAGATTGAAGTGTTCTCCAACTGGTTTTTGAATGTTATAATTCTTGACGTCTGATTTGTGTCCATTCATTCTTTTACGTAGAGACTGTCCAGTTTGACCAATGTACATGGCAGAGGGGCATTGCTGGCACATGATGGCATATATCACATTGGTAGATGCGCAGGTGAACAAGCCTCTGATAGTGTGGCTGATGTGATTAGGCCCTATGATGGTGTTCCCTGAATAGATATGTGGGCAGAGTTGGCAATGGGCTTTGTTGCAAGGATAGGTTCCTGGGTTGGTGGTTCTGTTGTGTGGTGTGTGGTTGCTGGTGAGTATTTGCTTCAGATTGGGGGGCTGTCTGTAAGCAAGGACTGGCCTGTCTCCCAAGATCTGTGAGAGTGATGGGTCGTCCTTCAGGATAGGTTGTAGATCCTTGATGATGCGTTGGAGAGGTTTTAGTTGGGGGCTGAAGGTGATGGCTAGTGGCGTTCTGTTATTTTCTTTGTTGGGCCTGTCCTGGAGTAGGTGACTTCTGGGTACTCTTCTGGCTCTGTCAATCTGTTTCTTCACTTCAGCAGGTGGGTATTGTAGTTGTAGGAATGCATGATAGAGATGTTGTAGGTGTTTGTCTCTGTCTGAGGGCTCTATCATGCATTCCTACAACTACAATACCCAACTGCTGAAGTGAAGAAACAGATTGACAGAGCCAGAAGAGTACCCAGAAGTCACCTACTACAGGACAGGCCCAACAAAGAAAACAACAGAACGCCACTAGCCATCACCTTCAGCCCCCAACTAAAACCTCTCCAACGCATCATCAAGGATCTACAACCTATCCTGAAGGACGACCCATCACTCTCACAGATCTTGGGAGACAGACCAGTCCTTGCTTACAGACAGCCCCCCAATCTGAAGCAAATACTCACCAGCAACCACACACCACACAACAGAACCACTAACCCAGGAACCTATCCTTGCAACAAAGCCCGTTGCCAACTCTGTCCACATATCTATTCAGGGGATACCATCATAGGGCCTAATCACATCAGCCACACTATCAGAGGCTCGTTCACCTGCGCATCTACCAATGTGATATATGCCATCATGTGCCAGCAATGCCCCTCTGCCATGTACATTGGTCAAACTGGACAGTCTCTACGTAAAAGAATGAATGGACACAAATCAGACGTCAAGAATTATAACATTCAAAAACCAGTTGGAGAACACTTCAATCTCTCTGGTCACTCGATCACAGACCTAAGAGTGGCTATACTTCAACAAAAAAGCTTCAAAAACAGACTCCAACGAGAGACTGCTGAATTGGAATTAATTTGCAAACTGGATACAATTAACTTAGGCTTGAATAGAGACTGGGAATGGATGAGTCATTACACAAAGTAAAACTATTTCCCCATGGTATTTCTCCCTCCCCCACCCCCCACTGTTCCTCTGATATTCTTGTTAACTGCTGGAATTAGCCTACCTTGCTTGTCACCATGAAAGGTTTTCCTCCTTTCCCCCCCCTGCTGCTGGTGATGGCTTATCTTAAGTGATCACTCTCCTTACAGTGTGTATGATAAACCCATTGTTTCATGTTCTCTGTGTGTGTGTATATAAATCTCTCCTCTGCTTTTTCCACCAAATGCATCCGATGAAGTGAGCTGTAGCTCACGAAAGCTTATGCTCTAATAAATTTGTTAGTCTCTAAGGTGCCACGGGTACTCCTTTCCTCAGGAGAGGGCTTCTGGCTCTGTATCACAAGTGGAGATTAGCATGCTGGCTTTTGTGGATCCCATTCTCAGGCACCTATCTCTCCCCAGGCATTGTAGAGGGAGCCTAAGTGCCTAACTCAGGGTTTGTGGATTCCACTAGATGGCAGGGTGCCCATGAGTTAGGCATTACAATACCTAAGTCGCTCTGTGGACCAGGCTTGGGCTTGTTTGAAAATTGTGAATCTAGTGCTTATGAAAGTCTGAGAAGAACAGCAATTGGCATGATAACTGCACAGATGAGTTATACTCTACAGGATAAAATCCAGCACTCATTTTAAATGTCTTGATACTTCCTTGTGGTTTTGCCACTAATAATGCACCCACGCCAAACATATACTTGTTACTGTTTGTCACAGCACAGAACCATGTATTCTATACATGCATGAACATATGTCTTTATAATACACAAACATTCCTTATAGATATGCGCACATTTCATATAAATAGATATCAGTAAAAGTAGAGAGAGAGAGACAGATTTTGAAACCACAGTAGGAGATGCCAGAAGGTTTGATCAAAGGGATGTGTCAATAACCGATACAAGACTTGGGATAAATCAAGGATATGGCATGTCAAACATAGATCAAGATAACTGAAAGCAGTGGGAGCCATGGGAACTCAGCATCTTTGAAAATCAGGCTTAAGATTCTCAAATTCAGCATCCAAAAATAGAGGCATTCACAGCCAGTGAACACCATTGAGAACATTCCTTCCCCAAATCAGACTAGTCGGAACTTTAAATTGCTGCTTTGGCATGATGGGATTTGTATTGAATAAGATTACTTTTTACTCTTCTAAGCTCTCAGCTATAACTTACATTACACATCACTCATCACTCATCTTGTAGATGAAAAATGAGAAGAAATCAAAGGAAATAAGATTTTTTGTCTTAATTGTACTATTGACTTCTTTTTAATACATTCTCCCTTCCCAACCTACTTGAAATAAATCAGAAAGCCACAGAATCTTGACAAGGCTTGGTGCCACAGATGCTCCAAGTGAAGAAGCCAGAGAAACTCCAGGTACGGAATAGCTGTAGAATTATCATTTGGGCAAGTGAGAATTCAGGCCTATGTGTATGTACAGTACCTAACACAACCCGTCTTGACTGAGACTTCTAGGCGTGACTTTGTAGACATTTTAAATAAGTAAATATGACAATATCAACAACAACAATCATGGTGGTACTGCAGAAATAGCAAGTTTCTCTAGAGGAAAAAAATGGTACCTGCTTTCAAAGCACCAGCCAACAATACAAGAATCCCCAGGCTACTATTATATTCCTTAAAAGTACAGTTGCAATTTTCCATTAAACTAACATAAACCTCAGATAAAGTGTAAATTTTCTAAGTACAACAAATCCTGGGGCAAAACTAAACACAACCTAAAGTATAGAGAGACAAGGTGGGTGAGGTAATATCTTTTATTGGACCAATTTCTGTTAGTGAAAGAAACAAGTTTTTGAAGTACACAGAGCTCTTCAGGTCAGATATGTTACAGGGAATTTGTTCCTACAGCTACAGATAATCTAAGTAGGGAAGAACATCTTTGCCAGCAGGCTGGCTAACCTAGTGAGGAGGGCTTTAAACTAGGTTCACCGGGGGAAGGAGACCAAAGCCCTGAGGTAAGTGGGAAAGCGGGATACCGGGAGGAAGCACAGGCAGGAATGTCTGTGAGGGGAGGGCTCCTGCCTCATACTGGGAATGAGGGGCGATCAACAGGTTATCTCAAGTGCTTATATACAAATGCACAAAGCCTTGGAAACAAGCAGGGAGAACTGGAGGTCCTGGTGATGTCAAGGAATTATGACGTGATTGGAATAACAGAGACTTGGTGGGATAACTCACATGACTGGAGTACAGTCATGGATGGTTATAAACTGTTCAGGAAGGACAGGCAGGGCAGAAAAGGTGGGGGAGTAGCACTGTATGTAGGGAGCAGTATGACTGCTCAGAGCTCCGGTACGAAACTGTGGAAAAACCTGAGTGTCTCTGGATTAAGTTTAGAAGTGTGTGCAACAAGAGTGATGTCATGGTGGGAGTCTGCTATAGACCACCGGACCAGGGGGATGAGGTGGATGAGGCTTTCTTCCGGCAACTCACGGAAGCTACTAGATCGCATGCCCTGATTCTCATGGGTGACTTTAATTTTCCTGATATCTGCTGGGAGAGCAATACAGCAGTGCATAGACAATCCAGGAAGTTTTTGGAAAGCGTAGGGGACAATTTCCTGGTGCAAGTGCTAGGGGAGCCAACTAGGGGGAGCGCTTTTCTTGACCTGCTGCTCACAAACCGGGTAGAATTAGTGGGGGAAGCAAAAGTGGATGGGAATCTGGGAGGCAGTGACCATGAGTTGGTTGAGTTCAGGATCCTGACGCAGGGAAGAAAGGTAAGCAGCAGGATACGGACCCTGGACTTCAGGAAAGCAGACTTTGACTCCCTCAGGGAACAGATGGCCAGGATCCCCTGGGGGACTAACATGAAAGGGAAGGGAGTCCAGGAGAGCTGGCTGTATTTCAAGGAATCCCTGTTGAGGTTACAGGGACAAACCATCCCGATGAGTCGAAAGAATAGTAAATATGGCAGGCGACCAGCTTGGCTTAATGGTGAAATCCTAGCGGATCTTAAACATAAAAAAGAAGCTTACAAGAAGTGGAAGCTTGGACATATGACCAGGGAAGAGTATAAAAATATTGCTCGGGCATGTAGGAAAGATATCAGGAGGGCCAAATCGCACCTGGAGCTGCAGCTAGCAAGAGATGTCAAGAGTAACAAGAAGGGTTTCTTCAGGTATGTTGGCAACAAGAAGAAAGCCAAGGAAAGTGTGGGCCCCTTACTGAATGAGGGAGGCAAGCTAGTGACAGAGGATGTGGAAAAAGCTAATGTACTCAATGCTTTTTTTGCCTCTGTTTTCACTAACAAGGTCAGCTCCCAGACTGCTGTGCTGGGCATCACAAAATGGGGAAGAGATGGCCAGCCCTCTGTAGAGATAGAGGTGGTTAGGGACTATTTAGAAAAGCTGGACGTGCACAAGTCCATGGGGCCGGACGAATTGCATCCGAGAGTGCTGAGGGAATTGGCGGCTGTGATTGCAGAGCCCTTGGCCATTATCTTTGAAAACTCGTGGCGAACAGGGGAAGTCCCGGATGACTGGAAAAAGGCTAATGTAGTGCCCATCTTTAAAAAAGGGAAGAAGGAGGATCCTGGGAACTACAGGCCGGTCAGCCTCACCTCAGTCCCTGGAAAAATCATGGAGCAGGTCCTCAAAGAATCAATCCTGAAGCACTTAGAGGAGAGGAAACTGATCAGGAACAGTCAGCATGGATTCACCAAGGGAAGGTCATGCCTGACTAATCTAATCGCCTTTTATGATGAGATTACTGGTTCTGTGGATGAAGGGAAAGCAGTGGATGTATTGTTTCTTGACTTTAGCAAAGCTTTTGACACGGTCTCCCACAGCATTCTTGTCAGCAAGTTAAGGAAGTATGGGCTGGATGAATGCACTATAAGGTGGGTAGAAAGCTGGCTAGATTGTCGGGCTCAACGGGTAGTGATCAATGGCTCCATGTCTAGTTGGCAGCCGGTGTCAAGTGGAGTGCCCCAGGGGTCGGTCCTGGGGCCCGTTTTGTTCAATATCTTCATAAATGATCTGGAGGATGGTGTGGATTGCACTCTCAGCAAATTTGCGGATGATACTAAACTGGGAGGAGTGGTAGATACGCTGGAGGGGAGGGATAGGATACAGAAGGACCTAGACAAATTGGAAGATTGGGCCAAAAGAAATCTAATGAGGTTCAATAAGGATAAGTGCAGGGTCCTGCACTTAGGATGGAAGAATCCAATGCACCGCTACAGACTAGGGACCGAATGGCTCGGCAGCAGTTCTGCGGAAAAGGACCTAGGGGTGACAGTGGACGAGAAGCTGGATATGAGTCAGCAGTGTGCCCTTGTTGCCAAGAAGGCCAATGGCATTTTGGGATGTATAAGTAGGGGCATAGCGAGCAGATCGAGGGACGTGATCGTTCCCCTCTATTCGACACTGGTGAGGCCTCATCTGGAGTACTGTGTCCAGTTTTGGGCCCCACACTACAAGAAGGATGTGGATAAATTGGAAAGAGTACAGCGAAGGGCAACAAAAATGATTAGGGGTCTAGAGCACATGACTTATGAGGAGAGGCTGACGGAGCTGGGATTGTTTAGTCTGCAGAAGAGAAGAATGAGGGGGGATTTGATAGCTGCTTTCAACTACCTGAAAGGGGGTTTCAAAGAGGATGGCTCTAGACTGTTCTCAATGGTAGCAGATGACAGAACGAGGAGTAATGGTCTCAAGTTGCAATGGGGGAGGTTTAGATTGGATATTAGGAAAAACTTTTTCACTAAGAGGGTGGTGAAACACTGGAATGCGTTACCTAGGGAGGTGGTAGAATCTCCTTCCTTAGAGGTTTTTAAGGTCAGGCTTGACAAAGCCCTGGCTAGGATGATTTAACTGGGACTTGGTCCTGCTTTGAGCAGGGGGTTGGACTAGATGACCTTCTGGGGTCCCTTCCAACCCTGATATTCTATGATTCTATGATTCTATGATTCTAAGTATCCTGTAGTGCCAATCTCAGACAAGAGCATTGTTCAGCAGAGTTCTCAATCCTCTGCAATTCTATTTTAAACCTGTGTTACCACTAGTTGTAAAGTCTTTCACTGAAGTATTCCAGTACCTGAGACCATTAAAGGAAGAAACTGATCATTTGCTAGTTAATTCTGGGGAAAAAGGATGTTTATTTAGTAAAAAGTTGGGATTTATAAGGATCATAACAGATGGAGCTGGGAGGGAAAAATCAGAAATGTTTTCAGATATTCTAATATGGGGCCAGGAGGAACAAGCAAATCCTTGTATATGTAAACACCCAGTCTTTGTCTAGTGAAGAGTATTTAACCAAATTTGAGCTTCTGATGTGAGCAAGGAATTATTATTTATATAGTGCAAATCTGAGCGAGGGATTTTGCATACAAATATGTAAACAAGATCTTTGCCTCAAAGAGGGTAATAATCTAAAGAGACAGTTAAAGGGGGATGAGATATGCTGGGGGAAAGCTCCCACAGACTGAAGGGATAAAGTTAAGCCTGTGTCTTGTTTGTTCCACAACTTTTGTTTAGAATAGATTTTTTACTTTATTTTTTCCAACATCTATTTTTGCTTCATTGTGAGAATGACTCGTGCACAAGTCTTCTGAAGGAATTGTATTTTGAAAAGGGCTTTGCAAGAGGAAAGAATAGAGGTTTGAGGGAAAGGATCAAGGAGGATGACGTCTGGGTTTTAAGCTTTGAGAATGGACAAGTACAAGTGCTTCTAAACCATTTTAATTTTGAAATAAGTTTTATCTGACTGACGTAGTCAACACTGTGTGTGTATGTCCATTCATTTTGGTTGAGGTTTGCTCTGGATCTCTAATGAAATGTGAGCTGTGCTCATTTTATATATGTTACAATACAGACGACAAGTAAAGCACGAGCCTATCATCAGTGGAGCATTTATTCACTATAAATGTGTCCATGTTACAATTCCAACAGAGAAAAGAAATCTGACATCTCCAGTGTAAAAATAAAATTAATATATAGTACTAAAATGTGCTCAAATGATTAAATCCCATTTCTCAGGCAGATTAATGAGGGCAGAGTTGAGAGGCATAGACTGACTTTTTGTGTATTGATGCTAACCATCACCATCCCAAAACCGTACTCTTTAAGGGCTTGATCCTACAAATCTGAAGTAGATGAATAGCTTTTCTCATGTGAATTGTCTTGACATCAGTGGAAGTACTCATGTCAGTAAAACTATTCAGATTGCACTTGATAAACTATGTAGTTTAAGAACCTCAATATAAGTGTTCAACAGATATTTTTTCACAGATTTCAAGGCCCATAGGGACCACTGTGATCACCTAGTCTGACCAGAATAATTCAGGAATAGAGTTGGGTGGGAATTTTCTAATGAAATGTTTTTTTCATTGGAAAATGCTGCTTCATCAAAACCAAAATTGTTTGTTTGAAAAAGTTAGTTTCAACAAATCTGCTGATGAAAAAAAAGAAAAAAAGAGGAGGAGGAAGAAGAAATAAAGGCTTTTAAATTGTCAAAACGGGTGGTTTGACATTTTCTTAATGAAAAGTTTGGAGGTGTAGTTCAAAATGACTTTTCCTTTAAAATTTTAATTAATTTATACTAAAAAAAAGGTAATTTTTAAAGGTAAACAAGAGAAGGTGGAGAAGGAAGGACTGAAGGGTGACCAGGACCATGGGGAGGCTCCTGCTGTCCTTGTGGTGCATGGAGAAGGACGCAAGTAGCGTGCCAATTATACTGACATGGTACCAAAATAAAGGCAGTGGAAGAGAGTTGTTGGAGAGCAGGACAAGCTTTGGCCATCACCACACAGGGAATTATAACTGATCTCTTTGATGGCCAGGTCCACCCAGCCCTTATGAAAGTGATGGGACCCTACATCTCCCTAGTACCCCTCCGTGGGCATGGGGAAAGAGAGAATCAATAAGAGTCCAAAGACCAGTTTGGACAGGTCACAGTATACTCTTCAACATTCTGGTACCTCTGGGCATCCCTCATTTACAGCAAGCCAGGATGGTAACCTCCCTGCCAGTATGGAGGAGGGGTCATGTTATTAAGATAGAAGGCGTTGCATATTCCGAGGTCGCTGGGGGAGCATTGTATCCTAGTGAATGTTGCACCCACTCTGATAAGGAAATTCTGTGTACATACCCATATAATAGTCTAACAAATCTGTCTAGGTTCGAAGTGGCCATCACTGAGAAACTGGCGCACACAGGGCTGGTCCAGATGAATGGTACCTACTGGTGTGCAACTGCCCAAAACCACTCCATCGAGCTAAATGGAAAGCCCTGCCCCTCAAGGCATCCATCCGTGTGCATGACGGTCCCCCGAAGGGCAACCCTGACTGTTGACAGGATGCGGCTCCACCATACTCTGCCAATGATGGGTAACCTAACATGGGATCCGGAATGGCACTACGGCAGTAAGTATCAAGTCCCTTATTTTCAACCTCCTTCCCAATCTGTCAATCCGTGTTCATGCACAGGTATGCTAAGTAGTCCAGCAGAGATGTAAAACAGCCATGTTTCACACCTTGCAAATCTCCCAAGAGGAGCTAAATGCCACATAAAATATAGATGGCTACAAGTTACTAGTGTGAGACAATGAGGTCCTGATTTACCACTATGCAACTCTCCTTCTTTGCCAGTGTAACTCTGTGAATTTCTGGTGTAAATTGCATGGTGACTCAAATCCTAAATAGTGAGTTAATGTACAAATGTAATGTAAGGGTTACACGTTCCGTAAATATATACATGCAACCATCACTGCTATTAAATAGGACGTGTACTCACAGATTGTTATTTGTGAATGGTCCTATTCACAATGTGCTAGGTGAATGTCCCAGAAAGGTTGTTCCCTGCCTCAAGGAGATCACAATCTGAGGACAGAAGTTAGGGGGAATGGTACAACAAACAAGCACATTAGTACAAACCAGCTACACTCACTGCAGGCAGCACAGCAGAAGTGGGCCTTCAAGAGGGATCTAAACTTAAACATGGTAGGGGCCTTGCAGAGGTTGTCAGGGCAATTGTGACATGCAGAGGGCTCTGTGAGGATGAAGGCACAGAGGTTATTGTGCGAGAAGCTGGCAAATTGGTGGATGAGCCTAGGAGAGCTGACAGAGCTGAGGGGATGGGATGGCCATGAATCTGGCCAAGTGAGGGTAACTAGGGAGGGGGAGAGTTATGCAGAGCTTTGAAGGTGGTGACAAGAAACTTATCTCCAACGTGACAGCAGATAGGGGCCAGTGAAGAGCTGCAAAGAGAGAAGGGACGCGATCCAATGGATGGGTAAACAAGATGACTTTGTCAGCAGAACTGTACATGGACTGAAGTAGGGGGATGATGAATGTGTGTTTTGAAGGCCGGAGGGTAGGTCATAGCAGTAGTCAAGGTGGGGATCTCATTGAAAGATTTGGCTGTGGGAGATGGAAATAAAAGACGACATGTTGGAGAAGTTGAGGAAAAAGAAGCAGCAGGATTTCAATGTGGTCTGGATGTGTTGAAAAAGAGTGGTCAAAAACATGCTCAAGTTGCATGGCGGAGTGTCGGAGAGGCCTGTGTCCAAGGTATGCCCCTTTACCTGCAGTCACTGGTCACAGGCAATGCACATTTACACAGAGTTGTTAATATGCATATTTCCACCCAAGCGACATTCCCCAGCTGTTCCAAGCCAACGTAAACGTGTCAGTTTAACATTTAATATTTTTGTATCAATCAGTGTAGAGGATGATCTGGCAGATTCAGATTCTCTGGCTCATCATGCTCTTGATTCAGGGTAAAACAGCAACAAGGAAGAGATTAATTCACATTAGTTTTCAAATTTGCAACCTGATGACTCTGCCTTCTAGGTACCAGGCTGAAGGGCATAGTATATGTATTAAATGAATGGATGCATGCAATCATCAAATCAACAATAGCTCTTAAGCCTGGTCTACACTAAAAAGGTAGGCTGAACCAGCTACATTGCTCAAGTATGTGAAAATTTCACACCCCTGAATGGTGTAGTTAATACAACCTAACCCACAGTGTGGACAGCACTGGGTCAATGGAGGAATTCTTCCGTTGACCTAGCTACCACCTCTCAGGGAGATGGATCTACCCGAGAACGCCTCCCGTCAGTGTAGGTAGCGTCTACACAGAAGTGCTACGGCAGCGCAGCTGTGCTGCTGGACCATTTCAAATGCAGACGAGCCCTTAAATTACAATGACACTCTCTGCAGGAGTGAATGTAACTAAGTTGCTTAAAGGAAATAAGAGACATTTAATGCCTTGAATTGTCTTCCTCATTCAGACTTCAGTGGGGACATTGCAGTGACTCAGACTCCAGCATCCCTGTGTGTTTGAAATTTAAAAAAAAAAAAAAATTTTGAAATTATTGAACTGAAACATTTCAATTGACCAGATCCAATTTTTTTTCCAGATTTTCAGTGTCACAGTTTCAAGGTTAACTACACCTTTGACCCCCAGTCTTCCTTGAGAGCATCTTGCAGAAAAATGTAAATAGCTGCAATAAAAACAGCATTATTTTATGGACTTTTTAACATTTGTTTTAGTTCTGTTTTGAAGATAGTGTTCACATTATTTCATTTTAAAACAGGACAACATGATCTTATCCTGTGGTAGAGCATGTCTTCTTGAAACTGTTTTTTAAGATTTATTTAACAACTTTGCAGTGCTGTGAATGTACAAAGTGCTCTAGAGCAGAGAATAAGCTGGAGAGAACCACTGACCAGAGGTTTGGATAGTAGCTTTGCACCTAACTAATATATGATATTATGATCTGTCTATTTGGTAGGAATACTGTAGCGTGAATAGCAAATACATCAGACCAGATCCTAGCTGATGTAAATTTGTGAGCCTCCACTGAAGTCAATGCTGATTTATACCAGCTGGTGATTTGGTCCATAGGGCTCAATTACTCCTTTAACATGGCAGAGGTGTGCTGGAGATTTGAGATGAGGTGTTCTATTCCAGCCATGAATACCTAAAGCCATTATGATTTTGTAAGGCATAATGTGTCTACTGAGTGCTAGGAAGAGCACACTGGGCTGAAGGACCTCTCTGACAGGTGTAGTTGGTGTTTCCCAACATGGATTTCAGCCATCACACCACAACCTGCAGAGTTGGCTGGACTTGCGGCTACCTCTTGTATCAGCCATCCAAATAAAGGCTGTCCCCTGCCTAATGCAGTGGGAGTAGGACTCACTGCATTCTCTGCCTCATAGTTCTCTTCCCTCCCTGTGCACTTGGACTGGAATGGGCATAGACTTTGTAAGTAGACTTCTGCAAGCGTTCTTGTGGGTATTTAATATTGCTTGCATTGCCTGTAATAATTCAACCACGTACATTGCTATAGCAGAATCTATTCAATATCTATTGCATTTGTCTGGAGTAATTAGATAGAAATGAATATTGTTCTGTAACTATTTGTTTGTACCATATATTGTATGTTAATGGCAAACCCAAAAGAAATGGCAAGGGCTATCGTGCCCCAGATGCAATGTAAAAATGCTGAGGCAATGAAAAATGAGAGAGAAAACAAGCCAATATATAATTAAAACTAAAAGTTTTACTTTATTTCAGCAGATGACAGCATAGTCAGGCTGACATTTCAACCCCAAAAGTGTGGAGAGGTGCAGTTTCCATACTCTCACTGCAGGCTAATTTGCACTTCTTAAAAGAAATTAATATTCTGATCCTGTTTGTACTTTGTTATCTTTGATTTAGGCTGTGCAGCTTCTCTTCTTTGAACAGTTAAAATATTGCAGATTCTTCCTTCTCTTCATTGTCTCAGCAAATTTCAGAAGGTTTCATATTAAAGTCACTGCCTTAGGGTCATCATATTGCTCATCCCAAAGGAAGTATAGTGCATGTCATCAACTAAAAATCTGATTTAATATGATGAAGCAGAAATCATTGTCCTCGTGAGTTGGAGAGGCATTTTTCACAAACAAGTCCACCTTATCGTTATGACTAAGAATTGATCAGAATGGTCCCTTCTGACCTTAGTATCTATGAATCTATGAATTCAAATAATTGTAATTTACAATCTCCTTTATTTGTAGAGCATTTATTCTGATACTCACTGAGTAGAATTCAAAAGGAATAAAGTTCTACAACTCTGTCCAACTCTAGTGCTTTTTAAAACAAAATCACCAAACTGTGTGTGGGCTAACTTGCTTCAAATCTCAGATTATATTTACCATAAGTAAAACTCGGCTTTTTTTGCACAACAAAAGTTGGTGTGAATGCTTAGATTTCTTCTCACCTCTAACTCTAAATTTTGATGCTCCCCCCCCCATTTGATGTTTGTGTAAAAGATATGCTTTTTTTCCTTCAGAAGTTATATGCTTGATGCAGGAATTACTGGGTGAAAATCTATGGCTTGTGTTATGTAAGAGGTCAGACTAGATGACTATAATGATCCCTGCTGGCCTTAAAATGTATGAATCATTTACTTACAGGGTATAGGAAATGCTCTGGATTAAATAAGAACCAACTCAAACGTTTAAGTAAAATTCAAGCCAAACTCAAACTGAAGTCTGAAAACTTGTTTTCATTTTCATAGTCTCCACATTTCCTTATTCAAGCAAGAATCAAAACCAAAGTTGTGAGTCAGTTATGAGAAATATTGTTCTATTCTCACTGTATTTGCAGCACAGATGAAAGCAGGAGGTACCAGAAACCTCACAAGAAAGCTCATTCTTATGAGATTTCCAGCCCAGTTGGCTTCAGATAGGCATCTGAATTTGTGTGTGCTTATCCTGACTGAAAAGCCAAACAATCTCCTGATACTTTGAGGTTTGGACAT
The DNA here is from genome assembly GCF_009764565.3 of Dermochelys coriacea. Taxonomy (NCBI): domain Eukaryota; kingdom Metazoa; phylum Chordata; order Testudines; family Dermochelyidae; genus Dermochelys; species Dermochelys coriacea. The sequence continues at coordinate 79,992,052 of NC_050068.2, read as the reverse complement.
CACTAGTTTGGCTCAGACCATTAACATTACTTAAGGCATAGGATGTTGCAGATGAACTGTGGTTACATTTGTTAAAACTATGATGGCCAGCTCAGTTTCCATCTCTCTGTTTGGATGTGTTTATTACTTATCACTTCCTCTTTCTCCTTTGGAAATATACACCTATAAAGGGAGTATACTGTGCAGTAGATTATCCTCTTGTTAAATTTATGAGAATTGTTTTCAGCCCTTGTGAAATTGAAAATTCTGTCTCAACTGCAGCTTCCCACATCTATTAACATAATCAGAAATGTGCTGTTTTAATGATCTGTTGGTATTCTAAAAATGAGAACAATGACCTTTGTGATAATTAGTTGGTACAGAGAGCCTACTGAGATGGAAAGTGTAGAATTTAATGGGAGATTAGATTATATATTCTACTCATAACAGGAGGTAATGTCTAATGTTAATTATGGAACAAATAAACACAGCTACTATAATTCCTAAAGCTTCTTAACTCCTTCATTCTAATTGGGATATTCATATGTTTCTGTTCTATTTAATTGTTATCCAGAGGAGCAGAATGTTAGCGAATGTCCAATGTCATATGCGCATGACATCATGTGATTTCATTTATCAATGATTCACTTGCATGCTATTTTTTATTGAGGTTTGTCTTCTTTCCTTGTCTAATTATTTCATTTTCCAAAATAAAGGAGTCTTGCAAATTGTCAACTTTTTATTTTTAGAAACCATAAAGGGTTAAAGCATTTTCCTACTGATAGTGAAAAAAACTTTCATAAATATTCAAATTGTACCTTTTCATTATGCAAATAGTGCCTTTTCAGATCCTGTAGCAGTGTATCTAAATCAACCCTAACAATAAAAATCTCAGTATATTTTAAAATAAGCACATTTTTCATATACTTCATTAGTCTCAACACCTCACAACCCCTGTCTTTGAATGATAATTCCCTGACTCCAGCTACTGTTCTAGTCCATGCTACTGCTGTCTTGAGCCTCTGTTGTGATTACTAGCCACTGGAGGGGTCAATCTTCAACATATAACAGGTTTCAGAGTAGCAGCCGTGTTAGTCTGTATTCGCAAAAAGAAAAAGGAGTACTTGTGGCACCTTAGAGACTAACATATTTATTTGAGCATAAGCTTTCGTGAGCTACAGCTCACTTCATCGGATGCATTTGGTGGAAAATACAGTGGGGAGATTTATATACACACCTTATATATACACACAACATATAACAGACATTTTACTCAGCCAAGGTAGTTGACTTAAGCCCTGATTATACAACTGGCTCTATGCAGGGATAGTCTTGCACCTGCATGGAGCTCCATTGACTTCAGTGGATTTCCAGATGGCCATAGGAGTTCACTTATGTGGACCCAGTTGCAGACCAAGCCTATACGGAGCAGCTGTCTGCAGAACAAGCAAGATTTTCCTTAAACTTAGGGATGAAAGGTAAAATTCACCTCTGTGCAGGGGACCCTATGTACCACTTAAATCCTACATAAGATGCCCATAGATCTTTTCTGGGCCTTTATGCACGAGCGTGTGTGCCAGACATCAGGGTGGGGTGGGGGAAAGAAGAGGGCACCAGGACATCAGAGCACAAGCTGCTGAGGAGAGTAGGGAGCACAGGACACCAGGCACTAGTTGCTGACATCCAAGACAGGGTAACTTATGTAAAAGGGCATATATATATCCCCCCGGGCCTTCAAGGACTACAACCTTACAGGTATGCCATGACTCCCCCTTGGCAGGAAATTTCAGTTGCTTTAAAACTCAGCACCTTGTCTCTTGTGTTTTCTAGTGGCCAAGCATATGGGCCACAGTGAAAGCCTATGTGGCCTCTTGCAATGTATGTGCCTGCTCCAAAGCAGTACACAATAAACCTCTGGCTCTTGGACAGTCATTGCCTTAGACTTTGTAGTAGAACTACACAAATCCAATGTGTCCATGATCACCCTGACAGTCGTGGACCAACTTACAAAGTTGGCACACTTCATTCCATGCACTGGCTTACCCTTCTCCCAGGAAACTGCCAAGCTATGGATGGACCAAGCTGTCTTCCTCCATAGCCTCTCAGAGCCCAATGTCTCTGACAATTTGCCTCCCACTTCTGATGAAACGCTCTCTGGGTTTTGGGCATCTGATCCTGCCTGTCCTCCACCTATCACTCTCAGATGAACAGTCAAGCAGAGAGACCCATCCAGATACTAGAACAGTATCTTTGATGTTATAGCAACTTCCACCAGAGTGCCTGGTCCTTGCTGCTGTGCCAGACAGAGAACAATAAGGCAGAACATACATCTATGGGGCAAAGCCCCTTTTTTTCAAACTATGGATTCCACCTCCCGGCTCTACCCAGAGCTACTCTCAATTTCCCACAATCTAGCCGCCCTGGACTGGATGCAAGAGCAATGCCCCTCTTCTTTCTTCCCATTGCTCATGAAGATGATTGTCAATATGGAAGACCAGGTCTAAGAAGGTTGTCAAGGCTGAATCCTCACTCTGGCACTTTGAGTGCAGAAGGTGGAGGCCCACAAGGATTTTAAAAATTAATACTTGCCACTCCAGGTTTGTATTACACTTCAAGGTCAGAGAAAAGCTGTAAGCTTGGGTTTGGTAATGCTGCCACCACCTAAATGCAAAAAAAAAAAAAAACCCTTTGAACCCAGGAAGGAGTACTTGGGAATTCTTCCCGGTGGGGTACCTCAATCCCTTTCACCCTTATCCGGGGAAGAGCTGAGAAAGAAAACAAAAAGGAAATTAGCTGTGGCTACCAGCTAATCAAACAACATTCACAAACCTCTTAGGACACCAAAAATCCAACCCTGTTCTTAAAAAGGTAAATTTTATTAGAAACAAAAAGGAAGAAAATACATCTGGAACTTAGGCTTTTGCTAGATTTTAAAAGAGCAATTCCAAAAATCAAGTACCAAGAATAGCTTTCTTGGGATCCAGTTAAAAGTTACAAGTGAACAAAAGCACCTGGGGTTTAGCACAGAGGAGATCCACAAGCCAAAATAAAGAAATAAACCTGATCACATCAATTTAAACATTCCCTGTCCAATGATTTCTTCTAGGTATGGAAGATGAATTTTCATACCTGGTTCAAGCCTAACACAGCATTCCTGCTTATAGCATTGCTGCTCCCTGTGTCCTTCTCCAGAGAACAACAGACAAAGGGGAAGTTTTTTTCCCCGTTTTAAAAAGTTTTAGCCTTCCCACTGGTTCTTTTGGTCAGGTGCCCACTCCTTTTCCTTTACCTGGGGCAAGCAAAGAACAGCCACCAAGAGAGACTTTATAGCTAACTGGCTGGGTGTTCATAAAAAGGTGTTACCCCCCACCCCCTACCCCCAGCACATTTCATTTATCACAAAGGCTTTCAGATCCATTGGGGTCTCTGCTCAGGCCAGTTAGTCCTTAGCCTCATCCTGCAACAGCTACTCCAAACCCAAGATGTCCTAAAAATTCACCTGGAGGGGGCTAAGAAGAGCTACAAACAATATGCGGATGTCCCACCCTGTTGGAAGGACTGTAGGTATGGCTCTCCACAAAAAAACCTACACATGAATAGGCCATCTTGTAAATTAGACTACCCGTTCCTTGTTTCCTACCGAATTAGTCAGCAAATTAATCCTGTCACCTTTGAACTCGACTTACCCCATTCTCTCCAAATACACCCCTGAAGCCCCTTCCTCTTGACCAGTCCCCTCACTGCTCCCAGTCACCACCATCACCGCCGCTGCTACACGTTCAAGGCCACAATGAGTGCATCATCTATGAGATACTTGATGCCAAAATCAGATGGGATAAACTCTGGTATTTTGTGGATTCCTGAAGAGCACACCTGGGAACCTGCAGAGAATGTTTGCGCTCCTGATCTGGTAAACACCTTTCACTAAAACTACCCTGAAAAACCTGGCCCAGGACAACCCTGAGGGCATACTAGAGGAAGGGGGGTGATGTGGGGCCTCAAAACTGGATCCATGGGTCTCCAGGCAGTATTCAGGCCACAACTGCCAACCATCAGCTCACCTAAGTAACCAAAGAAGGGAACCAGTGAAGTGTTAGCTGGCAGAGGGCCCCACCTCTGAAGCTCCTGACTGTGGGAAACATCCAGCACCCCCTTTTGGCTCAGGAGCTCCATATAAACTAGGAGTAGCTTACTTGACTCCTGAGCCCTGCATGCTCCTGGTTCCTGTTCTCCTATCCTAGACTCCTGCCTAATCCCAGTTTCTGCTGGCCTGCCTTACTCCTGGTCCCTGTTCCTCTGTCTTACTCCATTGCTGTATCTGGTTTGGCACCTGATGATATCTTTGGTTCTCTTCTACGCTGACCACTAAGCCTGACCACCTATGCCCCAGTCATCTCACGTGGGCTTTGGATCAGGCCCAAAGAGACAAGGTGTGTGACAGTTGTCTCTTGGGGTATGTCTACACAGCAACTAGACACCCACGGCTGGCTTGTGCCAGCTGACTCATGCTTGTGGGGTTTGGCTGGAGGCTGTTTCATTGCTGTGTAGACATCCTGGCTCAGGCTGGAGCCCAGGCTCTAGGACCCTGTGAGGAGGGAGGACTCAGAGCTCAGGCTCCAGCCTGAGCCTGGACATCTACACAGCAATGAAACATCCCCGTAGCCCTAGCCCTGCAAGCTCAAGTTGGCTAGCATGGACCAGCCTCAGGTTTTTCTTTGCTGTGTAGACATATCCTGGGTGAAGGGCGCATGGGCCATGCATGTGGGGGTACCTGCGTTGTAAGAAAAGAGTCATGTGGAGAGTTGTTAACCAAAAACCCCTCCTTGTCTGAGTAGCAATATATAATATATTTGTTTCTTATATGAACTGTCTAAAATAGTGTTCTGTTCAGGAAGGTGGAGAGAGACAATATTTTGATCTGGTTTGGACTTTTTCAAAACAAGCTAACTTCATTTTTCTGCATGGTTTCTTGTTAGAGGGCTTATCCCTTCACCTTCCCATTCCCTGGTCCTTCTCATGTGAACAGAGAGCAGCAATACCCGAAGTCCGAAGGTGCAAACAATTTGATGTTTATTGGGGTGAACTTCCAGCAAGCAATGATTCTAATTTCCTTCCTCAGTATCCCCATTCCCAGCTCTGATGCCACAGACGCTTGCCAGTGTCCCTGTTCCAAATCCACCCTTATCAAAACATGATTCGAATCCCCTCCCTTACTTCCTGATTGACTGAAGACTATATAGTAAAATTTAAGTTCTGCTTAGCTATACCTTAACCAATCATTTTACTGAAATTTAACTAATCAATCCTAACGTATTGTAACATGATTATCTAACCAATTATATCCCACCATCTTAATTGGTTTACACCCAACAAAATTAAATTATACTGCAGACAGAAACAATCACAGAACCAGACAGAGATTATACAGACAAAACAATAGGGAAGTGGGGACTACAGTGATAAAACAACAAAGAAATGAGGATTTCACACCCCAGCTATTGATAAGTGAGTTCTTGCAACACCGGATGCTATCAAACAGAGTTTTCTTCAACTCTTCTAGGCTCTTCCCTTTCTCTGGAGATGATAGATTGGATCACCTTTTTAACAGCCCCAAACTGCCTTATTTCAGTGTGACTGGTGAGGGTGTGACCGTTCGCTTCCCAGTTTATGGCTGCCCCTGCTGTTTAGCCAAAAGGCTTAGCCTAAGAACAAGGCCTTAGACTATCATAGTGAGAGAATGCCTATAAACAGGCAGATTGATTTTGATTCTTATTTTGTACCTCTATAACTTGCTAAGTGATAAACATATACCTAAATTCTTAAACTATAGGCCTTTACAGACAGGCCTGAATATCTCTATCCTAATATTTCTCTTGGCCACTTCAAATGACATTGGGGTTAAACTTGGTTGCAAAGCCTGCTTATACCTTCAACATCTGCAGCACAACCCTTATGTCTGATATCATCAATACAGGCATACTTCAACTCTGGTCTTTACTCCACAGGCCCTGTTCAAGAAAAATGCTTTAGGCAGGAGACGAAAGGGGCTCCTTTACCCTATTGCATGGTATCACAGGGGAAAATAATTTTCTTATCTCATTAGGCCCTTTTGAAACTTCCTGTGCTCTGAACCTTGCCTGTATTAGGGCTTCATTCTGCCTCAGACCCAACCTCATTCTTTTACCTCCAACTACACGTCCATAGAGAAAACTTTGAATCAGGCCCTCTAGTGAAACTGACCCCCCCCCCCGAAAGTTTGGCTCTGAATCACAGAACTCCATAGATGTCTTCTAAATTAAGAGGAGGAAGATAAAAGAGGAAAATTGCTGAGTGACTGTGAAGAGCAAGAGTGAAAAAGAGACGATTCTAGCATTTGCTCAGCTACCTTCCCACAAGGAAAATCTTCACCCAGAGCCCTGTATGCCCTAATGAAAAAGTCCTTGATACTCCTGTATTGCTATTGACCTCCACACCAGAGGTAGGAAGTAACAACCCACCCGACAGGGAGTTGGCATGGCAATGGGCTAGAGGCAGGGGTGCCGGAACAGGAGGGAGCCTCGGGGCCATGGCCCCATCACTTTTTACCAGCCGTAAGAGTGAGCGACGGGAGGGAGGGGACGGAGAGGAGTGAGCAGGGGGCAGGGTCTTGGGGGGGAAGGGCAGCATGAAGGCAGGGCTTCTGCGGAATGGGCAGCGCGAGGGCAGGAGTTTGGGGTGAATGGACTGCACAGGGGTGGCACCTCAGGGGGAAGGTGTGACACAGGAGAAAGGGGCCACAGTTCAATACTATCCTCTCTCTTCTCTCCCTTCTGTGTTTCTCTCTTTTGTTTAAAACAGGAAAGTGACTGTGGTTCCCTATTCAGAATTGAACAATGGAACTAACCCATTATTCGCCACCAGAAAGGACTATTTGACTCACTAAGGCATTTCAGCAAATGTTTGCTATCTTTGATAAGGGACTTTGATAAGTTTTGATTCATTATTTATTTTTTATAATGAATCCATTTCAGTTTCAATGCTCTTTAACTTGTTTTTATTCTATTTCTTTTGTGTGTTTCAATCAATATAATTCCAAGCATTGGCATGGATTTTATATTGTGTTTGCCATGGTACTAAGCAGGCTCAGGTCTCTTTATACTTAACTCTGAATCTTGTTTAACACTGTTTAATGGTGGATTGTGTTACTGGGTTGTGCTAAGACCTGTAGCTCATATATTCCATCTAAATTAATACAACATGCCGTAGATCCCCAAACTCTCAGTCCTTGGGTTCAAATCACTAGAGAACTCTGCTTCTCTCAGTATCTAGCAGAATATCTTTTAAACAATTTATTTTATGCCAACATCAAAATACAAAGGAAATTACCAACTCAAAAAATACTGAGTCTGATTTCTACAGAAACATGCAATGGACTTCAAAGTTATAGCCTCAGTCAACCCTTAACTCATCTTGTTTTGCTTACCATAGGCATTACAAAAATGGCTAGATACTGTAAACTCATACTCATTTACAGACCTTACTTAACTGCAGTGGGTAAGGACTATTAATTAGCATGAGCAAGGTTTGCAGGATCAGGCACTACGATTACCTGTTGTTCTACAACCATAGCAATGCTTAGGTACAACTGGATGAGTTTGGGATTGATGGCTTAGTTCAGTGATGGAGTTGAGAATGATTGATTAGTCCTTTCCAGGCTCAGGGTCAGAGTTTGTCAATTTATATTATGAATTCCTCTGTTCTGTCAGTTTAAACTGGATTTTTATATATATTTTATGTTCTTTAATTTCCTTTAGCATCACATGTGGCTATTTGGTAGGTTCCCATCAATCTTTGATGGGAAAATGTCCAGTTGTTTTCCTTATTCTATGAATTGTGATTTAAGCAGAACTAGTGTGTCACTCATTAATAATGAATTTGTTTCAAAGTCTACAATTCAAGATGGATGGTAATTAACACTACAAATCATGATAGATGGCAATTCCTTCAGAGCTGCAGCTAATAGTTTAACTGTAACTACAGTATCTAATAGCTCCTCAAAACCATTAACACATCTCAGACATGTTTTTCTTTATTTAAAAAACCAAAGATATTTTGATTCCTTTGCCAGTTTTTGACATTTTTTGTCTGATCTTGGATACTAAGAAGCAAAATAATTCCTAGTGTACCTTGCTGTGGCACATAGAATACTGTATACTTATTTCACCTTTAAGGTCTGGAGCTTTCTGGGCAGGCAGTGTTAAGAAAGATTCATCAGCAGGCACTAGTTGCAGATGAATTTGAACCTTAAACTAGAGTATCCTGGTTGCAATTTATAATAAAGATCCCCTCACCATATTGCCTTGAATCATTTTTGTTATTTTGAATTGTTCGCATTGTTCTTATTGAATTAAAGTCATCACAGTTCATTAAAAAGGCATGACTGGCTTACTTGGACCTGAAAATATACTCTTCCTGCTTGACTGCATAGATAAATGACACATATAGCAATGATTACAAGAATATTCTAGGCTTCTTTCTCAAAAGGAAGCAAAACTGTCTCTTGTCTAGTAAAATAATGTGATATGTTCCTTTTTGTAGTATACGGATGCAAAAGAGTTAGCATACTCAAATCTGCAAAACAGAACGGATTAAAATAATACACATCATGCCATGCAGTGAGAAGAAAAAGTATTTGTAATAGTCCATCACAGATGTGACAAAACACACCCATTGAAGAGATCAAAAACTGCAGCAACTGTGTCAGGGATGACATGGAGCATCACACAACTACATGCAGTGCACAGTCTACAGAAAGGGGCCGTGCTATGTAATGCATATGCAATGGGACATCTCTGCTTTTGGCTGCCCAGGTTGAGACACCTGACGTCATTTAAGTTCCATGCAATTTTACTCATTAATCTTTCTACTGACACACATGGGCATCCATTTCTGCCAATGAAGTGTATGGCTTTTGTGATCACTGCATTCATACAGGGACTAAAGTATTCTAAGATTAGTATATTTTCACTCAACCTAAGGCTTGCAGCTACTATGTAAGTCTGCTTCCAAGAATCCTAGCAGCTTTCTTATTTGGCATTCCAGAGCTCTGTCTCTGCCCTAACGCTGCCCTCTATTTGTGCACATACCAGTCTGTATTTTCTGCCTCATACATATTTGATAATTCTTTACATAGTTGTATGTGAGGGTTTGCACTCTCTCTGGGCTTCTGGTTACAATTGTTATATTAAGAATAAGTCAGTAACACCAGAAATAATTTTCTAAAGATACAGATTCTATTATGATGGAAAATACAAGTAGAAACTTGGAGCTAAGCTAGAGCTGAGGAAATAATTGATTTTTAACTTCAGCCAGCAAACCAAAAAAAAAAAAAACCAGAAAAATTTGCTGTGTCAGTTCTGAAAATGTTTGGAATTTGTCAGCAAATTGGACATATCTATTTTGGGCCAGCAAACTGTGTGCCCCCTACATTATAATCTTTGGCCTAGTGGTTAGGTCCCTGGGGTTGGAAGAGACAGGTTTGAATCCCCATTCTAGAGCAGGAACTCAAGTCTCCTTTTCCTAGCTGAGCATCTGAACCGCCAAGCTATAGGCTATTCTGGAGTAGGCTGCTTTTAGTCTCTCCCATTGAAACCATTTCACTTTGTACAAAAACTTAAATAGGCTTTGGACCAAAGAGAGAGCATGTGAGAATTACTTTATAGCTTGGGGAGTGAGACATTCACCTGGGAGCTAGAAAATGTGGGTTTAAATCCCATTGCTGAATCAGGTAGAGAAGACTTGAAGCTACATCTCATAGTCCCAAAAAGTTTCATGTTGACCAAAATTACTTTTGTGGGGAGGGGCAAATAAAATATTAATTGGGGAAATTTCACCTAGCTCTAGCTAAATCTACAAAGGGGACTTAGACTCACCATTGCAATGCCTCACTTAGGATCCTGCCATCTAGTGTAATCCATACCTTCAAAAGTAGGCAACCAAACTCTCTATATAATGCAAGCAGATAGTTAAGTGCCCAGGAATGGGATTCACAAATGCCAGCAAGTTGAGCAAGGAGCCACCTAAGGTAGACAATAGGAGCTCCCAAGGAGAGGGCTAGAGCCTAAGCCCTGCCCTGCAAAGGGAGTTAATCATTGTTCCAGAAAGCGTGAAAATGACCCAGTGGGTAAGGCACTCATCTGAGCTGGAGGAGAGGCAGGTTCCAGTCTCTGCTCTAGTGATTATTTTATATGAAGTGGAACAGCCTCAACAGGAGAGACTGAAAAAAACCACAATCCCAGAAAACCCCAGAGCCCAGTGGTTAGGTGACTCCCCTCGCAGGTGGGAGACCTGGGTTCAGGTCCAGAGCAGGGATCTGAACCCACATCTTAGTTGCGTGCTCTAAATGCTGGAGGCCTACAAAAGTGGGGACACAACTTTTTCCTCTATTCTGCATGGGCCAAATCCAGTAGGCCTCTGAACACATCTATTCGGTTGGGCTCTGCAGGTGAGATAGGTGGGAGAGACCATTACTTTGTGAATCCAATTGGGGATTAGGAATGAGCTAGGCCCTGGGCATCAAAGATGGCTGTCTGCGTAGCCAGACATGCAGGCACCATGGGCACTTGATTGGTGGAAACTTAGGTGCCTAGGGAATTTAGGCACATAAGGGTTAGGTGGCAGCTGAGCATGGATTTTGAGCATCTAAAATTTGGACTTAAGCACCTAACGTGGCAGATAGGTTCCTAGCTCCTTTTGTGGATCTAGCTCTTAGTGAAAGCAAGTGTTAAAGACAGAGGCAGTGCTAGCCCATTGGGGGCCCCAAGAAGGAATATCCCTCACCCCCAACACATAATAAAAAAATGGAATAGAGGGCACCCTTGAGGGCCCTAAGCAATTGTTCAGTCTGCTTATGCCTCGCACCGGCTCTGGTTGAAGAATGGTCAAATCCAAAAGAGCACACCGTCAGACCCAATCCTAAACAGGAACATGATCAGTCCATTTAAAAGAAAAACTCCATTAATTTTAATTAAAGGAAAAATGCAGAAGAATGTTAAAGTCCATAATCAGTAAGAGAAGAAGTGTGGATTTTCAAAAGTCTTCAGCGTGCACACTTGGGACTGGATTTTCAAGAGAGCTCAATTGCCATTCAGGCACCTCAATGAAGCGGCCAAATTCTCAAAAGTGCTTCAGTGCTCATTTTTCTGAAAGGTTCCCTGAGTGGGAGCTGAGTTCTTTTGAAAATCTAGCTCTAAAAATGACAAATATATTTATTTTTAAAGCAAATGATCTTCCCACCTCCCAGTCTAGAAAATGCATGATTCTACTGGGGTTTTTCAATCTCTATTCTTCAGTCAATTACTAAATAGTAAGTGGGAGTTAAACTATCTACAAAGACAGGCTGTGTGTTTGGAAGAAGTGTTTTCCATTATCTCATATTGGCACCCCTCACATCACAATTTTTTTGGAAGTAAGGTTAATCTTTAGGTTGCACATGTGGCTTTTACTTCTTTTCCCCAGATGATAGCAGTCCTCAAATCAACCACAGAGCTGTTTTATGCCACAAAGCACATTGTATCTCTCTCTCCCTTACCCCCACCTCCCTGGAGAAGCAAAGGAAGAGGCTAGTAAACCGGGACGTACTGTAGAAACTAACTTAGGCTTGAATAGAGACTGGGAATGGATGAGTCATTACACAGAGTAAAACTATTTCCCCATGTTATTTCTCCCCCCCACCCCACCCCACCCCCCACTGTTCCTCGGATATTCTTGTTAACTGCTGGAAATAGCCTACCTTGCTTGTCACCATGAAAGGTTTTCCTCCTTTCACCCCCTGCTGCTGGTGATGGCTTATCTTAAGTGATCACTCTCCTTACAGTGTGTATGATAAACCCATTGTTTCATGTTCTCTGTGTGTGTATATAAATCTCCCCTCTGTTTTTTCCACCAAATGCATCCGATGAAATGAGCCTGTAGCTCACGAAAGTTTATGCTCTAATAAATTTGTTAGTCTCTAAGGTTCCACAAGTACTCCTTTTCTTTTTGCGAATACAGACTAACATGGCTGCTACTTTGAAACCTGTAGAAACTAATAAATCCCACAATCACCTTTCTTTACAGCTAACCTTAAGAGTGAACCTATCAGCAAGGGAAGATCAAAACCAGCTTTGGGATGTGTATGATTTAAACTTCTTGACGGGGTAATTTAATCTTTTAACCTTGATTTTTTTTTAAATAAAGGGTGGGAGGAGGAGGTAAGTGAGGGTACAAAAATAAGGAACAGATGGAAAGCAGCCATGAGAGAAAAAAATCAGCAGCCGTGGGAAGTAATCCCATGGGAAGTGGGGTTTCCTGAGGGTGCAGGGCCAGGTGGATAATGGCAATGAGAGCGAAAGGAGGAACAATATGTGATTGGAGATAAAGCGATCAGGAGGTGGCAGACAGAAGAGGTGGGCGGGCAGGAGTTATTTATAGGGGAGCCTAAGCAGAATCTAGAAAGGCAAGCATACTGATGAGCATACTCATCAGCATACTGATGAGCATACTGATGAGCCAGTGTGGGGAGCTGCCTGGAGTAGGGGGGCTGCCAGCAAGGAGAAACTGTGTAGAGGTCAGGGGAGGAGATCAGGAAAGGTAGCCAGGAAGAGAAGCAGAAGAAATCAAAATGTATCAGTGTGATGGGAGTGCAACAATTCTTCCCAGCAAAATAGTGGACCCAGGATTGACTAGAGGGGGGTGCAGGCTTGCTAGAACATAGTTTGCTGCATGCCCTTACAAGTACTGCAGCAATGCTTACAGCTGGTTTCCTGCATTCTCTTATATGATTTTGGGCAATGTTAATACCTATGAAATATGTAGATTTGTAATGCTGAGCCTCCAGTTCTCATTAATTTTGTTTTATTAGAATCATAGAATATTAGGGTTGGAAGAGACCTCAGGAGCTCATCTAATCCAGTGGTTCTCAAACTAGGGCTGCCACTTGTTCAGGGAAAGCCCCTGGTTGTCTGGGCTGGTTTGTTTATCTGCCGCATCTGCAGGTTCGGTCAATCGCAGCTCACATTGGCCATGGTTCGCTGCTCCAGGCCAATGGGGGCTGCAGGAAAGGCGGCTAGCACATCCCTCGGCCCATGCCACTTCCTGCAGCCCCCATTGGCCTGGAGTGGTGAACCCTAGTTTGAGAACTACTGATCTAGTCCAATCCCCTGCTCAAAGCGGGAGCAATACCAACTAAATCATCCCAGCCAGGGCTTTGTCAAGTAAGACCTTAAAAACCTCTAAGGATGGAGATTCCACCACCTCCCTAGATAACCCACTCCTGTGCTTCACTATCCTCCTAGTGAAATAGTTTTTCCTAATATCCAACCTAGACTTCCCCCCACTGCAACTAGAAACCATTGCTTCTTGTTCTGTCATCTTCCACTACTGAGAACAGTCGAGCTCCATCCTCTTTGGAACCCCCACTTCAGGTAGTTGAAGGCTGCTATCAAATCCCCCCTCACTCTTCTCTTCTGCAGACTAAACAAGCCCAGTTTCCTCAGCCTCTCCTCATAAGTCATGAGCCCCCCTGATCATTTCTGTTGCCCTCCGCTGGACTCTCTCCAATTTGTCCACATCCTTTCTGCAGTGGGGGGCCCAAAACTGGACGCAATGCTCCAGATGTGGCCTCACCAGTGCCAAATAGAGGGGAATAGTCACTTCCCTTGATCTGCTGTCAATGCTCCTACTAATTCAGCCCAATATGCTGTTAGCCTTCTTGGCAACAAGGGCACACTGCTGACTCATATCCAGCTTCTCATGCACTGTAATCTCCAGGCTCTTTTCTGCAGAACTGCTGCTTTGCCAGTCGGTCCCTAGCCTCTAGTGGTACATGAGATTCTTCCGTCCTAAGTGCAGGACTCTGCACTTGTCCTTGTTGAACTTCATCAGATTTCTTTTGGCCCAATCCTCCAATTTGTCTAGGTCACTCTGGACCCTATCTACTTCTCCCCCCAGCTTAGTGTCATCCGTGAACTTGCTGAGGGTGCAATCTATCCCATCATCCAGATCATTAATAAAGATGTTGAACAAAGATTCTATATTCCTCACACAGAGCCAGAAGGAGGGTAAGGATTACTTATAGGAGTAATTCCAGTATTTTTATTGTAAGTCAATACATGCCTTCTGAAGCAAGGACCAAAATGTATACCTCTGTGCAAAGAAAAGAAGGATGGTCCACTAGTTAAGATGCTAATTTGGGGCTTGTCAGACATAGCTTCAAGTCCCTGTTTTGCATAGACTTCCTTTGTGACCATGGGCAAGTCACTTAAGTCAAGTGTGCCTCAGTTCCCCATCTTTAAATTGGGGATGATAGTACTTTCCTATCTCATGGGGTGTTGTGAGGATAAATTCATTGAAGATACTGAGATGCTCAGATAGTACGGTAATAGGGCTATATACATTTAAAGTCACCACAACACTATATATATATATACACACACACACACCCCATATATATTACCATATATAAATAGTAATAACAATAGTAATAACAACAAAGAAAGGAGATTGTTATTTTAACTTGGTAATATTACAAGTGAGCAGTTAGAAATATTCCATATTCCTTAGCTATGAATTCAAAACCCAGTGAAAACTGCATTTTTATTTTGTCACAGAAAAAGCTGAGATTTAAACAAAAGACAAAACACAGCCATCCACACCCAGTTCTATTATTTGTTCATCCTAAAATATCTAGACCCAAAATATTCCAAAAAGATGAAGAGAAAGACCACTATACAAGCAGCTTGCCTATAACTAGATGAAGAGCTAAAGACTGCAGCAATCTGCTGTTGTAATTGCATTGCATAACACTGAAAATATCTTTCATTAATGTAAGGATGTATTGTGAGGCAATATAATGCAGTGGCATAACTATGACATACATTTTTGAGTGCATGAAAATAAACTAATATAAGATCATAAGAATGGCCATTACTGGGTCAGACTAAAGGTCCATCCAGCCCAGTATCCTGTCTACCGACAGTGGCCAATGCCAGGTGCCCCAGAGGGAGTGAACCTAACAAGTAATGATCTAGTGATCTCTCTCTTGCCATCCATCTCCACCCTCTGACAAACAGAGGCTAAGGACACCATTCCTTACCCCTCCTGGCTAATAGCCATTAATGGACTTAACCTCCATGAATTTATCCAGTTCTCTTTTAAACCCTGTTATATTCTAGCCTTCACAACCTCCTCAGGCAAGGAGTTCCACAGGTTGATTGTGTGCTGAGTGAAGAAGAACTTCCTTTTATTTGTTTTAAACCTGCTGCCCATTAATTTCATTTGGTGGCCCTAGTTCTTATATTATGGGAACAAGTAAATAACTTTTCCTTATTCACTTTCTCCACACCACTCATGATTTTATAGACCTCTATCATATCCCCCCTTAGTTTCCTCTTTTCCAAGCTGAAAAGTCCTAGCCTATTTAATTTCTCCTCATAGGAGACCCATTCCAAATCCTAATCATTTTAGTTGCCCTTTAATGAACCTTTTCTAATGTACCTCATAGTTATATATAAACCTCATAATATACCTCAATTATTTTAGAGACACTCCACAATCTGGACCTTTCAAGTGACACCCTCCAGCAGGTTTGAATTTGACCTATAGTACTCATAGCAACTTTCCTTGCCTAAACATACTCATACATGTATTTGTTCTCCTGATTCTTTCTTTCTGCAATTCATTCCTACTCTGCTTTCAAAAACAGTAGCAAGTCCCTTCAGTTCAGATGTGGCCTGTATGCTAAAGAATACAGGGAAATAAAATTAACTGCATTCATGAGCCATCTAATCACTTTTCCTTCT
Source organism: Dermochelys coriacea (assembly GCF_009764565.3). Lineage (NCBI taxonomy): Eukaryota > Metazoa > Chordata > Testudines > Dermochelyidae > Dermochelys > Dermochelys coriacea. The sequence continues at coordinate 79,976,255 of NC_050068.2, read as the reverse complement.
TGTTAGGAAAGAATGATGTTGGCATTAGAATAAAGCAACACAGTTTCAGTAAGTGCTGATTACCTAAGCAAAAGGATCGAAATAAGACTTGTTGTCTCAATAAAAACCAGGGGAGAAAGACTACAACAGGCTGGTTTTGCTTGCATAGACTAGCATTTATTCCACAGGGATTCCATTTCCTAAATCTTCTGGTGAAAAGCAAATGGTCCCTATTATTTATGTGTCTTATATATGGAAGCCTTTATCCAGGCTCTACCATATGGAATGTTTCTAGTTTGGCAGGCAGCATGAACTTGTGGGCTTGATATTTTTGAATATGTACCTCAGCTGTGCACATAAGAGGCAACTGCATGTGCCGTCAGAAGCCCAAGTATAATTGTGGGAACAACTACATTTGTTACGTATTGCGAAACTAGTTAGCAAATATGAAATTGCTTGTGCACCAAACAACAGAACTAATCTAACTTGGTGAGTCTGGGTTTTGGCTCTCTACTAGCCCACTATTCAAAAGAAACAGCATAGCCTTTTCTATGCCTTTAGTCAGTAAACATGGCCTCCTTCACCTTTCTCTGTCTGCAATAAGGACAGACTCCATTGGATCAGATTGTCAGCTGGTATATAACTCTGTTGACATCAAGGAAGCTATAACAGTTTGCCTCAGGTGAGTATTATTGTCATTTGAGAACAGCAGTAAGGAAATTGATCAGATATATAGAAAAACAATGAATTGATGTTTATTTTACACAAAATAAGAATCAAATTGTCTTTATATAGATTAGAGAGAAGGCAGCAAATAAAGTGGGTTAAAATTTAATGTGCTTATGGAACAATGACAAACATCAGCGGGCGGTCTAGTGGGGTCTAGTGCATGAGCCTCTACTGCATGAGTTAAAAGCCATGTGGCTGTTAGCTAAGGTTGTAAAGCAGACTTGTCTCTCTCTCCCATTCTCTCTCGATGGGACCAGAAGGTGTGTGGGTTACACTTAAAATGTACGATCTATTACAAGACCTGCTAATACTGCAAATTTATGTGAAAAAAGTTTAAAAAATAAAATTTTATTTCTAACAGTGTCCATCATAGCTATGGCGTGTCTTCTGGATTGTTTTGTTACCTGTTACAGGACCTCTTAGTGAGTGTGACATCTCCCAAGCCAATGTGCATGTCCAGCTGGCAGCCAATTGAATTGTAGAGCCTATGCTCTTTGATTTGAAATGACATAAATGTCTTATGTTACAAATTTACAACACATCTCAGCATATATTTAAGCCACAAAAATTCTGTGTTACAATGTATAAGAGAGTGTGAAATTTGGATGATGCTCCTTTTATCTGCTTTGGATTGCAGTAATATGTTAATGACAGTCACAGATAAATAACCAATTTTCAGAGAAGCCACAAAACAAAATACTAAATTGTTTACAAAACATTATAGAACAATATATATTCCCCTGATAAATACAGCTGTAGCACAAACACTTTGTTTATGTCTGATTCACTAACACATGCGTATTCAGGTAGGCACTACAACTTATGCTGAGATATAAATACAAATATCCCATCATACCAGCAAATATGAAAAAGGAGACAAATCTTCCAGTATAAATCACAGCTATCTCATGAGAAACACTGAGAGACAAGACTATTTTTCACTGCTTAATAAGACCATGGAGGTCAAAGATTATTATAACTCTTCATAGAGAGAGACAAGAATTTCAGAGCTCTATTATCTACTACAGATAGAAGCATGAGAAATAAACAAGAGGAACTATAATTTCTCATTTATGAAAAGAAATTTGATAAAACTGGTATTACTGAAACCTGGTGGGATGAGTCATATGATTGGAATGTTAGAATCACTGGCTATACCTTGTTCTAAAAGGTGGGTGAATGAAATCCTAGCAATGATATAGATACTAGATACTAATACTAATACTAGATAAGGATGGTAAAATTGTCAACCATGATGCAGAAAAGGCAAAAATATTCAACAAATATTTCTGTTCTGTATTTGAAAAGAAGTAGTATAATGTAATTAAATCTCACAGTGATAATGAAATACTTTCTATTCTGTCAGAAACTAGAGAGGATGTTAAACAGAAACTATTAAGTTAAATATTTTTAAATCTGCAGGACCAGATAGCTTGCACCCAAGCGAATTCAAATTGAGTGAGGACCTTTCTGACTCCAGGTCAGTTAGCCTGACATCAATCCTGGGAACAAACATAGAAAGGCTGATATGGGATGCACTCAGTAAAGAATTAAAGGATGATAGCATATTAATGCCAGTCAAGGCAGTTGTAAGGAAAATAGGAACTGGTCTACACAAAGTTTTACTGGCATAACTATCAGTTAGGGGTGTGGTTTTTTACTGACATAATTATGCTAGTAGAAAGCCATAGCATAGACATAATCATAATGACCATAAAGGTGCCTTATACAGGCCTTGCTTATATTAATTCTCAATGGGAATAAGTGCAACCATTATATGTACTTCTAATACTGGTAGAACTGTGTCCACAGTAGGGCAATTTTCACCATGCCAGCACAGTGAAAGTGGCAACACTTTTAAGTTATTGTTTATGAGATCACAAGTTTGATTGATAAAGGTAATTGTGTTGACACAATATTCTTAAGCTTCTGTAAGACTTAATCCTGCATGACAATCAGATACACAATTAATATAGTCTGATTAAAAATTGGGTTACTGGTAGATCTCAAAAAGATTTCATTGTAAATGGGGATCTGGTCTAGGCTCAATGTTATTCAATATATTTATCAGTGATCTGGAAGAAAATATAAAATTATTACTGGTAAAAATTGCAGATGACACAAAAATTAATTAAATGCATCCGATGAAGTGAGCTGTAGCTCACAAAAGCTTATGCTCTAATAAATTTGTTAGTCTCTAAGGTGCCACAAGTACTCCTTTTCTTTTTACAAAAATTAATGGAATGGTAATAATGTTGCGAATATGTCAGTTAGACAGGCCAACCCGGTAAGGTGAGTGCATTTGAACAAAATGCATTTTAAGACAGCCAAATGAAAAATCATATATCTAGGAATAAAGAATGTAGGCCACACTTACAAAATGGAGGGAGGGGAGGACTGTGATCTGGAATGCAGTGACATTGAGAAAAAACTAAGGAGTCATGGTAGCTAGCCAACTGAACATGAGCTTCCGGTGTGATGTTGTAGCTAAAAGAGCAAAATGTGATCCTCAGATTTATAAGCAGGGGACTATTAAATAGGAATAAAGAGTTGTTATTACCTTTGTATATGACATTAATGAGACCAATATTGTATCCACTTCTGGTGTCCACACTTTAAAATGGATTTTGAAATACAGAAGAGGGTTCAAAAAAGAGATATGAGAATGATTTGATGTCTGGGGGGAAAAAACTGCTTTATAGTAAGGCTTAAAAAGATCAATCTAGTTTATTCAAAGGAAGGTTAAAAGGTGATTTGATCACTGTGTACCTATACCTACATGGGGAAGAGATTTCTGACAGCAGATGGTGCTATAATGTATCAGAAAAGGTATAAGATGATCCAGTGTTTGGAAGCTGAGGCAAAACTAATTCAGAAGAGAAATAAGGGGCAAATTAACAACAGTGAAGGGAACTAATCATCAGAACAACTTATGTAGGGATGTGGTGGATTCTTCATCATTTGAAATCTTTAAACCTTTCTAGCTCCGAAAGAAGTTATGGGCTTTATGCAAAGTTTACTTGGTGAGGTTCTTCAGCCTGCATCATGTGGGAGATCAGCTGCACATTTCTGAAAATATTAATACTTTCGTCCTGACAAATTATATTAGGAATATTATTGATAGCCCAGCACAGTATTCACTTTGAGTCATTTTAAATGGGGAAAGGGAATCAAGACTTTATAGGGGAACCCTAGGATATTCTCCGTGAATTTAAATTTAAACCTTAATATTTACTGTATCTGTTGAACTCCAAGTGCAAGAAATATGGTGCTTCAGAAACATTTTTTTAAATGAGCCCCACTGTTCAATCATTCCTGGTAAAGATGACTTAGCAGTATCTAGAGAACAGGCATTTCCTTCAGAAGCAGGGAATTATCCCCACTTTCCTTTCTGTTTAGGGGAAGTATTGTAACAAGTAGTTGCCAGGATCACCTGTAAGCCCACACCACCACATTCACCGATTTGAGAGGTACGACAAAATATATGGGCACCAATGAGGAAGTTCAGAAAGAAAAACATTTTACATATAAAGTAATATAATAATTACTAGTTTTATCTAAGCTAATTGCAAAAGAGCTTTCCCAAGCTACTAATTATCTTCTTAAGCTATTTTTTGTTTAAATGATATTAGAAGCTGAGTACATAGTACTAATGAGAGAATAAGTAGGAAGGGACTTCTATCTATCTATCTATCAGAAAAGAAGTACTTGTGGCACCTTAGAGACTAACACATTTATTTGAGCATAAGCTTTTGTGAGCTACAGCTCACTTCATCGGATGCATTCAATGGAAATGCACGGCTGCTACTCTGAAACCTATCTAGCTATATCATCCAGACGCCCTTATATATACACACCAGTGAGTAAATGTGTGTAAATGCAGACAAAAATCTATTTCCTCCTGAATATTTTGGAAATCTGATAGACTGCGGACACAACTGTGAGAAGTGTTTATCTGCTTTGAATGTGCCAAATGACAAGTCCAAACAAACATAATTATTTGCAATTGAATTAGATATTTCAGATTTTCTTCTGAAAATATCTTGGTTTATTTTCATGTGTAATTTTGTGCCTCCATCTGTAAACTTCAAATGCACTGTACACACCTAGCCCAGTGGTCCCTCCCCCTTTTCCTACATACTAGTGGCCTGATTCTGCACCACTGAGTCAATGGGAGCTTTGCCATTGATTTCAGTGGGTGCAGGATCAAACCGTATTGACCTAATCCAAATCTCAGTGATCTTGGAACAAACCCGTTGAGTCTATTAATTGCTTATTAAGTATTTCATTAAAATAACTGAAAAATGAAGTGATAATATTTACAGATATTTTAAAAAGGAAGAACATATCTTATCTCTATGAGATAATATTAATAGAGGGTATTATTCTTTATGCTTCTCTTCATATTGTGTTTAATAATGTTTTATTGCCACAAGTTTGGAGTGACCGCAATAATCATGAGTCCCAGAGTCGCTAATACATTATGACAGGTTTCAGAGTAGCAGCCGTGTAATGCATCCGATGAAGTGAGCTGTAGCTCACGAAAGCTTATGCTCTAATAAATTTGTTAGTCTCTAAGGTGCCACAAGTACTCCTTTTCTTTTTGCTAATACATTATGATGACCTTCCCACACAAGTAGCCACAAAATGTATAGCACTCCACAACCTACCAGTTTTGTTTATTTATTCCACATTTCCTTTTTCTCTACTTATTATTCTGCCTCCATTCCCCACCCCCTTTGAATGATATTAATTGCTATGGAAACAATAGGTCATTAGCCTCCAACTCTATGTTTATGTGGGGACTCAGTCAGTTCCCTTGCAATCTGAAAAAGACCTATGGTGCTGTAGGTGGAAGTCAGGTGTATGAGCATGGGGTCCTAAACTCCATGGTGGTTGTCACTGATATGGGCAAATTTGGAGAGATCTAGAACAGTCTGATAATTAAAGAATGAGACTGGGAGTCACACCTCCTGGATTATATTCCCAATTCTGTCACTGACTCACTGGGGCAGGAATTTACTAAATCCTGTTGAAGTTAATGGAAATCTTTCCATTGATTGCAATGGATTTTGGATCAAAGTTTTAATTTCTCATATGTTTTCCCATATGTAAATGTGAATACTACCACCTACTTCACAGAAACACTGAGGACTGATTAATGGTTGTAAAACGTTTAGATCCTGAGCTGAAATGTCCTCTAGTGTTATTTGTTCTGTAGTAGTGCCTATAAACTATGACCAACATTTAAACCTCATTTTGTTGGGCACTGTAAAGATTGACTTGACAGAATTTTTTTTTTAAATTATTTCAGTGGATAATAAGGATGTTTATTTTAAGCATTTTTTTCTAATCTTTATCCATTTAAATTTTCACAGTTACAGAAAATTATGGGTATTAAGCATTTTTAAAATGTATTTAAATGTTCACAGACCTGGGAAATTAGGTGGAAATCAAACAATAGTGGGAGAGGGTGAGACAATAATTATTTAATGACAGTAGACACTGAGATTCAAAATGTTAAAGCTTTTAACCTGTTAAAACGCAAGTGGTTAGGATCCCATGTCAACATATGCAAAGTAAATAACCAACTTTAATCAGTTCCAGGCAGCATTTTGCTTACTTTGCCTGTCTGTAAATTTTGATTGTCATTGATGCAAATATTTTCACATCACTTTGTCTGAGTACGGTGAAAGCGACGGTTACCAACATTTATCAAAAAAAATCTAATCCCTCCAAGCCGATGTATAGAGTGAGTGACAATCTGTTCCTCAATGAAATTAAAATCAATAGGCAAGATGGGCAAACAGTGAGAAGGGAAGTATCAATATCTCCATGTAACATATAGAGAAACGAGGTACACAGGTAAAGGCACACAAGGTCACACAGGAACTGGGAATGGAACCCAGCTCTCTTGAGTCACAGTTGAGAACCAATGGCCCATCATTACTCCCCAAGAGGTTATAAAAGTGTAAAATAGTTTTACTGTTATTGTGGCATTTTAGGCAGCATCTCATTTTGCTGTGGATTACTATTGTTAATTGTGTTTCCTATGGTAGTGCCTAGGGAACAACAAAGATAGGGGCCTCATTGTGCTAGACACTGAACAGACATGGAATAATATACAATCCTTCCCCCAAGAGTTTACAAGTCTAACTAGGCAAGACAGACACAGTGTGGAGAAGAGGTCTAACATGCAGGCAGAGTGAAAAATGTGATGGCACCAAACTTCATAGAAACCCCATGGTTTTTCTTTTCTTCCTTTTTTTAAATGAAATCAGTGGGGTTTAGTAGGAGGAGATAAGCTGAATGGAAGGACAAGGAAAGGGACAAGAGACATATGGGGAGGGAGAAGGGGGACAGAGCAGGGGAAGAAGGAGGTGGGTATAAGGGGCAGGTATGGAGTGAAGCTGAGGTGAAGAAGCTGGAAGAAGGTGGTAGTGAGGATTTGGCACCAACCCACCATTCCTAAGAGTCCATTTTCTTTGTACAGTACAAAACATATAGGGTTAATAGATAAATTATGCACCACTGAGCCAGAAATTCTAGGTGAACTTAAACTGCAACATAAAACTAGGGGAAGGGAAATACCAGAATCATTAAAGATTATGTAAACCCTATAAAAATAGCATACGCATATCAATAATTTTGACATTTAAATGTCAAGCTCATTTTGTGACAACAGTAACTGTCAAGTGTAGATACACCAGCCTTTCTGTTCATCTTTAACATATCAATTAAATATGTAACTAATTTTTGCTTTTCATATTTCAGGATTTTGCTTTATTGTATAGGACTTGCCATTTATGGTTAACACATGCACATTATTAGCAGGATGAAGGTGTTTTCAATGCAAATTATACTCATTGTGTGAACACAAATTTTTAATTTTATTTGTTTGTTTCTTTATTTATCAGGGGTACCAGAAGCCCTGATCAGGATAAGGGCCCCATTTTACTAGGCACTGTATAGTCACATTGTAAGACACTTCCTTCCCCAAATACATTACAGCCAGAGGCACCATTCCTGCAGTGAGATCTGCTGTCAAAGGAGCACCACACAGATGCTGGGGTCTGTGAAAACAGATCTAATTGCTAGATCAGGGCTTAACATGACAAGTACAGTCAACATCTGGACAGTTTTAAATGCACACACATCCAGAACCTTTGTTATTTTAACGAAATAAAGGCACATTAACTGTGATTCTATTTACCCATAATTATTAGGCTAATTTCTTGTAGGTTTCACAGAAAGACAATGTAAACTTTTGAGGCATGATAAAAATATGAAAAATAATAATATTAAAGGCAAAAAATCCACAACTATATTATAATGTTAAGCTTGTATAGTTAAAGAAACTTCAACTTGAAAATCATATTTTTCAAAGCCATTATTAGCTTCTGTTGTTACTGGTAGCACCTTAGAAACCTATCAGTGAAATTTGTTTTCCAGTTGGATTTGAAATTCCCCAGCTTCACAGCTTATTTTAATATATTAATGCTTCTGTCAAGCCAGAGGGGCTGTTCAAACATCCTGACACTTGCTGCTCACATGTACCAGCATGAAATCATCATCAGCCTCTTACACCATTGTGGAAGTGGCATGCACTCTCCTCATGCCGTTTACAGGGGAGAATGAGAAGAGATCAGCTGCTCTAATTTCCAAGTTAAATATGTAAAGTGAGACATATTGCTTCATATATCATTGTAAAACAGCATTCAAGAAGAAGAGGGTCCCGTCCATGCAATATCATACTAGGGATTCAGTTGTGCCTGCAGTAGCTCCTCCTACCAACCCTACTAACCATCATGGAAGTTTTGGGGGCAACCAACTGGCTCATCTTCTTCTGTCTTCTCCCTGTAATGGAGGGGTGCTCTAAGCTTAACTGCCCTACTCTTCCCCACAACCATATCCTCTTGTATTTCTGGGAAAATCCTGAAAGTGACAACAGCACAGGCTTGAGGGCGATGCTGCCAAGGCTACCCTGTTTATTAGATGATTTTTATAAGGGTATGTCTACACTGCAGCTGGGAGCATGCCTAACTCTGCCTGAGCTAGCGTCATAAAAATAGCTGTGTAGATACTCTGGCACAGGCTAGCCACCTGAGCACACACCCACGGATTTGGCGGAGGCGGGAGGCGTACTGCTGCCCATGCCACAATGTCTACATGGCAATTTTTAGCTTGCTAGGTCAAGCAGAAGTAGCACGTCTGTCTACCCTAATTCAGTGCATTCTTTTACCAACTGAAATCATTTTGCATATATGGGAAAACTTGTTTTGTTATAGAACTCAAAAATGACTAATTCTTTTTACTCAGACTTTACACACACAAATTCATGGTGACAAAGTCATGAAAATTTCTTCCTGAAAGGTGAAAGATTTGAGACATTAACTTAGGAACATCTAACACAAGGAGCTTATAAAGTGTTTTGCAACTGCAATACTAGTGTTCATTACCATTCATACTAGAACTAAAATAATTAAGAGCTCACATGGTTTCTAGGGCCTGATCCCAGGCTTACTGAAGTCACACCATTATTGAATTAGGCCCTGACCCTGAAATTGGGTCTGCCCAACCAGCTCTAACTGGAGGAATAGGGCCTTCTTTAAGAGATTTGCTCAGCTCATCCCATATCCTTCTGGACAATCACTAAGCTCATATTTCAAAGGACTACTGAGAATACAATGTGAAATTATTTTTTTTCAGCACTCAGTTCATTGCATATTTTGTTCCTGGTCCTGCAAACCCTTTATTATGCATGTTGTCCTGAATTTTTTGTGTAGCTCTATTGACATCACAAAGCCAGACAAAACAATATGACCACTCTTGAAAGTTTTTGCTAGATCAATGCCTATGTCCTCTGCCTGTGGATTTCCTTTCCATTTAGGGTTACACGTTCAGAGTCTTACAGTTTATAAAACTCAGTCCTATTTACTTAGTTGTGGTTTTAATTAAGTTTATATTACTATCAAATACTCTGTGGCACTTGTATGAAGGGTGCTATAAAAATAAAATGAATGACTGAATGAAATGTTAGATGATGGATGGCTGAAATGCATTTTAATGTACTCTCAAAAACTGTATGTTGGACCAACTAAAAAATTCTGATTTCCTGGTATGGATGAAAAACTTTTCCATTATTTAAAGTGACACATTACTACATGTTATGAGATATCCTACAAATATTAAAGGTCATTATTATGCCATAATTTTATTCCTGGATTTCAGATAGTGCCACCTTAAATCGGTTTCAGCAATTGCAGTAGTATGGGTGACAAATGTTACCCCTCTTTTTGCTTACTGATTTGACATCCCAGGTGCAATGACTATAAAAAACACAGCACTTAGAGGGCCAGAATTTTGAACTCTGATTCTTCGGACCCACATGTACCGTCTTAAACCAGAAAAATCAAAGCCTGATAAAATAGCAAAAGAGTTTAGTATTAGCCGCTCAGACTGTGATTTCTGAAAGACTAGTAATATATACTGTATATTGTTCTCAAATATGCTCACTGTTGAAGCTGCAGAACATTTTTTAAAAAAGCAAATTACAGATGGCATTTTACAAGGTCAAATGAAAACCTAGAAGCTATAAAGCAGAAAACTTAGTCATTTGGGGAAAATAGGTTTTATAAAACTTTCCAGGAGAGTGTCATGTGACAATGGTACAGAATCATAAAGAGGGGTTGTTTTTGTCTAACCATGAACAAGGAGCTTTACTAGAAATAAGGAAATCAGCCCTCTCTCTTTTCCTCTGCCTCAGAGCTTTTGCCTAGAACTTTCCCCAGATCTGCCCTGCCTAGCTTCCTGGTAGATATATAAGCATTACACATCTTTTACCTAAAACATTCATCATCACTAGCACCTTGAATTATGATATACAAATCAGATCCAACACCTAACATTGTAAACAGTCAGTCAATCTCCCACAAAACTATTGAGATCCTTAAAATCTTTTCAGTTTCTTTGAAAAGAAGTAACACTACCTCTGTATTCCAGGTAATATGAAGGGAATATTCCTTCGTTGTCAGGATTTAATTGCAACCACTGCATTGTACTCCCACAGCTTTGAGAGTTGCATTGAGTGACTCACTGCACAACTGAATCTATGTTCCAGCTAGGAAAAACTGAAGGAAATTGCTATTTCTGGTGCTTCCTTTATCCTGCAGTAGCACAAGGGGGAGCTCCATGTATTGGAAAAAAAGGTGTGTTATAGAAATGTGTCTATTTTAAAGGCATTTACAACATTTGTCATCCCAAGTGTTGACCCATGATAACTTCATTCCCTGTACCTCCAGTATATGCCATAATACATTTAGAAAGGAAGGATGGTTTTGTGGTTAAGGAACTGGTCTCAGAATATCTGGTTTCATATCCCAGCTCTTCCACTATCTTCTGTGTGATCTTGAGTAAATCACTTAATCTCAGTTCTCCATCTGTAAAATGGGAATAATGCTATTTCCTTTCTCCCACCCTTTGTCTGCCCTAGCTCATGCCCACATAGTACAAAAACATACATACAACACCACAAATCCTCTAGTGAGTAGCAAGAAGTATCCATTGTATTCTCCCATTAGCATTTGTTAGCCGGCTTCTGCCAGGTCCAGCTTTTCAAAATTGTTTCCATATATTAAATCTGCACAATAGTCAAATGGGGTTAAGGAGGGGATTATATTCTATATCATGGCCTTTAATGTAATGTCCGCATAGACACTATGACAACTGAGGTGACCCATTTGCTACACTTTAAACCTCCACCATGCTTCTGAGTACTGAATGAGAAAGCTGTAAAATAGTGGGAAATACATAGTTTAGTTCTTTCAAGGATGTCAAAACTATACTAAAAGGGACTGACTGTCTGGTGCTAACTATGGAGTAGATTTTTCAAATTTGCATGCTCCCAGCTTATATGCATGGAAGTCAAGAGCTTGTTTGTCTAGCTCCCAACTTATGTGCACATCATGAGTTGCATAAACATACATTAGTTGGGCACCAATCTACGGATTTAAAAATCTGAAGAACTTTTCACACTGGAAACACAAATACTTATTAGTTTAAATTAATATTAATCCATTCTCCTGTGGTAGGGATTGGGAGCGGTGCAGAATCAGGATGCTCAGACTTGAGAGGAGGGAGAGAGAATGCCTTGTAGTATTTGCCAGTGATTTAGTCTGGTTCATGCAAGGAGCAGAGCTAATGGGATACAGCTGGAGGGATGGACACCAGGAAGTGCAGTCTTTAAGGAAATCAGGCAAGAAAAAAAAGAAGGAAAAAAGAGTCTTCATTTCTTTCTGGGACTCTGCAAAAGGCTGAGAGAACTTCCATTAGAAAAAAGTCATTTAAAAAGAATATAGTTGCAAAATAAATTTTAAAAAAGCCTTGAGAAAACCAAAAACAACATCTCAACATTTTGTGCAGTGTTGCTTTAAAAGATCTAACTAGTCTCTATTTTTACTTTCCCATATCTTAAGCCTTGATTGATCTCCTGACATCACTCAAGACACCCCACCATAGAGAATCTTTGGCTAAAATAAGTGCTCTGCAGAATTATAGTTCTTATGTATTGCATATGGCAAATTAATGCCAACCAGTTCTGAAAAGTGACTGCTTTTTGCAATTGTATCAGATACTTACATTTAATTAGTGGTAAAGTATAAAGCTTAAAACACTGCATATGACTTTCTGCTGTACTCAGCAAGAGTGTGAAATGGAGTAAAATTGTTCCTGTTTGCATTTCCTTGATTTTCATCTGAAGGTGGGTGGCTGTTGTGGATTGATTTCATCAGTCCCTGCTGGACATTTAAGTGGGATGGGAGAAATCCTGGCCCAATTGAAGCCAATGAGAATTTTGCTCAGGATTTCAGTGATCCCAGGATTTCACCTATGTATTGGGCAGGTGACAATCAGCATTTAAGAATTTCTGAGTTCAAAGAACTCTGAAGACATCATCTTCAGACATGTAAATGGCATGACCCATGATACATGTTCTTACTTTGTTTCGATGGACATGAAACCAGAGTAGAGAGACCAGATAGCAAGTGTGAAAAATCGGGACAGGAGATGGGGGATAATATATAAGAAGGCACATATATAAGAAAAAGTCCCAAATATCAGGACTGTCCCTATAAAATTGGGACATCTGGTCACCCTAAACCAGAGCAGGACACCAATTATTTGACAGTAGAACAAGAGAACACAGTCAGGATCAACCAATAAGGTAAGTTTCAACTATGTTTCCCTCACTGCCATACTTTAAATTAGACAAGGCAAGAGGATGCTGCACACCACAGTCTTACAAGCCTGTTGTTTCTTTAGGTATTATAATGCAGGCATTAATTTATTCCCATTGTCTTGCGCATTTCACATATATCTGGCAGGTACAGTTTTCAAAGCAGTTACAAGATATTAAGCTCAGTACTATATTTTTTTTTATATTCTTTATCAACTAGACAAACAGATTTACTTGACAGGCAAGCTAATGCAATTTGTCTTTTGAGGCAAATGCTTTTAAATTTTGGAGCTCAGTTCCTCCTCCTCGCATGTGGAGACATCCGAGCTCAACGTCCAGGTTCTGTAAACAGAGGATACACTCTATATCAAGCAAGGTTAAACTGTAAACAGCCCTCCACATGTTGAGTTGGGCATGCTTCCGTCTCATGAGTTATTGTCTACAATGCTGCAACACAGTCAGAGTGTGGACAGGAAACCAGGCCAAACTGGTGCATAGGTTTGGTAACTCTAGATGACCCAAAAAATAGCTAGTTGAGCCTGGTCCATGATTTATGATCAAGTGGACAAGGAGCCAGCTGCAGCAATGGACTCCTGAATTTCCATAGTGTCTTAGAATTTCTTTCCCATGATGCTTCCATTCTATAAGAATGTAGTTAGTATTCAGCTCCCTGGCAGTGCTGATCACTGTGCATGGTAAAGGGCCAGTAGCACTCTTGTTCAGAAGTGCACAAACTGCCATAACAAAGGGATATTGAGAGATCAGCCATGGTGTCATGCCCTAGTCTTTAAGAGTGGGATTTCTTCCCTGAATCAGACCTTTGAGCTGATGCTGCATGTTGTTTCCTGTCTGAAAATGGAGCATCAGACAACCAAAGATGTAATAGGTTGATTTAATCTGTTACAGCTTTTGCTACCCACACACTCTAGAACACTAACCTTTCCCCAGTTCCTAGGGCTGAAGGTGTAACCCAGTTGTTTTAGGCGTTCCCACCGTTTCCCAGTTCCTAGGTCTCTAGGGGGAAAGCACCTACCCTTACCCAATTCCTAGGGCTCAGGGCATAATCTTCTGTGGGTTTGCAGGACCTTTTACCAATGAAAGAGCCTTACACCATAATATCTTTATCCTCTATTTATTAACCGTTACCAAGCAGAATACACATGCTAAGCATACAATTCTGTGCTCACCAATCCTGATCACGTAGGTGGATTTTCCCTGTTGGCCAGTCAAGGTCAGTCTCATCTGGATTCTGATTGCTGCACGTCAAGTTGAGTATGGTGACTGCTTCCCAAAACTGCAAATTCAGGTGGAACAAACACCCAGCCACTACAGGTGTATGAAGGACTGAAGGGTCTGCTCCCTAGGAGGTTCCCAATAGTTTTTAAATTGAGATTGTATGGAGAAAGAGATTAAGAACTTAAGAATGGCCATACTGGGTCAGACTAAAGCCCAGTATCCTGTCTACCGACAGTGGTCAATGCCAGGTGCCCCAGAGGAAGTGAACCTAACAGGTAATGATCTAGTGATCTCTCTCCTGCCATCCATCTCCACTCTCTGACAAACAGAGGCTAGGGACACCATTCCTTACCCATCCTGGCTAATAGCCATTAATGGACTTAACCTCCATGAATTTAACCAGTTCTCTTTTAAACCCTGTAATAGTCCTAGAAATCACAATCTCCTCAGGCAAGGAGTTCCACGGGCTGACTGTGCACTGTGTGAAGAAGAACTTCCTTTTATTTGTTTTAAACCTGCTGCCCATTAATTTCATTTGGTGACCCTTAGTTCTTATATTATGGGAACAAATAAATAACTTTTCCTTATTCACTTTCTCCACACCACTCATTTTATAGACCTCTATCATATCCCCCCTTAGTCTCCTCTTTTCCAAGCTGAAAAGTCCTAGCCTCTTTAATCTCTCCTCATATGAGACCCATTCCAAACCCCTAATCATTTTAGTTGCCCTTTTCTGAACCTTTTCTAATGCCAGTATATCTTTTTTGAGATGAGGGGACCAAATCTGTACACAGTATTCAAGATGTGGGCATACCATGGTTATATATAAGGGCAATATGATATTTTGTCTTATTCTCGATCCCTTTTTAAATGATTCCTAACATCCTGTTTGCTTTTTTGATTGCTGCTGTACCCTGCATGGACATCTTCAGAGAACTATTCACAATGACTCCAAGATCTTTCTCCTGATTAGTTGTAGCTAAATTAGCCCCCCATCATATTGTATGTATAGTTGGGGTTATTTTTTCCAATTTTCTTGCATTTATTTACATTTGCTATTTTGTTGCCCAATCACTTAGTTTTGTGAGATCTTTTTGAAGTTCTTCACAGTCTGCTTTGGTCTTAACTATCTTGAGCAGTTTAGTATCATCTGCAAACTTTGCCACCTCACCGTTTATCCCTTTCTTCAGATCATTTATGAATAAATTGAATAGGATTGGTCCTAGGCCAGACCTTTGAGGAACACCAATAGATTCTCATTTTCATGTGTTCCAGGTGAGGTTGGTATGTCAGGATACAATCAAGTTTTACTCCAAAGTATGTGACAATTGGTTGAAATGTCAGTAACCCTCCTCGTACATGGATTGAGATAGGTTTATTGGAAAGACAATATTTAGATGGAACATAGTTGCCACTGTCTCCATTGCTGGAAGTAAATGCTTAAAATGTCCAAGATTTGGCTTAGATTCCCTTCAATCCTCTGGAAATTTTTTCAAGTATCAGCAATACAGATGTCATCATCATACACATACTTCTTGTCCTAAAGGTTGTATGTGTATACATTGAACAAAAGGGGAGCAAAAACTGATCTTTGTGGAAGGTCATTGTGGAGATATTTAAGGCAACAGATTTTCAACCCAACACATGGGATGAAATTTCAGTTGCTAATCATTTATTGGATGAACACCACCATTGACCTACAAAGAATAACTTGCCAAACAGAGTTGTAGACTGCCTACAGATCAATAAGGACTGCACCAACTTCTTTTCCTGACTCAAATGCATTTTCTATATCTTGAATCGGACAAAGTACCTTATTTTGGGTGCATCATTCCCATCTGAATCCAGCCTGAGCCCAAGGCAGCTGAGGATCGACCACCTCATTAATCCACATCAGGATTATTTTGCCCATCAGTTTGTAGATAACACACAGCTATGAAATAGATAAGTATCTATTTGGGTCTGTCAATGGTTTCTTTGGCTTGGGAACAGCTACTGCCTTTGCTTTGTGCCAGACTTTTGGGGTGCTGTAATCCTGGGTATAACTATTCAGAAATTGAAGCAACCAGATTTTGCTGGTTGGCCCAAAGTGAGAGATTAACTCATTGTGGATATTATCTACACAAGGAGACTTGTTAGATTGTAGCTGATGTGTAACCATGCTGAGTTCTTGATCAGTAAAAAGAGCCATCAGCTTCATGTCCACACTCAGAGCCAGCCAACTCTCAGCAGCCACCGTTTTAACTGCATGGCTGAAATCTTTATCTTGATTAGGAACTCTGCCATTGGCCACGAGGTGGATTGAGATGCAGTTTGCTGTGATTGGGTATTCTTATCCAGACTAGAATCTCCACTCAGTCTCTTAATAGTTTGCCAGGCTTTGTGACTGGAATGCATGAAGTTTAATTTGGAAACTGTTTCTTTCCATCATTCTTGCCTGGATTGTTCTAAGGTGAAAATGGTCTCTAGTTTTCCTCAAAAACAGAGATGCCCCAAGTCTTTTCTTGTGGTGGGGAAAGCCTCTGGCAGTTCGGAGGCAGTGGGACACTACATTGCTAAAAATAGCAGTGTAGAGGGGGAAGCATGGCTTGGTAAATAGAGAGCTGTGTAAGGTGTGTACTTGCATATATACCCTCAGTCTTCAGACATGTCTTTACTCTACTTTTCTAAGCTGTGCCTCACTCACTACACTGTTATTTATACCCATGCTAGGTGAACTACACATGTAGGTATATTATATGCCACCAAAAGAACCATGCAGTATAGGTGTATCTTAAGGGTCCTGATAAGATGGGCAAGACAAGAGTTGGCCAGTTGGCAGATGGAGGTTTGTAGACACTGATAAGAGTCAGGTCCTTCATTTTAATAGCTTGCCATTCAATAACATCATTTGGACCTAAGGATGAGACTGGAGTTGCTGGAATACCTTCCCTGACATAGGCAGCTATCCGGTACTGCCTATGATGGAGGTGAGACACAGCAGCAAAGCCAGGAATTGATAGTTGAGTATCAGAAGTAGAGTGGTTTCAGAGTAGAAGTAGAGTGCATTTCCTGAAGCAAGTTGATGCGTGCTTCATTTTCTATAGCCAACTGGCAGAGGATATCCCTTTTTGGCTGCTGCAATTCCCTCAATATTGAGGTGCAGCACAGTGGCACCAATTGGGGAAAGGAGGCAAATACTGTCCCCAAACGTTTTTGCACTTCCTCAAAATTCCAGAAAAATATTATCTGGTTATTAATAACTTAATTATGCATAATCATTGATGCACAATTAAGTGGTTCGTGTTGTTTTGTGCCAAATAGAAAAAGGGTGATTTTTGCCAGAAGTTAATGCCATTTCTGAAGATTTTAGAAAAATTTAACAGAAATTTCTTGTTAAATTCTGAGTGCAACAGATTAAAATGTCATTTGACATTAAATCCTTTATAGTCCCCTTCTTTTCTGTACAGAAAGCAAAACGTTTTTTCAATTTTTATTAATGACAGCAAACTGATTCTACCAAGACGCTTGAAAATGAGGAGATTTTTCAGTTTTTGACCATTTCTACTTCTTTGCAGGGGGTTCTGCAGAAAGCACATGCCACAAACACTTGATTGTCTCACACAGACTGAATTGTCTGATTCTAGCAAAAAAAAAAAAAAAAAAAAAAAAAAAAAAAAAAAAAAGCCCCCCAACAAGCTATTGCTTCTAATATTTCAACAACTAGACTGACAAAAATGAACGAGAATAGCAGTCATGTGAAGTCTCTTCTGCGAGCAACAAATTTGATGTATCTGAAGGATCAGGAAATAAAGGAAAATGTGTTGAGTTCCTTGCGACTTTACTGGAGACAGATGCAAACCTATAATCAAAAGTGGGGCACTGGTATGGTCAGTACTTGTCTCGCAAATATTAGAATGATCTCATTTTGAGTTTTTGGTGAACAGATATAGAAAATGATAATATTTGAGATTCGAGAAGCCAAAGTTTTTGCTGTTTTAGTTGATGAGACTAAATACATTTCTAAGAAGGACCAACTTGCTTTAGTATCAGGGGGTAGCCATGTTAGTCTGTATCCACAAAAACAACAAGGAGTCCGGTGGCACCTTAAAGACTAACAGATTTATTTGGGCATAAGCTTTCATGGGTAAAAAACCAAAGTGCTCTAGTTATTTGATACTTTCACGAATGCTTTATAAAAGAAAGAGCTATTGCTACCTACCACATTCAAAAACTTGGTGCTGATTTTTTGGCAAACTATGCACTATGAGACTCAACTGGTGGTTTTCTGTAGGACAGTGCTATAATGGTGCAAGCATCATGAGTGGGTGGGCTAACAGAGATAACAAAAATAAAATTAATAGATTCATAGATTACAAGGCCAGAAGGGACCACTGTGGGTGTGATGCACCCTATATGATTTTATAAAAATATGCTAATGAGTGTGAATATAATGTAACTGGAATATGCTTCATGCAAAAGGTCTCTTGTAAGGTATCATTACAAAGCTTATAATCTACTAAGTGTGGTCATCCTATTTGTATAAATGTATCACTCTTGTATCTGAAACTAGAAATATGAAATAACTCCGAGGGCCTATTGTAATTATGTGAAGTGTGGGCCATTAATGGTGCTTTGGAATCTTGATGGCTCCCATCAACTAGGACAATTGACTGTAGATGGCTCTGTTTGCAGGCAGGCCTTCCTGTGAGTCAGGCTGGGAGGAATGAAGGATTAGGGTCTCACAGGACATGTGAGCATGTCACCTGAACTAGAATCCATCTTTAATCTGGTGTTTTTCCATTGAGAAGGAGGGGTGGGAACCCAAAGGGACAAAGGATTCCCATCTTATGTAAAAGATATACAAGTGGGTGGAGCGGTCCGAAGAGGAGCCATCATGAGGAATCCCCTAGCTACACCTGAGCTGGAACAAGGCCTGTACTGGGGAAAGGATTGTGCCTAGACTAGGAAGGTGTCCAGTATAAGAAAGAAACTTATTGAAACATCTCTAAGGGTGAAGCTTTATACAGGGTTTGGACCCCGCTGAGAATTGGGCATCTGAGTGTTAAAGCTGCTTTCAGTTAAGCCTACAGCTATTAGGGCATGTGGTTCAGACCTGGATCTGGGTTTGAAGCAGGCTAGAGGGTCTGGCAGGGCACTGAAGTCCTGAACTGCCACAACAGGAAAGCAGGAACAGAAGTAGTCTTGGCACATCAGGTGGCAGCTCCCAGGGAGTTTCTGTGATCCAAACTGTCACAGTGAGCATTTAGTCTGACTTCTTATGTGACACCAGGCCATAGAACTTCCCCCAAATGACTCCTAGTATATATCTTTTAGAAAACATCCCATCTTGATTTTAAAATTGTGACTAATGGAGAATTCACCATGACCCCTGGTTAGTTGTTCCAATGGTTAATTTATGTTATACCTTTCTCTGATAGACTGAAGAGCCCATTATTAAATATTTTATTTCTATGTAGGTACTTGTAGAGTATAATCAAGTCACCCCTTAACCTTCTCTTTGTTAACCTAAACTAAAAAGAATCTTATGCTGTGTACATTTGCTGCCATACCCACAAGCTAAATCTTGTTTTAGTCAACACTATCTCAGATATGCCCAAGCTTCCAGAATTCTTTACAGCTCTATAAGCTTTGTATAGCTCAGTGGCCAAAAGCAATACCAGACACAAGTTATTTGTTCAAGCTCAAAAACAGTTCCAGCAGAA
The DNA here is from genome assembly GCF_009764565.3 of Dermochelys coriacea. Lineage (NCBI taxonomy): Eukaryota > Metazoa > Chordata > Testudines > Dermochelyidae > Dermochelys > Dermochelys coriacea. Next base: position 79,956,374 of record NC_050068.2, on the reverse strand, counting down.
AGTTATTCAGCTAGAGCGAATGACATTTACCAAGTGGCTTTATTCTACCAAGCAATAAATAAGATAAAACTTAGATTTAGAAGTATTTTAGATAAAAAATAAATTTAGAAGCCATTCTTGCTGTACTAGAAGCAGTCAATATAGATCATTTGGGAGTTTCAGCTGAGGCAACTGCATTTAAAACTAAGCTAGAGTCTACTTCTTTCACATTGTATATGCTGTGATACAGGAAGGCCAAGGAACAATGGGAGAGTGCTAGAGGGGAAATATATAAGCTCAAGGCTAATTAAGGCATGGTTCTCTGTAGACTAGGGAAGGTGGCTACAGGTTAATTGGAGCACCTGCAGTCAATTAAGGCCCTGTTAGGAACTTAATAAAACCCCCTGCTTCAGGCAGACAGAGGAGGAGGAAGGAGAGAGGATTGGAGCTTGGAAAATCAGAGAACTGAAGTAAGGGAGACCCTACCCCAGTAGGGGAGGGAGACTCCCTTTCCCACATCTGAGGCCTGCAGGTACCCCACCCAAGGGGGAAGAAGGTAAGAACCCCCAGAGGTTGAGAAGTGCTGGGCTTAGAGTGAGAAGCAAACCCATACCCCTTCCCTCCTTTACCACCTTCCTGGGCCACTAGCGGGGCCATTGACAGGGGTAAGGGATAGCATTTTAACTCCCTGCCAAGAAAAGCGCAGGTTCCACCAATCTAACATCAGCCATCTTGTCACAATACTCATCTTGGAAAGAATACTTGGTGTGAAAAATGAATTAAAAGTACAGCTTCAACAAAGTTAGCTTGTTTTATTATGTGCTATACACCTGATTAAAGGAATGCAGAACTATGATCAACAAAATACAAAGCTGGGTGGCAAAAATAGTTGAACACGAGAGAATTCACTGAAGTTGGCAATTAGCTTAATTTTGGGACACCTGAATCATTGCCTAAATGCTCTGCTCTGGAAGTTTCAAAGTTCCTTGTTTATTTATTGAATACTATTAGAAAATATTGATTAAATGAGTCAATACTAGATTTCAAAGGACTTATTTTGCTGTTTACCATTTTATTTCTGTATTTGACAAGCATTTTATGGACAGCCATTGTTGGACTCTATGGAAGCATTTGAAAAATTCCTCAAACATCAAGGATTTCAAGAAATTGGAAGACTTTCAGAATTTTACAGCTTTCACATTGACAAAGTACTCTGGAAATCACAACTTGGAGGCAAAATCATTTATGGCATCAATTGAGGAGAAAAAAGTAGAGATTTGTGTTTGTTGTTTTATTAAAAAACATTTGTTTATTAAATCTTGTTTATTAAATTTTGTTTATTAAATCTACAAGGCAAGCTCCAGACATTGTCAGATGCACATTCAGAAGTCTTGAAACTAAATCCACCGACTTCTGGAGGTGTTCACCTTACCCTGTGAAGGGTGTTCCTTTCCCACTTTGGGTTATGAGTGCATTTGCTTAGATAATGACTGTGTAAGGATCTGTGGACTAGAATCTGGGTCTGCAGAGCCAGAGATGGCAGATTGGGTGGTACTTCCTGTGGCACCTAAACGATCCAGAGACAGTATCCTGTGGCCTTCTGATTGGTTATGTGCATTATTTACTGGGGAGTGACTCAGGAAGTCACTGGGGCAACACAGACTTCTGGCCTGCTGTGATGCCAGACCACACCTTGTCTTATCTCCAGCCTCTGACCCCAGCCTGACTTTGACCTTGCCTCCTGATTCCAGCCTGTACTACCTCAGATCTCCAGTCTCTGATCCTGGCTGGATTCTGACCCCCAACTCTTGATTGGTCCTGGCTCTGGAAATTTCTCCAATCCCTGCTCCCTGACTACCATCTTGTGGCTGTCCTTGATGTGTGGACACCAGCCTGGTTGTGCTAGACCAGGGCATAGGCTGCCTGGCCCAGTCATTAGAGATTGTTTTCTGAGTTCCATGCAGTTCTTCTCACCTGAAAGCTTCCTAAAAGCACTGAGGGTGGAATATAGCAAGTATCTTAACCACACAAGCCAACAATACACAAGTTTGAGCGAAAACAAAAAATCCCATATTACTGGGAATTGTAGGTAGGCTAAATTACCCCAGTTGTATTTTGGTGAGGAGTCTAGAGTTAACTCTACTCTTGAGAAGTGCCATGGGATTTTTAGTGACCAAAACCAGTCAGCACCTCTATTTTACATCTAACCCAAAAGGAATTCCTACAGCAGAAGGATGACAAGAACCATTGGTTCACTACCAGCACTTTTTCCTCTGAGTCAAGAGTGAACTAAACTTTCCTGTGGCAACTGTAGAGTCCACCAGGGGTGGGCAGGTTGGGAACTAGGGAGAGCATTTCTGACTGCAGCTTGCCCAAGGAAGTAACTACTTGCAGGAGCCTGCTGTTTGTGTGTGATTTAATGGAACCATTTGTAGACTAACAATGGGGAGTGGGATCTGGGGGGAGGGAAGGAGAGGAACTGGATTGTGGGGTTGGCAATACTGCTTTTCCACCACCAGGGTCAAACCCCAGCTCGAGTGGGGAGGAAAACAGGGGAACCAACAGCTGTTGATGTGCCTGAACAGGCAGGAGCAGAAGGAATATGGGCATGGCCATGTGATCTGAAACAGCCCCTATATTACCTATTCTTTGGCTCTTCTTCAGGGACTCCAAGGAGCTTGTAATCTGGCTCTGTGGCACTACCTCACCAAAACCAGTATTCCCTGCCTCTACTGCCTAGGAGTAAGGCTCCATTTAAGTCATGGAATCTGACTTCCAGAGACCTCTGACATTCTCTGCTTCAGCCGCAGGGGCTGTGGCACTCTGGAGCTGGCTGCCAGTGTGGCCCTGGCAGGGTTCCAGCAAAAGGCAACAGCAGAAACAGGGGGGCCCCTGCAAGGTTCCAGCAACAGGTGACAGACTTCTAAAGGGGCCCTCCTCATGGTTCCAGCGATGGGTGACAGCATCATGCAGGGGGAGGGGAACATCTTGGGCAAGCGGGGAAATATTGTCACCCTGAAGCTCCCAGCCACCCTGGGCAGAGCAGAGGAGCCCCCTGCAGCTGCTGCAGGTGGAGGGGGATCCCCACAGCTCCCTGCTCCCAGGGTGGTGGGGCAAACCATGAAGCCACAGCAGCAAGAGTCAGACAGGTCATGTCTTTAAATTTGTGTTTTATTTCCCATGATCTCTCTAGTTTTTACTAAAAACCATGATAAAAATCTTAGCCTTTCCTTTGAACTACATACTGCAAGGCCACAAGGCCCCTACTGGCAGCAAGTGGTACTGCACTTTGTTGCACATCGGCTATGCTATAGTTGCGTCATAATTTGTGGGGCTTAGTCCCACTTCCCTCCTAACGATCAGCTTTTCCAGGCATACATATTATAAAGTTGTATCACTGATTTTTTTTGTTCATCTGCTTTGACCCATCTTTTCTCAAAACAGTAAAACTAAAATATGCATTTCTCAAATTTTTTTCTGCTTAACCACATTTGTGGTTTTTTCAAGCCATAAGTGAATAAATACATTTACTGGCTGCAGTAAGAAACCTGCTTAGAATTCTTATCTCTCTCAATTTCAGCAAACCAGGACATTTTCTTAATGCCTCAATACCAGGAATTTGTGGTGCTACATCCCTGAAATAATTCTTGTATCAGTTTGTTCACATCAGACCAGAAGTCTTTCAATTTGAGACAATCCCAGGAGAAATCAAACTGAATACTGCATAGCTGAACAAGGAAAGAGCAATGCACTTACTGATATTACTTCCTGGAATTCTATATACTTTGCTCCTAAGACCACTGGGTACTGAGTAATGACCCAGGCATAACACAATATATCATAGCCCTCCCCTGGAGCTTCTTTATGAAATGGAAGCAGCACACTCTGAGTTCTGTTAAAGTTGTGAGTGCTCAGGACCTCAGAAAACCAGGCCACTTCTATTTAAGTGCTGATTCTGCAAATGAAAGTGCTTAACATTAAGCACGTGGAGTAGCCCTATTTACTTCAGTAAGATTATCGTGCATGCTTCAAGTTAAGCACATGTGTCTGTAGGATCAGGGCCATTGGTGCATAATTTTCAGTACCCTGAGTTTTTGTTTACTTCAATGGGCTCAGCATCACATTTTTACCATTTTGGACAATCTTCCAATCAATTTTTGCTAGTATGATTCTTAAAGAATGTCCATAAACATTATTCATAAAGCCTGGGTTTCAAAATTCTAACAGAACTAGGAAAACTTGAAGAGAATTATCCAAAATCTAAAAGGACAGAACAAAGACAAAAGAATCAAAGCAGGGCATCAAAGTAAAAATCCTTTGTAAGGGAAAAACACACAAGTTCACAATTATCCTGTTTCTAGATGCCACATCACTATAAAAGAATTCTTCAATGCATGGGCATCCCAGGGTTTCTTATTCACAATAGTCTGTTTTGTTCTGGGGGGGAAGGAAACCAAACCTAAGTGCAAAACCCCCCAAAACCTGGACTTTAGTCCCTGCAAGGTCTGCAGCATAATTGAATAGATAAACTTAAAATGAAAATTTTGGCATCAGAACAAAGCCATTATGGGATATTTAGTTACCATGGTAATATGTAATAAGGCACTGACTAAAATCATGAAACTTCAAATAAGTGAATACAGACTTTAACAGGCAGAAATGCAGTATTATACATTGTATAAAAAGCCTAGCCTCAGTAACACAATTATCCTGGTGCTATGCTACCTGTATAAAATAAACTACAAACTCATTAACTGAGTCCTAAAAACTCATGTCAGAAGCAAAAATTAATATTCATGCATTGTTGAGGAGGAGACTGGCAGTTAAGTGTTTACTAAAGCAGACTTGTTGTGCACTCTATTTTGTATGGTGGAACCCTTAAGTTATGGAATTTTCTGGTTTGAGTGTTTATATTCTCATTGTTAAAAATTAAATGCTACATTCTGCATTTAATTTGATATTTTGGGGTAGGAAGGAGAGATGATTCCTCTGTCCTCACCCCACCAGTTGCACTGAGTTCAGCACTGAATCCAGGGCATGCCAATTCCTTCCCCTTGAACCAGATTAAGGCAGTATGTCCCAGCAGCCTCCACCCCCACTCACTGCTATGACCAGAACCATAGAAGAGGGAGCTTCCGAGATGGTCTATGGAAAGATCCTTGCTCCTGCATGTTTCTCTCCCCATTCCTCCCACAATCTGGCAGCAGAACCGGCAGGAGCACCTTTGAGCACGTGCACCTCTGACACAAATGAATATTTACATCTGGAGGTTTGAACAACAAACTCCAAACATCTGATCTTATCAATTTCCTCTTTAACATCCATCAGCCTTGTTCACCACTCTTTCCTTTCTCTCCCCTTTGTACGCTGACCTGCCTCATGTGGGGATTCCTCCCACACTGCAATAAGTAGGAGCTTTACTGGCAAGTTTCACTTTCTATTGCAAATATTTAAAAATAGTCCTATGCAAACAGTTAGGCTGGGAATTAGGCTCTTTGTTGCTGTATATGTATTGTTAATTGGGGAAATATACCAGATTACAGGTTAGAATAGACCACAATTATGTGAAACCTTAGAACTACCATAAATAGGCGAGAGAGGGAATATAGTACTTCACTTACATACAGCTAACTCACAACATGCAACAAATATAGCAAGTTAAATGTTACCACCTAGTCTCACGTATTTATATTGTATGTATCAGGAGGCGGGTTGTGGCCAGCATGGTTTGTAACAACATTGTTCCGTGAAACAGGTTGATAGTTCTGGCTGTAAGTAGTAGAATATAGCTTTGTTTTGAGCTATCATTTTCAAAGGGCTGTGGAATCCATATGAAACAGAGTTTAGACATGGGTTGTTCCTATCTTGCAGTCATACATTGCGCACTGTCAGTGTGGGACTCACCCCTGCGGCACCTCCTGCTGGTCTCACAGGGAATTAGCTCTGCCAGCCTCTGAAGCACCCTCTGCAGGCTGGTGTCCTGCTTGCTGCTGCCCCCATGTCCCTCCCAGTGCCCCTTTTACAGAGGGTGCTGCCCCCTGGCAGTACCCCCTCCATCTCTGGGACTCCCCCTTCCCAGGGGACCCACACCCACTATCCCCACCTCACCTCAGTCTTTGGCTACTGCCAGTCATCATTAAGCCCCCGCACACTGAGACAGACTGCAGTGTATAAGCCAATCATCACAGGCAAGTGGGGGTTGGACCTGCTGCCTCTGCCTACATGTGGGCTGCCCCCTGCAACCCCAGTACCCTTTTTTAGGCCATCTGCCAGGCCTGCATTCTGGGGCTTTTCCATTCTGGAGCCTCCCAGCTCCTCTGGCCTTCCCCAGCCCTGCTCCACTCCAGGTACAGTCTCAAGCTCCCCAGCACCAGGACCATCTCCCTCTAAAGGCAGAGATAGTGTCTGCTCCTGGCCAACTGCCTTCTTATAAGGGCCAGCTGAGCCCTGATTGGGGTGTGGCCACATCTGAGCCTGCTTCCCCCAATCAGCCTGGGAACTGCTTGCTCCCAGCCACAGCCTTCTCCTGGGCTATTTTAAGCCCTTTAAGGGCAGAGTGGGTGACCACCCTGCTACATGCACATTTTACTAATGCAGACTGATATATCAATGACCAAATTAAGGCAAAATTATTTACTGGCTATTCTTTGTCATAGTCTCATCTTTTAGCCTCCCACAGAGACAGTAAAGGACAGTTGGTGTCATGCCTCCATGGATCAAGAGGCAAAATAAATATACATAAATTCCAGCATGACCCATCTCTCCAATTAGACAATTCCAGAGCAAGAGAAGTGTTGGAAGAGGAATAACAGAAAAGTGTAGTAAGAGGTGCCTTTCTCACAGAAGAAAAGAACAGGATGAAACAGAGAAATGGAAACTGACAAGCAGAATTATTGGTGAGTAACTTTTGTTTGTCAAATGGTTCTTTTCTCCCATGCTAGTGTAACCCACCCACTTTCTGGGTGTGGTGTTCTGTCCCATCTAGTGGCACCAAGACCACAGAGATTAATGAGTTTGCTGTACAGCCTTAGCTAACAGCCAATTGGCTTTTAGCACATGCACTAAGCTCCAGAGGTCTCATCCTGCCTGCCAACAACCAGGTCAGTCAACATTACACTAGCACAGGGACAGTAGGAGAGTTGGTGGATATCGTGACTCTGTGAAGGAGGTTTCTGGCATGCTTGTAGAACCTCAAGTTCAATGGAAAGCCAGTTGATAACACTCCATGAATGTGTAAGGGAATGACTGTTTCCTTATGCACTTTTGGAGACTGATACTTCAGCTCTTACTGTCCAGAAAATAGAAATATCCCTACCTTGAATGTTGGACTTGCTCAGATGTCAGTTAGGTGGGAGCTTTGCCAGTTCATACCAGCTGAAGAGATGGCTCTTAGATTTAGGATAATAATGATAATAGCAGATGCCTTTCTCTGAAGGATCCCTGAAAACATACAAACAACTTGGTACTCTTGAGAATGAGATGAGTTAAAACTTTATAACTCATTTAATGTCTGGTGAATACCAGGAGAGGCAGGAATTGACAGGGCAGGACCACAGATCTCTGGCCAGGTAACGAAGCTCATGCCCTCCACAGAGTTAGCATAATAACAGACCACCTAGTATGAAGTCCCAAATAAGTGTGTGTGTGGTCATTGGTTGCTTTCACTTCTACTCCAAAGACCACTTACTCTTAGCACAGGATTCTAATGCATAATAAAGTACGCTGCCTTAAAATCTCTCTCTCTGATTTTGTTCACATTACATGGGCTCCAAAGAGTCTAAATGCTCAGAGGGATTAGGGATGTTAGATTTCTGTCTTTCCCTTCTTGTCCTTGACTGTAGGGAAGAAGGAACAAAAAGATTGAGAAATTAGGAGAGGAGGCAAAGCAGGAGGACCCTGAGGCAAGGAGAAGGCTTTCAGGATGGCAACTGGAGATGGAATGGGGTTTACATACAGGGGACAGCAGGTCCCTGTCTTTCAGTGACAGGATGGGAGAACAGATGAACAAGAGTTTCAATCTTTCTTATAAAGAGATTGCAAGGCACTGTCTGATTTCCCCCCCCCCCCCCAGTAGTTAAATAAGACTCCATTTTATGAGCTCTGAAAAGTCTCTCATCTTGTAAGGCTTCCTGAATTATTGATGTTAGATCCTTTTGAGCAGCATACATGATGTAGTATTCATTTTAAAAAATATTGTAAAGAGTTAAGTTTGATTTAGAGTTTATTACAGTGGCGTATGAAAAGGAGCTTGTCTTCTCCAAGTACTGCAATGAAAAGCACAAGAAAAGTTATCTTCACTTCTGCAAAATTAAATTGTGCCAAGTTATCATACTTTCCTATTGATAAGAATAAACTTGAGCTCTCAATTTGAGAGCTACCCTAACATGAGATTCTCAGGGGATAATACACAAGTAACTTGTCATTTTGGTATTAAGTGAACCCATGATATATCCATTATTGTAACAAATTTTTTTGCACAAAATTATAATTCCCCTCAAACACTGAACTCTGAAGCATCACTTAAAACCTGTGGATGAAATCTGCAAGCCATTGCAGTCAGTGGTAAAGCTCCCATGTACTTTAGTAGGGCCAGAATTTCATCTTGTTATGAACTACATAAATTGTGGTAATGTTGCCTGTATCACTGAACCCATTTTTCATCCAAGAAATGACTATTTCTGCAAAACAAATTGTTCTGCAGAGCAATTGGAAGAGCAGTGCAGCATCAAAAGCTGCATCTTTTAAAGTTATAAATACTCAAAGATTTCTAGAAAATTCATTGGACTTTTTAAATTATTACTCTTTATAATTTTTTCAAATGCAACAAATACACCAAAATGCCAGATTCATCATAATACACAAAGTAAATAACGAGGGTTAGGATAAAGGGATGGGAGGGGAAATGATATAACTATTTTCAGGGTTAATCACAGACCTCTAAAACAGACATTAATTATAGATCTTTAAAACATCAGCCCAAATTGCTTTGAATTTTTGGGGCGTTCCCTTTCTGTGGAATACCAGTTGTTGATTGGATGTTCTTTTCATTCACAACTTCATGTTGACAATCAACACCATATGATATACTTCTAAATGCTTAGAAATCACATTCTTTATCATTTCCATTACTTTTCAAGTACCAAGGATTATAGAGTAGGAAGCTACTGCGATGAGGTGCCATTTATGGGGTGACAAGAAATAAAAGTCTAACAGAATGCAGGGTTGCCAACAGTCCCTTATTTCAAGGGATGTCCTTTGTTGTTTTTATCTCTGTACAACAAGATCTGGAGTTGCCAAGTGTTGCAAAAAGCAGCAAGAAATATCCCTGGTGAATGTAGGCGAGTACTGCTTTATTATTATAATACTAATAATATTGGGAGGGGATGCTAAGAAAACAGTCCCTTATTTTGGGAATACAATATTGGCAACCCTAGGTGGTGCTAGTGTAAAGTGCATTTATGTATGTATGCACTCACATTTCTTCTTTGCAGCCTAGAAGCTGAGAGAGAACTGCACTTTAAAATTGGGGCCCAGAAGAAAAGCAATAGCAATTGGAAGGCTCTGCTTTTTGTAATTCAGCAATACAAGGGCTAAGGATCATATGTGCTAGCTTTTTGCAACTTTGTTTGAATTTAGTGGTACGTACTGTAAGAAAACTGTGTAATGTGCTAGTTGTATATTAGAAAAATGATATTGTAAAAGAAAATATAAAGGAATTTTTGCTTTTGTATTTGTCTCTGCTGATCCAGCATTTCCAAATTTAGTTAAAACAGTTTCAGAGTTGTGTGAAACCTGGTTGTGTCTTAGTTCATAAAACCTTGGTCTGTGATTGACAATAAAGTGGAGAAGAACAGGGAAAGAACATAGCAGGGACCAGAGAAAAGAAAAGTCACCTTTCTCTCAGGAGAAGACATTTTGTCAATTACTTTCTTGATTTGTCTGTATTTTGCATTATATGCAATACATAGGTGATGATTGCATTGTCCTAAAACATTCAAAATAAAGGCCGCAAGAAACACTCCAATTTAAAACAGTATCTCATTTGTCACCCATTGTGTGAGAGTACCCATACTGTTAAGACACTAGTTTCATTACTGCATATAGTAAATGTGCCAAAAGACTGGAGCCAGTAAAATTTCTTTTGAACTTAAATTACTTGCAACATAAGTAATCCTTAACCTGATCCATCTGTATTCACTCTAAAATGTAGAGGGTGAGTTTTATATAAGGGTAGGATTAAGCACTTTCTGAAATCACGATTGCACAATACTCTAGAACAACTCTTTATGGATTCCCAGGGCACATTGTGGTAATAGATTATCCAATGAGTCTGAGGCTGGGTTTTTTAAAGTTCATGGTTATTCATAAGTGCTCCAGTGACAGTAATTTATGACAGAAAATTATGTGAAAGCCTTTTTGACCTAACCCACATTGCTAGCTTGGAACATTCAGCAACTACTAGTAACCTTTGACATTTCTTTTCTTTGTTCTAACTTTGTTGCCTGCTGCCCCATAATTGCTGCTTTTGCTGAAACTCTTTGGTTGATGAAAGTGCAGAAAATGACAATGTAACAGTAATAAATCTCACCATATGGAGTGGGGGGAGGAAAGGGAAAGAAGAAAACAAATACAACTGTGCTCATTTGTATCTTGGAAGCAAAGAAAGAAGGAGGAATCTAAACTTACATAAAAATATGATAAATCTATCTAAATAGACCATAGTTTTGCATACAAAATATATCTAATAAAGGTTCCATTTATTAATGACAGCACAAAACAGCATAACAAAAAATGCTAGCTGTATGCTGCCATCTACTGATTTTTTTTATATAATAAAAGGTTAGCCATTAACGGACTTTATTGCAACACTTTGTCCCTCTAAGAGGTGTGGATCTTTTTTCATGAGATTGGCTTGTCTCGGGAAGGAATTTTCCTCCAGGGCAGATTGGAGAGGCCCTGGAGGTTTTTCGCCTTCCTCTGTAGCATGGGGCATGGGTGACTTGAGGGAGGCTTCTCTGCTCCTTGAAGTCTTTAAACCACAATTTTAGGACTTCAATAGCTCAGACATAGGTGAGGTCTTTCATAGGAGTGGGTGGGTGAGATTCTGTGGCCTGCGCTGTGCAGGAGGTTGGACTAGATGATCAGAATGGTCCCTTCTGACCTTGGTATCTATGAATCTCTTTTTAAAAAAAAAAAAAAAAAAGTTAGTCTGGTTCAATATCTAGGGATTCCTCTTAAAATTACAAAACAAAAAACCACAACTGGCTTGAGACTCATCTTCTGCCAGAAACCTCTGAAAACTAAATGCAATACTTCCCCACTTGTATGCACTGAGTCTGTGTATAACAGAAAGGGGGAAAAGGACCACAGCATTAATTTGGGGAAACACAGCACCAATGACTCAAAAGTATCCAAACAAGTAAAATACCCACCTCCACCGTATCTTGGGCAGTAGTCCTTTGCCTCAGTTTACCACCTTGCTGTGTGACAGTCCAAGAGATGAAAGTCTCTTTAACATACCACTCCCCATTTTCTGCTGCTACACACCACTCATGGCTTATCATAGAAATCAGCAGCAAAATCCCCAAATCCAGGGTGGGTTCACCTCCAGTACCCGTCCCACCAAAGGGGGCATAAGTGATGACTCTGCCACTGCTACTGCCTCTGTCTCTGCTGTGTCCTTAGCCCAGCCTAGAACAGGCCTGCAATGTCATGACCACCTAGCAAAGCTATTACTAATTACAGCTCTCAGGTTTGCTGGATGGGGGGCACATTTGGTGCTGCATTTCTCACTGGGCTGATTTTAGCCACAATGCCATGTTCCACCACCTAGCCCAGTTTGCAGAGGTTTCAACTCTTAGTGATGTCAGTGGATAGTAGGAACCTCCCTGCTGCTGCCTTCTCTGCACTGTCTTTCACTGGAACACTGTCTCTACATGAGGCCTAAAGCTCAGCCCCATAGACCAGCTTAGCAATGATTTCAGCTCTAGCAATCACTGAGATAAAGACAAAGCTTCTCAAGTGAGTCTAGTCAGCTTTATCTTTAAACATTGGAGGAATAAGGGGACAAATAGCATCTAGAATCCTTAAAAAGAGTCCCCACCTCCCTCTGACTGTCTCCTGGTTTTCCTTCACTGCCTGATGCTTAGTGAGTGAGGTTACAGTTCTACTGCATTTTAGTCATAGAAAGAGAACATTTAATTGTCCCTGCATCCAAAACTTACATGAATATTAACCCAAAGCAGCTAGAATTGATCATATTGACAAAGGATGCATGTGTATGGATCACCTTGGCTAAGTAGATGCGTCTATGCAAATAAGGTCTACTCCTGAGGTCTTTTCTCACAGTTCATCAGTTGATGGCAGAGGAGAGCTCATTCAGAGCACTGACTTTCCAGTTATAAAGTCAGAGGGCCAAACTCACTGTTGGCATAAGCAGGTGTAAGTCTATTGAAACCAATAGAATTGTGCCTAGGGGCACACTGGGGAATCTAGACCATGGTTGCCAAAAACTGTAGTAATTGTTACTAGCTTGTACCATATACTGTTTCTTTGTTGATGTTAATTTAAAGAGAAGTTGCTCTGCTTTTTACAGTTCAGCTGATGAAACTTTTATTTCTTACAGTTCTTTCACTATCCCCTGGGTAACTGGGATTCAGACTATTTAATGTGAAAAAGTCTCATTTTTGTGGAACTCTCATTCTAAGGCATATAATTACACATTATGCTCTTGAAGGTAGGATTATAATGTTATACTGATTCTCAGATGGTGGAGCCCTGGAGGCTCGCCATCTGTTTTCATGTATTTTTAATAATTTACTGACTGTTACTATAGTTCAGAACTCTAACATTCTGATGTATAGTGAATTGAATCACTGCAAATGAAGATATGGGAAATTACTTGTTCTCTTGGTTAGTTGATATTGATATCAATACATACAAAAAAAGGTGATTACATAATGCTCTATGGGTGAAATCCTGGCTCCATTGAATCATTGGGAGTTAGCATTGACTTCATTGGGGTCAGAATTTCCTCCTATGTGCCTTTGTCACAACGTGTGAAAACACTTAGGCCCCAGCCTGCACTGGGCTTCGTACAGGTGTAGTTCCATTGACTTTAGTGAAAAGGCATAGAGGTGCAAGTTTCAACCCATGTTGAGCTCATTGCCAGAAGGAGGCCTTAACTGACCATTTGAGGATGCAGGGATATTGTGGCAATGGCTTTGTATATGGAAAAATAAATTGTTTTTAACTAATACTTGGAAGTTTGATCTGAACCAGTCCCTGTGCTTTCAAATGGCTTTTAACCTGGCGTCATTATGAACTGTGCTAAGCTTAAATTGCTCCAAAATCTAAATAAATAACAGTGCAAGAGATGACTTAATATGCCTATATTACAGTAAGATTTTACAGTATTCTGTCATCACTTGTATGATGCTATAATTAAGAGGACAGTTAAGGTAAATAGGCCTCCAATTGACCTACCTTAATTTTACTTATAGCTGTTTTGAAAACAGCTATAATTCTTTATATTTTTAATGTACCCTACTGGATGTTTTTAAAACAACCATTAGTACTGGTAATCCAAATATTATATTTGTGCATGTGCGTGCGTGTGTGCATGCGCGCACACACACACACATTCTCTTCCACTTCTAAGAGTAAGAAAACAACTGTTTTTAGAGAGTGGGATGTTGGGCTTTGAAACTTCCCAACATTTATGGTCATACCCCATAAACAATAGCATAACCAAAGTCTGCCAGATAGAAGTGCATAATTTTGACTGTTGTCCATCACTTAAAACCATTGATTCTTTAAAAAGTGACTATGATGTTCATGAAATATTTGATGTTAAAGTTCTCTCTTTATCCACACAGCTATTACAGCACAGGATGGGAAGCACCCATTCTGCCTCACCAGTGTGCTGCAACAATAAAGGCAGTAATTTTTCTACAATACAGAACACCAAAAGAGTATTGGATTAACAGCATAGTACTAGCCTCTTTTTTTTTTTTTTCTGCCTGGGTACAGTGAGACATACGTTAACAATCTACCTTAATTGTTTGCTGGCTTCCTTTTCTAGGCTTTGGTCACAACCATCTTATTATTATTTAAATACAGTTCTTAGCTATGATTTGTAAATGGTTTTACCAAAGTCTATAACAGCACCACAGTGATGTGAGCTGCCACACTAAGAAGTAACACAAATATTCTGTAACTAGAGCAATTAATACAGTGCAGTTTGTAGGAAGCTCTGACTGTTGCAATGAAAAAGCTTCCAATATAGCACTGACTGTTAACCAAAAACAAATGTAACCTTGAAATAACTCACAAGCAGACTATGTAGGAAATAACTATTTATCAGTTCTGAGGTGTTGAGTTTTTAAAATGCAGATACTGATAAACGGCTCATGTAATGTTGCATTTACTGTAGAGTCCATGCTTTGCATTATCTGAACTCTGCAGTTACATTGGTCAATATGCCTTTGCCTTTCCTTTCTCCATCCCCACCAAAAAGATTTGAACCGCAGAATCTAGGCCTACTGAATAATTTTATTTTTATTTTTCTGTACTGAAATCTTTCAGGAGGGAAGAGGATAGGTTCCGGGATGTTATTTTAAAGCCACAATATTACAAATGATATTTTTCAGTGTGAGTCTCTTCTTAAAGTTCTGTTTTTTGCATTCAAGAAGATCATTAACAGACAAGAGTATCAAATGTTACATCAGATAAAAGAAGTAAAAGGAGAACTGTATTTTATTATAAAACACTCAGGACACAAATGCTTAGTTTTGTCTTTATTTTTTTTATTTTTTTTTTTTTTACAAATTAACAGTCTGTAACACAGTTAATACAAATTCTAATTAATAAACTTTCTTGACATACATTAACCTTCTTTATAAAACTCAGTATCAAATTCCAATAATACCTTGGACAACACGTTGATTAACTTGAATATAATTCAGATATCAGTAGAGTCTAAACTGGCAATCAATTGATTTATCATTAGTAAAGTCCTAAGATATTCTTATACATGCCTCAAAGATGACAGAAGCTTTCTTTGGTGGTATGCTCT
Organism: Dermochelys coriacea; assembly: GCF_009764565.3. Taxonomy (NCBI): domain Eukaryota; kingdom Metazoa; phylum Chordata; order Testudines; family Dermochelyidae; genus Dermochelys; species Dermochelys coriacea. The sequence goes on along the minus strand of NC_050068.2, from coordinate 79,941,319 downwards.
TGTGTGTAGTTTTCAGCAGAGTAAAGTAGGTTCATATTTCCATTTATAACATGAGCTTTGTGGTACAGTCCGTACATTTAGGATAACTTTTTCTCCATCAGAGACATCGTACTCTGTATCCATAAGTCAGTGACTAAGGTAAGAGTCTCAAAAGTAGTTCGGCTCCTAACTTCCACTGTGACTTGAGTCAGTGGACCGTTCCCAGCACATAAAATATGGGTTAAATGCTGAATCAATAGACAACTTCAAACTTCTGAAATGGTGAATCAGTGTCCCAAATTGGCATATGTAATGACAGCCCAATACATAATGTATGAGAGAGAATGACTGTTAATTACATTTGGAGTCTCTTAACTGTAGATCTGATTTTTGTTTTGTTCAAAATGGAAGGACAATAGTACAATCTTTGCATTTGCTTGTTACAAATAGGGACATCAAGGGGTATATTTCCATATTTACAGAGTAATCTGTAACAAACAGTGTTATATGAACTCCTGAGGGAGCAAAGAGTCTTTCCTATGAATCAGGATAGAACAAATAAAAGGCAATAATTTGCTTTAATGATTTGCCATGTAGGACTGCAGTTTTGGATGACCTGTTCCAGACAGCAAATTTTAGCTGCCAAGCTATAGAATTAAGGGAGATGAGGTGGGTGAGGTAATATCTTTTATTGAACCTGTGACAAGTTGGATCACAGAAACTCCCTCAAGACTGTCACTAGGTGTGTTGGGATACCACTGAGAGCAAACCCCTCTGTCAGAAGAGGCTTCCCTCCACTCCTGTCTTGCTGAGTTAGACGCTTCAGTCAGCTTTGGCATAGACCTAAGGGTTGGGCCACACCTCTCTGCAGTTCACTGAAACTGAGATCCACTCCGTTCATGGACTTCCTAGTTAACAAACTTTCCCAGCACCCAGTATTCAGTCTTTCTGGGAGCCAAAACCCCAAATAAATCCATTTTACTTTGTATAAAGCTTATACAAGGTAAACTCATAAATTGTCCACCCTCATAACACTCATAGAGAGATACCCACATCTGTTTACTCCCCCAGGTATTAATTACTTACTCTGGGTTAATTAAGAAGCAAAAATGATTTTATTAAATATAAAAAGTAGGATTTAAGTGGTTCCAAGTAATAACAGAACAAAGTAAGTTACCAAGCAAAATAAAACAAAACACGCAAATCTAAGCATAATACAGTATGAAACTGAATACAGGTAAATCTCACCCTCAGATGTTCCAATAAGCTTCTTTCCTATTCTGGGCCCAATCCTTTTCAGACCAACATTGTGGCTTATGGCCTAATGGGCAAGTCACATGTCTATGAATGATTCAGCTTTTTTCAGGCCAATGCCATTGTTTACATGTTAGTTTGAATGTTCCCAGGAAAGCTCAGATGTGGATTGGCATCTCCCAAAGACCATTGTCAGTTAAGTGTTTCTTGACTGGGCACTTGCTGAGAATAATCCTTTCTCAAGAAGCTGACCAAATGCTTCACTGAGGCTACTTGCTATTCAGGGGACACCGTCATGGGGCCTAATCACATCAGCCACATTATCAGAGGCTCATTCACCTGCGCATCTACCAATGTGATATATGCCATCATGTGCCAGCAATGCCCTTCTGCCATGTACATTAGTCAAACTGGACAGTCTCTACATAAAAGAATAAATGGACACAAATCAGACGTCAAGAATTATAACATTCAAAAATCAATCGGAGAACACTTCAATCTCTCTGGTCACTTGATTACAGACCTAAGAGTGGCTATTCTTCAAAAACAGACTCCAACAAGAAACTGCTGAATTGGAATTAATTTGCAAACTGGATACAATTAAGTTAGGCTTGAATAGATACTGGGAGTGGATGGGTCATTACTATAGTAAAATTATTTCCCCATGTTATTTCCTTCCCCCCACCCCCCATTGTTCCTCAGACATTCTTGTCAATTGCTAGAAATGGCCCACCTTGATTATCACTACAAAAGGTTTTCTTCCTCCCCCCCCCCCCCCCCGCTCCTGCTGGTAATAGCTAATCTTAAGTGATCACTCTCCTTACAGTGTGTATGATAAAACCCATTGTTTCATGGTGTGTGTGTGTGTGTGTGTGTGTGTGTAAATCTCCCCACTGTATTTTCCACTGAATGCATCAGATGAAGCGAGCTGTAGCTCATGAAAGCTTATGCTCAAATAAATGTGTTAGTCTCTAAGGTGCCACAAGTGCTCCTTTTCTTTTTTGCAAATACAGACTAACACAGCTGCTACTCTGAAACCTGCTACTTAGAATCAAATACATTGAGATAAATGTACATAGCCAATATTCATAACTTCAAATACAAAAATGATACATGCAGCATAATCATAACCAGCAGATTACAACCTTTCTGTAGACACCTTATTTGACTTCCTTTGTACAGGATTTGGTGCAACTATAGGACCTTTGTAGCAACAATGATCTATACGGTCACAATTCATGTCAATAATGTCACAGAACCAACTTCTTTTGGTGAGAGAGACAAGCTTTTGAGCTTACACAGAGCTCATCTTCAGGTCTGAGAAAGGTGCTCTACACAGCAATTAAATGCCTGTGGCTGGCCTGGGTCAGCTGACTCAGGCTCACGAGGCTCTGGCTGTAAAATTGCTGCGAAGACATTTGGGCTCCAGCTAAAGCACAAGCTCTGGGACCTCGTGAGGGGCAAGGGTCCCAGAGCCCAGGCTCCAGCCAGAGCCCAAATGTCTACACTGCAATTTTTAGCCCTACAGCCCAAGCTCTGAAAGCCTATATCAGCTGACCCAGTGTTAGTGGGTTATAGATTGTTGTAATAAGCCATAAATCCAGTGTCTCTATTCAGTCCATGATTTTTAGTGTCTAGCAAAGTTCTGAATTTAAGCTCTGCTCATCTTTGGAAGATGTTGTGCAGGTTTCCTTTGAGTAGGACAGTGGTCTGATACAGCCTGATCGCTTTGTGAAAAGTGTTCACCCACAGGTGACATTTTTTTTGTCTTTTATTTTTCTGCCTGAGTTTATTTGAGAGTATCGCGATTATCTCGTTTCACTCACATAGTTGTTATTGGGGCATTTAGTGCGCTGGATGAGGTGCACCATATATTGTGATAGGCATCTGTTAGGATTCATGGGTCTTGAAAGGTGTCTTATGCGGTGTGTGGCTCATTACAGAGGTAGAAATATATCTACAGATTTTGGATCTGTTGTTCTGGCAGGGTCTGGTGCCGCTTTGAGTTGGTGTGTCCTGGTCTGTGGTCTACGTCTGATGATGAATTTGGAGAGGTTGGGGAGTTGTTTGAAGGCCAGAAGTGGGAGGAAACATTTCTTTTAGGATATGGTCCCCATAGAGTATGGGATGTAATTATTTAATGATACTCCATATGGGTTCCAGTGTTGGGTGGTAAGTGACAACGGGGGTATGTGATCAGTGGGGGTTTTATTTCCATATTGAAGTAAGCTCTCTCAGGGTATTTGGATGGTCCATTCCATGATGTGGGGAGTTACATTGAGTCTGCCTGGTAGGTGCCAGCAGAGACGCACACAGAAAACCCCAAAACCACAAGCTTGCGGGCGTTCACTGACAGAGACAGCTAAGTGCTCAATAACAACCCCTTATATGGCAACAATGGTCATGAGTGAGGGTAAACGTAAACAGGGGTGGGAAATTTAGCAGGGAAATTTAGAGGGCAATTATTGGGCCAAGGCTGAGACCAGAGCTGCCCACTTGGGGTGGGGGAGGGCTGTTGATTACAATAAAGAGGAAACGCAAAAAGATCTCAGTGCTCACTCCTCGGGATGTGAGGGAGGTAAATAGGTGGTACAGCTATTCTTCTGCAGGGTGTAGCTGAGCTTCTGCTACAATAAATGCACAACCATAACAGAAGACTCCACTCTCCACACGTTCCGTGTGTCCGTTGGCCATGTCTGAAGACATAGGATACCCTAATTGCATGTCTGTCTGTCATGTCTGAAGGCATGCTCCAACACATGATGCAATCTGCTTTTCTGGTGCAGTGTCCTTATCTGTTAAAGGCAGTTTTGAGTGTGTTAAGGTGTATAACCCAGACTTAAGTGTCATGTGACTGTCTTTGTTAAGCTGCTGTTATACTCCTGCCAATCAATAACTTGCCCATCTGTTTTATATTGCTTAAGAACTGGAGTATGCTTGTTCTGAATTTGAGTGGCTGTGTCAATGATGCATTTAGTTCTCTTTCCTAGTCTCAGTGTTTCAAGTTTACCTGTGTAGCTGTGTACAGTTCTTGTTTACCCTGTGGCTCTCTTATACGGAAGAAAGCAAACTGTCAGAACTAAATCAAGGAGTCTGCTGCCAGAGCAATGGCATGTTGCTTTTGTTAATGATGAAGAGCCAAGAAGCATTTCACATATGCTCATTATTGCAAAAAATAAGCTCAGAGACCTAAAGGGAGAAGTAGATACAATCAGGAATATATGGGTAAATGTGAGCTGTATGAAAGAAATCTGATCTATGTGTAACCCGCACACCTCCTGCGTGTGGTGTTCTGACCTCTCTAGTGGAACCGAGGCCAAATAGAGATTAATGAGTCTGCTACAGCCTTAGCTAAGAGCCATGTGGCTTTTAGCTCATGCAGTAGAGGCTTATGCATTTAGCTCCAGAGGTTCCAGGTTTGATCCTGCCTGCCGACAAACAGGGTCTGTTAGTGTTACATATGCTTAGTGCAGTGTGTAAGGCAGCAGATTCCAAATTTTTCAAGTAGAAAATAATCATCCCAGGGAGAAAACAATGTGATACATGGACAGAAATAATTGTCAGGATAGTAAAAAGAAGCGCAAAAAAAAAAAGTACAAAAAATAATAGCAGAGTGCAGGGAGTTGAAGGTAGGTGGCGATTCAGTATTACATCTGTAAGCAGTGTCAGGATGAGCTCTACCCTGACATCTGGTGGTGAGATGTGCAAAGAACTTCAGGTGCTGATCTCATTTGCATAGGCACACCCACCCCGCCTACATGGTCACTTTGTCTGCTGTGGGATCCCCAGTTTCTCTGTTTGGGGCAGGAAGAATAAAGTGTTATCCTGATTATGTGAATCAAGGACAGTGGAACTGTACTTCGCTTTTTGTTATGCTGGAGGGACTCACCATCAAATAAGTAGCACTTGCTAGGCAAGGGACCTGGGTTCCAAAACTCGGTGAATAAAGAGAGGCTGGGGACAGTCATTTGTACCTTGTGGTATGGGCCTCTTCTGAGGGCCCTAAATGCCAACTGCATTTTCTTCTCTCTCCACTGTGTAAGAGAAGAGCTAATTTTGATTCCATTAGGAGTCTGGTTACAGATTACAGAGCTGGATTCACCTTAGGACAATGGTACACCAGCACTGGGGCTCCCCTACTATTAGCTGAAATCACTGAGGACTGTGTTAAGTAGTAGGGAGCCTGAAGATATATTGGTGAGAGGCTTGCAGAACAGCTACTTGAGAGGAGCAGCTGGCGGAGCAGCTTGCAGGAGGGCTGCTGGAGAGAAACTCCTGGAGAGGTGGGGCAGTTGGAGCACATAAGGTGCCCCTTTACTCCCTCCCCCCCCCATTTCCACACAGGCTGGGGGGACTGAAATTCTGCACATGAACTTTTGAACTCTGGACTCACCAAGGACAGGGACAGAGACTTTTGGGTTGCTGGACTCAACAAAAGGGAAAGGACATAGCCCAATTTGCTTGGGGTGGGTTTTTGCTCATGGTTTCTGTTATGAATCCTGTTGGTGGTGTTTCCCCAACATAATGACACATTGTTTCTCTCTATTATTAAAAGGTTTTTGCTACACTCAGACTCTGTGCTTGCAAGAGGGGAAGTATTGCCTCTTAGAGGAGTCCATTGTGGGTGGTATATATTTGTCCCAAGTCACTGGGTGGGCGCTCAAGCCGGTTTTGCATTGTGTTATCGGAATGGAACCCCTAGATACTGGAACCTGGCCCTTGTTGCTGCCAACTCTGATGGGCAGAAGGGTTACATATCTTAATGATATTCTTGCAAAAGTGGTAAATGAGGATGTAAAGATTAGCATCTATGTAACCCCATCCTTGAGGTGTGGCTGCAGCCTTCTCCCTTTTTTTCCCCTCAGGGTTATGGGTCCTGGGTTCACCTATAAGGGCTCCTAGTACTTCCTGGTACTAGCAAACCTCTCCTAATGTAGAGAACACAGAGGGTTTGTCTCTTGGGAAAATATTTAATACACAATCTCATATAGAGGAGTGTTTGTCAGATCACACAAAAATAAAATAGCAATCAGATTTCCCAGACTAATAAAATAATGGGACTTTATTAGGCCTGGGGAACTCAGAATAAAGGACAGTGGAAAAGGAGATTAGGATAATAAATGACAAAACAACAATATGTAATTCTACCCTCTCAACAAGTACAGCCAATACAAATCACCCTGTGCTCCCTCCTAGCAACTGCCAAGGCAAATAGCAAGTTTAGGCAGAGTTCATAAAGTGTGGTGCAGCATTAACTGGTTTAAAACAAAACAGCAAAATCAATCAATAGGTAGTATCCACACTAAGATCATCCTTGTGGCTCTTTGGTATGGACAGCAATGTGCAGTTAGGCTGGCTCTTGGTATCCTGACTGTGACTGTCCTCAGCCTCTGGGGTTTCTAGTCTCTGCTGAGATGACACTGTTCAATGTCCCAGACATCCCAAAAGGAATCAGTGTGCCCTTGGGTAGGAATGTGGAGGGTAAAAGGGCTGTAGCCCAGGGTCAAGTCGCCTAAGTGCTCAGTATGGTATTTCAGGAGCACCCTCCTCCTAAGGAGTTACACCTAATATTAAAATATCTGATTTCTCAATGCTAATTATTCTCCGGAATAGGAAGGCTACAAAAATTAAGGGCCTCTAGGGTAAGTTAAGACAAGATTAGGACATGGATATTAATACGAAGGAAAGAGATGCAAGGTTTTACAGAGGAAGGGCAGGCATATTATTTAAAGTGAGGGAGGGGAAAAAATTCAAATGGTGCTTTTAGGTAAGTTGGCTTGTCATGGCTGACCTTTTTTTTTTAGCCCTTACAACTAAAACGCTTGGTCAAGCCCCGTTTGTCTGTCATCTTGATTACTTTTCAGAGTAGGAGCCGTGTTAGTCTGTATTTGCAAAAGAAAAGGAGTACTTGTGGCACCTTAGAGACTAATAAATTTATTTGAGCATAAGCTTTCATGAACTACAGCTCACTTCATCAGATGCATTCAGTGGAAAATACAGTGGGGAGATGATTTATATACACAGAGAACATGAAACAATGGGTGTTGTCATACACACTGTAAGGAGAGTGATCACTTAAGATGAGCTATTACCAGCTGGGGGGGGAGGACGAAAACCTTTTGTAGTGATAATCAAGGTGGGCCATTTCCAGCAGTTGACAAGAACGTCTGAGGAACAGTGGTGGGTGGGGGAAATAACATGTGGAAATAGTTTTACTTTATGTAATGACCCATCCACTCCCAGTTTCTATTCAAGCCTAAGTTAATTGTATCCAGTTTGCAAATTAATTCCAATTCAGCAGTCTCTCGTTGGAGTCTGTTTTTGAAGTTTTTTGTTGAAAAATTGCCACTTTTAGGTCTGTAATCGAGTGACCAGAGAGATTGAAGTGTTCTCCGACTGGTTTTTGAATGTTATAATTCTTGATGTCTGATTTGTATCCATTTATTCTTTTACGTAGAGACTGTCCAGTTTGACCAATGTACATAGCAGAGGGGCATTGCTGGACACAAGAACAAATGGGTATAAACTGGCCACCAGGAAGTTTAGACTTGAAATTAGATGAAGGTTTCTAACCATCAGAGGAGTGAAGTTTTGGAATAGCCTTCCAAGGGAAGCAGTGGGGGCAAAAGATCTATCTGGTGTTAAGATTCTACTCGATAAGTTTATGGAGAAGATGGTATGATGGGATAATGTGATTTTGGTAAGTAATTGATCTTTAAATATTCAGGGTAAATAGGACTAATCCCCTGAAATTGGATATTAGATGGATGGGATCTGAGTTACCCAGGAAAGAATTTTCTGAAGTATCTGGCTGGAGAATCTTACACATACGCTCAGGGTTTAGCTGATCGCCATGGGGTCGGGAAGGAATTTTCCTCTAGGGCAGATTGGAAGAGGCCCTGGAGGTTTTTAGTCTTCCTCTGTAGCATGTGGCATGGGTGACTTGAGGGAGGCTTCTCTGCTCCTTGAAGTCTTTAAACCACGATTTGAGGACTTCAATAGCTCAGACATAGGTGCGGTTTTTCATAGGAGTGGGTGGGTGAGATTCTGTGGCCTGTGTTGTGCAGGAGGTCAGACTAGATGATCAGAATGGTCCCTTCTGACTTTAGTATCTATGAATCTATGATGACATATGTCACATTGGTAGATGCGCAGGTGAACAAGCCTCTGATAGTGTGGCTGATGTGATTAGGCCCTATAATGGTGTCCCCTGAATAGATATGTGGACAGGGTTGGCAATGGGCTTTGTTGCAAGGATAGGTTCCTGGGTTAGTGGTTCTGTTGTGTGGTGTGTGGTTGCTGGTGAGTATTTGCTTCAGGTTGGGGGGCTGTCTGTAAGCAAGGAATGGCCTGTCTCCCAAAATCTGTGAGAGTGATGGGTCATCATTCAGGATAGGTTGTAGATCCTTGATGATGCGTTGGAGAGGTTTTAGTTGGGGGCTGAAGGTGATGGCTAGTGGCGTTCTGTTATTTTCTTTGTTGGGCCTGTCCTGTAGTAGGTGACTTCTGGGTACTCTTCTGGCTCTGTCAATCTGTTTCTTCACTTCAGCAGGTGGGTATTGTAGTTGTAAGAATGCTTGATAGAGATCTTGTAGGTGTTTGGTTTCTGTCTGAGGGGTTGGAGCAAATGCGGTTGTATCGTAGAGCTTGGCTGAAGACAATGGATCGTGTGGTGTGATCTGGGTGAAAGCTGGAGGCATGTAGGTAGGAATAGAGATCAGTAGGTTTCTGGTATAGGTGTTTATGTGACCATCGCTTATTAGCACCGTAGTGTCCAGGAAGTGGATCTCTTGTGTGGACTGGTCCAGGCTGAGGTTGATGGTGGGATGGAAATTGTTGAAATCCTGGTGGAATTCCTCAAGGGCTTCTTTTCCATGGGTCCAGAGGATGAAGATGTCATCAATGTAGCGCAAGTAGAGTAGGGGCATTAGGGGACAAGAGCTGAGGAAGCGTTGTTCTAAGTCAGCCATGAAAATGTTGGCATGCTGCGGGGCCATGCGGGTACCCAACGCAGTGCCGCTGATTTGAAGGTATACATTGTCCCCAAATGTGAAATAGTTATGAGGACAAAGTCACAAAGGTCAGCCACTAGGTTAGCCGTGACATTATTGGGGATACTATTCCTGACGGCTTGTAGTCCATCCTTGTGTGGAATGTTGGTGTAGAGGGCTTCTACATCCATAGTGGCCAGGAAGGTGTTTTTAGGAACATCACCGATGAATTGTAGTTTCCTCAGGAAGTCAGTGGTGTCTCGAAGATAGCTGGGAGTGCTGGTAGTGTAGGGCCTGAGGAGGGAGTCTACATAGCCAGACAATCCTGCTGTCAGGGTGCCAATGCCTGAGATGATGGGGTGTCCAGGATTTCCAGGTTTATGGATCTTGGGTAGCAGATAGAATACCCCAGGTTGGGGTTCCAGGGGTGTGTCTGTGCGGATTTGTTCTTGTGCTTTTTCAGGGAGTTTCTTGAGCAAATGCTGTAGTTTCTTTTGGTAACCCTCAGTGGGATCAGAGGGTAATGGCTTGTAGAAAGTGGTGTTGGAGAGCTGCCTAGTAGCCTCTTCCTAGTAGCCTCATATTCCGACCTATTCATGATGACGACAGCACCTCCTTTGTCAGCCTTTTTGATTATGAGCTGAGAGTTGTTTCTGAGGCTGTGGATGGCATTGTGTTCTGCACCACTGGGGCTATGTGGCAAGTGCTGCTGCTTTTCCACAATTTCAGCCCGAGCACATCAGCGGAAGCACTCTATGTAGAAGTCCAGTCTGTTGTTTCGACCTTCAGGAGGAGTCCACCCAGAATCCTTCTTTCTGTAGTGATGGTAGGAAGGTCTCTGTGGGTTAGTATGTTGTTCAGAGGTGTGTTGGAAATATTCCTTGAGTCGGAGACGTCAAAAATAGGATTCTAGGTCACCACAGAACTGTATCATGTTCGTGGGGGTGGAGGGACAGAAGGAAAGGCCCCAAGATAGGACAGATTCTTCTGCCGGGCTAAGAGTATAGTTGGATAAATTACTATAACCTAACTCCTCCTCTCTAGCCTTCTCAGCATTTATGTTTCTGCTCTCAAGTTCATATACAACATAGATGACAACATCTTCCTTGCCCTTTGCTCTGAGCATGTCTCCCCTCGTTTTGAATCCTTCCAGTGGCTCTGTCTCCTAACACATCAAGTTTAAGCTACTTCTCTTTGCCTGCTGTGCCCTACTTAATTTTGCCCCTACCCACTTTTCTTCTGTCTGTTTATTTCAGCTCTTTTCCCCTTCTACATCAATGATGACAGCCTCAACATACCATTTGCCTGCTTCATCTACAGTGGTACTTGTGCTTTTTTTTATGCTATTTCACTATTTTCTGAACTGAGCTAATCTGCAAATCCAGTATCCGCTCCACATTCAAATTCCTCTCTAGTCACTTCTGAAGTGACACCAACCAACTAAGCATGGTGAGGGAAAGGGCAAATGCGGGTAATGTCAGATTTCTGATTTGTAAAAAATGAGTATCAACATATTGCCAATTGTCAGTGTGATCACATTATTTCTTTGGCTTATTCCTTCCTCCTATCTTCTGTTTTTCTCTTCTCACTCTAGATTCAAAGTTTTTAAGGAGTGATTGCTTTTTAGCAGAGTGTGTTTATCCAGTGCCTAGCATGTAGAGAATACTGTTGGAAACAAATAATAAATAAGAATGAGGATAGTGAAATGTTTGCTGTACCTTTTTTCTAAAAATGTACAGCTGAAAAATATTTCCTTGATGCATTTTCAGAACTAAAGTTAGAGTCAGGGCTAGCCCACTGGAGGCCCTAAGCAGGAATATTTTTGCGGGCCCCCTTACACACAACCCTAGAAGTGTTCATTGCATTTTTCCATAAACCAAAAAATATACCAACACAACACATACCAATGCGGTTGTTAAAAAGGCCACATTAAATAAGATGAATGATATTTTGGGGGTAATGCTAAATTGGGCTTGAGCAGTTCAGGGCCTTAAGCAATTGCTTAGTCTGTTTTATTCCTAGCACCATGACTGAAGAACGTTAGATAAAAGAACTTTTTCTTTTTCTTTTTCTTACTAGTTTGCTGTGTAACAGTGTGAGTCCAACGCACAGTGACATAAAAGAACCTACAAAAGTGAAGGAGATGGTAAGTAGCAGCATTTTAACCACATCAGTGCTAACAGAATATGCTTGGAATGTCGAGGAAATATGCCACTCCATTGTGGTTGACTACACCTCGTAAACTGTGTGACATTCCAAGGTTTGAAATGCCAGTCTGACCTCTCAGCCCTGATATAGTCCTGACACTGGACATTCCATTAATTTAAGAACTGTCAGGGACACTCCCTCACAAAATGCAGCAGCAGAGGGGTTTATTTCTTTTGGAATATGTAAATGAAGTAAACAAGTTTTGACTGAAGCAGAAAACCTGTTGCAATATTCCATTTCCAGGATGAAAAAGCTAGTATCAATGTGACAAGACAATGAAATGCACCATCCATAAGAGTGGGATGTGGGGAGGCATTCTGGAAAGAAATTATTCATGGAAGTCAGAGAACAGTATGAAATAGAACAAGTGGCAAGAAAGGGAAATTCTTAGCCCTTTAAAACAGAATGAGAAGACAGAGCAGAAGATGTTTACAAGATAAAGCGAGGCCTGTAAAAACGATCATAGGAATTTCAATGAACCTGTAGCAGACTGACATAAGATATCAAAATAACATTTCACTGTTCTAATGAGCAAATTAATGCTATTCTAGAATTTGATTCATTGGACTATAACAAGGGCATCAATGCTGATCCCTTTTGACCTGTACTTAACCAGCTTCTCTCAGCAGCCACAGGGGTCTTAACCTCAGAATGGAGATTTCCAAATATAATTCCAATTAATAAATGGTTTATTTAATGGTGGAGTGTGTTGTCCATGAAAAGTCTTTTAAGCATTTCAGAGAGACTAATTTCTATTATATATTAAAGCAATACTAGCCGTGTGTTGAAATCTGCAAGGCTCACTACCTTTTCTCCTATTAACCAGGTTTTGTTAATGATAGTATATTTTAATTTATTGTACTGGTTTATCATACACCATGTATAGACAAATGTAGAAATTATATGTTCATTGCAAATCTGTGCTAACAATAATAAAAATTAATTAGTTTTAAAAAATGAATTCTGAAATGATCAAGGAAAGATCCAAGGTGCCAGTGATATGCTGCTCTTATATTAACAAGAATCTCACACAAAAAAGTCCCCCTTTGCTTGTGATAAACCTTGTATTCTGTGTGCTGCACAGGGGACAAGCCGGGGGACTGACAAATCCATTCACTTTTCCCTTTAAACAAGAACTCTCTCATCACCCTAATAATGAAGGAGGCAGAATCACGGGAAACAGCTATGTTAAATTGGACTTGGCTGGAAATGTTTATACTTTGCTCTGAAAAAATACTGATATAGCACCACAGTGCTCAGCTTGTGTGCAGTAATATGAAATGGGCACACAGTGTAACAATGGTGAGTACGGGTAACAGTTCTCCCACTCCCCGTTCCTGATCCACAGAGGATATGAGTCTGTTACAGTCCAAACAAGGGAGCATTGTCTTGTTAGCTCTGGAGATCTCTAGTTCATTCCACCAGTGTCAACCAGCACGTAAACTGGAGCTTGTCCAGGATGTAAAATGCTATAGGCCCCAGATGCTCAGCATCAGTTTCCTTTGATCAAAGGAAGCATGTAAGTCAGTGGTGAGCGTGTGGTACAGGTCCATCTCTGTACCCAGTCCACAAAGAAGGCGGCCTTGTAATGGTGTCCCAGCATTTTCCACTGGGAATTTGTTTGATAATTTCATGATACTTTAGTTCAAGTTGGTTCATTCCAAAAACAGAATATTTGTTCCTTAGAAGTATTTTTATGAGGCTTGGCAGGGATGTTTAAGTGGTAGCCTGGGGATAGGAAAGAAGATGAATTCCATATGAGAACCAGGGAAATCACTCCATCTTCCATTCAATTTGGTGGTGGAATTTTAATAAGGAGCTCCTGAGAAGCTCCCCCCATCCTGTACATAACTAATATTGCACATCACTTACTTACATGGTTATGAAAAGTGACATCCATCACAACCAAAACACCTTATGGTTACAGGAGTAGACGAGATTGCTTCTGTAGTTCCTCTGCACCAGGTAATCCACTTCAGCTGCCTTTCTGAGTTAATCTAACAAACAGACCTTCCAGAAAAGGTTGTAGCCATTGATAAATAATTGAATTATGTTTATTCATAATAATTAAAATAATATTTGGTACATGATGGGAACTTCTAGTATAATGGAGCATTTTGGTTAAATAATTAATTGTGCAGATTCTGGGTATTTGGGGCTAGGTTCCTAAGCAGCACAACACAGACTTAAAGGGTCATTTGAAGATTCACCCTGTGTAGGGGAATCCCCAGATAGGATAGATCTGCCTTGCTGACACCATCACTCCCTCTCCAAACCTTTGGCGCATGAACTGTGGTTGTGGAAATGGGCATGTGGCCTGCATTACAATGCCCCAGTGATTGCCAGCTGCTGGAAAATCCATGTGGGGCTACGGGCAGTTGTCATAAAGCTGACCAGCCTCCAGACATTTTGAGCATGCAGAAAAGACAATGAAGATTGGGAAAAGGTTTACTTTTTTTTTTTTTTTAATTGAGAGCACATGGGAGATAAAGTGAACGCAGTATGTGGCATGGCTTGTTGGAACTAAACTTGTGAGAGTAAACCCTTTGTAGAATTAGTTCCTTTTAAAGATGCAGTACTCAGAAAACAAGCTATGTACTCCAACACACTGGGCCGTTGGTATACATTCACGTTGAAGAGTGGTACCTAGCGCATCACCAGTATTATTTAATGCAGACCTGAACTTTGCTTGCCAACCCTACTCAGCTTGTGAGATCCAAAGTTGTCACAGCATGAATTCATAGGTCTGCAGGAATCAGTTAAGGGTGAAAGTCTTGTAGATTTTAGGAATTTTGGCAATTAGTGATCCTGGGTTTAGAAAATTGCAGAGGAGAGTGGATTTTTTGCAGGTTTCTAAGAGTGGCAAAGAAAATATGGACTTTGTGGTGCACCTGCTGTTTGCTGAAAGCCTGGCCCTTTTGGAGATTGCTTTGAAACTGCAATATCTGTTTCATTTCAGCCTTATTGCTTTTACTGCTCATCAGGGGGTTTAGAGCTTACTGACAGAGAGAGAAGGAAAAAGAGGCTGTGGCTGAATCCATGCTGCCATGAAGTCTGTATTGAGTTAATCCATTTGAACTGCTCTAATTCAGGTTACTGGATCAAACTCACCTTTCATATTTCTTGAATTAGGGTATATTTTTAAGCTTTTATTTGTAAGACTCATTACAGCAGCCCTGTGAGTTAGATAAGTATTTTTATACCCATCTACAAATGGGCAAACTGCAAGCACAGAGAAATTACATGATTTTTCCCACCCCCACTAGTCAATGTCAGAGCTAGAAGAGAATCATAGAATATCAGGGTTGGAAGGGACCTCAGGAGGTCATCTAGACCAAGCCCCTGCTCAAAGCAGGACCAATCCCCAACTAAATCATCCCAGCCAGGGCTTTGTCAAGCATGACCTTAAAACCTCTAAGGAAGGAGATTCGACCACCTCCCTAGGTAACACATTCCAGTGCTTTACCACATTCTTAGTGAAAAAGTTTTTCCTAATATCCAACCTAAACCTCCCCCACTGCAATTTGAGACCATTACTCCTCGTTCTGTCATCTGCTATCACTGAGAACAGTCTAGATCCATCCTCTTTGGAACCCCCTTTCAGGTAGTTGAAAGCAGCTATCAAATCCCCCCTCATTCTTCTCTTCTGCAGAATAAACAATCCCAGTTCCCTCAGCCTTTCCTCATAAGTCATGTGTTCCAGTCCCCTAATCATTTTTGTTGCCCTCCGCTGGACTCTTTCCAATTTTTCCACATCCGTCTTGTAGTGTGGGGCCCAAAACTGGACACAGTACTCTAGATGAGGCGTCCCTTGATCTGCTGGTAATGCCCCTACTTATACATCCCAAAATGCCATTGGCCTTCTTGGCAACAATGGCACGCTGTTGACTCGTATCCAGCTTCTTGTCCACCGTAACCCCTAGGTCCTTTTCTGCAGAATTGCTGCCTAGCCACTCGGTCCCTAGTCTGTAGCGGTGCATGGGATTCTTCCATCCTAAGTGCAGGACTCTTCAACTGTTCTTGTTGAACCTCATCAGATTTATTTTGGCCCAATCCTCTAATTTGTCTAGGTCCCTCTGTATCCTATCCCTACTCTCCAGCATATCTACCTCTCCTTCCAGTTTAGTGTCATCTGCAAACTTGCTGAGGGTGCAATCCACACCATCCTCCAGATCATTTATGAAGATATTTAACAAAACCAGTCCGAGGACTGACCCTTGGGGTACTCCACTTGATACCGTCTGCCAAGTGGACATGGATCACTACCCTTTGAGCCCGACAATCTAGCCAGCTTTCTATCCACCTTATAGTCCATTCATCCAGCCCATACTTCTTTAACTTGCTGGCAAGAATACTGTGGGAGACTGTATCAAAAGCTTTGCTAAAGTCAAGGAATAACACATCCACTGTTTTCCCCTCATCCACAGAGCCAGTTATCTCGTCATAGAAGGCAATTAGATTAGTCAGGCATGACTTGCCCTTGGTGAATCCATGCTGACTGTTCCTGATCACTTTCCTCTCCTCTAAGTGCTTCAGAATTGATTCCTTGAGGACCTATTCCATGATTTTTCCAGAGACTGAGGTGAGGCTGACTGGTCTGTAATTCCCTGGATCCTCCTTCTTCCCTTTTTAAAAGATGGGCACTACATTAGCCTTTTTCCAGTCGTCCGGGACCTCCCCCGAATGCCACGAGTTTTCAAAGATAATGGCCAATGGCTCTGCAATCACATCCTTTAGCACTCTCAGATGCAGCACATTTGTCCCCATGGACTTGTGCTCATCCAGCTTCTCTAAATAGTCCTGAACTACTTCTTTCTCCACAGAGGGCTGGTCACCTCCTCCCCATGCTGTGCTGCCCAGTGCAGTAGTCTGGGAGCTGACCTTCTTTGTGAAGACAAAGGCAAAAAAAAAAAAGCATTGAGTACATTAGCTTTTTCCACATCCTCTGTCACTAGGTTGCTTCCCTCATTCAGTAAGGGGCCCACACTTTCCTTCTTGTTGCTCACATACCTGAAGAAACCCTTCTTGTTACTCTTAACATCTCTTGCTAGCTGCAACTCCAGGTGTGATTTGGCCTTCCTGATTTCACCCCTGTATGCCCGAGCAATATTTTTATACTCTTCCCTGGTCATTTGTCCAGTCTTCCACTTCTTGTAAGCTTCTTTTTTGTGTTTAAAATCAGCAAGTATTTCACTGTTAAGCCAAGCTGGTCACCTGCCATATTTATTATTCTTTCTACACATCGGGATGGTTTGTCCCTGTAACCTCAATAAGGATTCTTTAAAATACAGCCAGCTCTCCTGGGCTCCTTTCCCCCTCATGTTATTCTCCCAGGGGATCCTGCCGATCAGCTCCCTGAGGTTGTCAAAGTCTGCTTTTCTGAAGTCCAGGGTCCATATTCTGCTGCTCTCCTTTCTTCCCTTTTGTCAGGATCCTGAACTCTACCATCTCATGGTCACTGCCTCCCAGGTTCCCATCCACTTTTGCTTCCCCTGCTACTCCTTCCCGGTTTGTGAGTAGCAGGTCAAGAAGAGCTCTGCCCCATTTGGTTCCTCCAGCACTTGCACCAGGAAATTGTCCCCTACACTTTCCAAAAACTTTCTGGATTGTCTGTGCACCACTGTATTGCTCTCCCAGCAGATATCAGGGTGATTGAAGTCTCCCATGAGAGCCAGGACCTGTGATCTAGTAACTTCCGTTAGTTGCCGGAAGAAAGCCTCGTCCACCTCATCCCCCTGGTCCGGTGGTCTATAGCAGACTCCCACCACGACATCAGCCTTGTTGCTCACTCTTCTAAACTTAATCCAGAGACTCTAAGGTATTTCTGCAGTTTCATACCGGAGCTCTGAGCTCCTGCCTCGTACTGAGAAAGCAGGAAGCATTAGGGAGGCTGTGCCAGAAACCAAGAGTCATGCCTCCCATCTCTAAACTCTAACCATTATTGAGCACAATTCAAATAAGGCTTTTGCAGCAAGAAAGTGAGTGGCTTTTGAGAAATACACTGTGCTATTTCCTTAAGTAGGTGTGGGGGCTATTAATTCAATACAAAAGATTACAGTACCATTGAAAAAAGGATTTAGAGTAAGTAATTATTTTGTAAGTAGAGATTGAGGCCTGCACAAAAAGGATCTGATCCCATGCTTGTTAAAGCCAATGGAAAGATTCCTAGTGACCTCATTGGGTCAGGCCCACAACACATGCACCCTCACATGAACGTATACAAAAATTACTAACTGTGCAGTTTGGGAGTGGCGCACAGTGTCAACAGATACAACCACATTTGCTACAATCTCTCAAACAGGGACAAACACCTACACGATCTCTATCAAGCATTCTTACAACTACACTACCCACCTGCTGAAGAAAAGAAACAGATTGACAGAGCCCGAAGAGTACCCAGAAGTCACCTACTACAGGACAGGCCCAATAAAGAATACAATAGAACGCCACTAGCCATCACCTTCAGCCCCCAACTAAAACCGCTCCAACACATCATCAAATATATACAACCTATCCTGAAAACTGATCCCTCACTCTCACAGATCTTGGGAGACAGACCAGTCCTCACTTACAGACAGCTCCCCCAACCTGAAGCAAATACTGTCCAGCAACCACACAACAAAAACACTAACCCAGGAACCTATCCTTGCAACAAAGCCCAATGCCAACTCTGTCCACATATTTATTCAAGTGACACCATCATAGGACCTAATCACATTAGCCACGCCATCAGGGGCTCGTTCACCTGCACATCTACCAATGTGATATATGCCATCATGTGCCAGCAATGCCCCTCTGCCATGTACATTGGCCAAACTGGAGAGTCTCTATGCAAAAGAATAAATGGACACAAATCTGACATCAGGAATCATAACATTCAAAAACCAGTAGGAGAACACTTCAACCTCTCTGGCCACTCTGTAACAGATTTAAAGTGGCAATTTTGCAACAGAAAAGCTTCAAAAACAGACTCCAAGGAGAAACTGCTGAGCTTGAATTAATATGCAAACTAGATGCCATTAACTTGGGTTTGAATAGAGACTGGGAGTGGCTGGGTCATTACACATATTTGAATCTATTTCCCCATGTTAAGTATCCTCACATCTTCTTGTCAACTGTCTAAATGGGCCATCTTGATTATCACTACAAAAGTTTTTTTTCTCCTGCTGATAATAGCTCATCTTAATTAATTAGCCTCTCACTCCACCTTTTCATGTTCTCTGTCAGTATGTGTGTGTGTGTGTGTGTGTGTGTGTGTGTATATGTGTGTGTATATATATATATATATATATATATATATATATATATATAACCTTCTTACTATATGTTCCATTCTATGCATCCGATAAAGTGGGCTGTAGCCCACGAAAGCTTATGCTCAAATAAATTTGTTAGTCTCTAAGGTGCCACAAGTACTCCTGTTCATTTTAGTGTTGACAGGGTAAGAAATTTGTTGGTGTCGAATCCTCACCCTATCCTTTTCAAAAATTTGATCAAGTGGGCTGAATTCAGCCCAGGTGTAACTTCTAGTTTCATTTGAGTTACACCAGGAGTAAGTTTGGCTTGAAAAGTTATGTGATATTTCAGAGGCACAATTATAGTAATGGTTTTTAAAATCAAAACCTAGGCCCTTACTGCAACTCTTAGCTATATTCAGCATGTTATGAAGTATATTTGGGAAGCTATTTGATAAGATGCATGCTCATCATACAACTGGTGATACAACCCAGTGTAACAAATATATTTTTCTCACTCATACTTAATGAGCCAGAATAAATCAGCATAAGTAAACGGGATTATATGAGCAGTGAATAAACAAACACAGAAACATCTGCCAAGCAGTGATATTGTAAAAATAAATAAATGGATGAATTGTTTGGCTAGGAAATTTAAAGTAATTAATAATACAATTGTTGTATTCTACTTGCCAGTGTTTTTACTGATAAAAAGAAAACACTAAACTTTTGGCAGCTCTCTCCTATCCCTGATTTTGTGATATATTGGAAAGTGTGTGAGGTTTATGATTTCAGAGTTTTATGAAGAGATGCCTTTGTTTACCTGGGCTATAAAACCTGACTTTTTAAAGTTAAAAATATCCCCTTGTACTGATTCCACATTGCTAGATTACAGAGGGAAGGAAAAGTTTATTTTAAAAAGATTGATGATTCTTTTTATGTCCAGCAACTATAAATGAATGAGAGGCAGTTTCTACGTTGTACCTGTCACTCACTGTACTATTCACACAGCAACACTGTGGGGTGCTGCCTCAGCATTTAAGTGCTTTGCTATATAAAACAATGTATTAGTTGCTTTGAAACTCCACAGCCAGATCCATCCACCAATTTAGAATTAAACAAGATTTCTCTTTATGTTTATCACTGGGTTGGAATATGTATTTATGTATTACATTTACTCAGATTGATAAATTGAAAGACCCATAGAGCATATTGAAGATGCATATTTGTAGAACACTAACAAATGGTGATGTTGCCTATGCCATGGTAGTGTCATTGGCACCAGAGAGGGTTTTTATTTATTTATGATCATACAAACCTATTTTTTTAATATATCTTCCACCATGATCATATTTTTATGTCCTATTGAACCAGGAATTAAAGTGTGCAAGACAGCTGTTTGCTAGATTTATTCTTTGATAAAATGATAAGATAAACTTCTTCACTGAGGTTCATAAGGAATATGTTTAACTTAAGGACGATCAGAACCAGAGACAAGGATGTGTCCAGGCCTAGAGGAGTACTGATAAATTTCCCGAATTTCAGAGCTAGTTTACAGTTATAAAGGAGATGTATAAACTATGACAATATTGCATGGACCAGATCCACTAATTATATCTCTGATTTATTAAAAACCAATATTCCGTAAAATCAATGGGCTTTCACATGTGTTAATAAATACTATAATGATAATCTAATTACTATTATATATATTTTATATATTTGTATTGCAGCAGCACTTTGAAGGGCCCAATCAGTTATATTGGCACTATATACATACATGCAGCTAAAAG